>NC_091661.1:27467500-27778750 GCF_042453785.1 Malus domestica
GTCCTCAATTACCGACCACTGCTATTTGGCCTCGGGTGCTTCTCCTAGGCGAATCGTTTGGGTTTTGGGTGGCTGTTAAAGTGCATTTTGCAATACTTGGTAGGATTATGGGAGCTTTCACTACGCGGGTGGCTCACTTACCCCCATTTTTCGTTGATCCAATTGCTCTGTTTGGTTCATTTTCTTGGTGGTGGTGGCCTTGCGATGGAGGCGCATCAGATTTGGTGGTGGCTGCTAGTTTCCTCTTTAATTTTAAGGTTTCCGTTATTTTTCAGTTAGGCCCTTTTGGGCTTTTATGTTTGTTGATGCACAAAATCAATGGGGACTTTGGTACAACAGAAAATGTTAAGTTTGCGAGTAGAGGAGTTCTCATTAATTGTGAAGGGTTTACACAAGTACATAGGTTTAAGCTTTCATTTTGTAAGTACTAGTGAATGATTTAGTACAAATGACATTAGGAAATATTGTGGGAGAATGATCTCCTTTTATAGAAGAGAGTTTCTAGCTTTGTTTTGACATTGACACGTGTCGTGTTGTGATTGGCTTTTGATGTTGACACATGTCGCGCTATGATTGACTTCTGATGTCGACACGTGTCGCGCTGTGATTGACCTCCTGGTTGGAGGGAAACTCTTCTGGGTCATTGACGGTATAACGTTGACCGGTGCTCAGTAGTTTCGGGATTGGTCAAGTATGGTACAAACAATGTTATATTTGTTTTTTCTTGCTAAGCTTGTATTTAGGTTGTGGGATACCTTTTGGGCTTTCTTGTCCTTGTACTAGCCTTTTTATTTAATGGAATGGAAGTAGCTTAGTTTGACCCCCCCTCCCAAAAAAAAAACTCGAAAAATTAACTCAAAGAGGCTGATGAATGGTTACTAGCTAAGGCAACTAGCCAAATGATGTGTAAACTTTTATCTTGTCTTCAACAAGAATTTTTTTTAGATCCAATGACTCAAGATATCATTGCATAGGAAGAGGGGAATGGTTACTAGCTAAGGCAACTAGCCAAATGATGTGTAAACTTTCATCTTGTCTTCAACAAGAATTTTTTTTAGATCCAATGACTCGAGATATCGTTACATAGGAAGATGGGACATTGATAATTGACAAATGCTAAAGAGACTCTCAAACTGAGACTCTTCATGAATTTTCTGCCACCTCATATTTTTGGCACATTATTTTATAATGTTAGCACGGTAATTGTGCTACAAAGATGAGGTTACAAAAAATCTATAAAAATTCTCACTTTTAAGAAAATTTTCTTAGCGTTATCGTTGTGTCTCTCTTTTCTCTTCTCATCCGGAGTCAAGCTCGAAGACTACCGGAATTTGATGAGAAAATGCCAGTGACATTAAAATTTGTGTTTTTTAATCAAAACAGCTGCAACAAAAAACCACAACCCTTTCAAGAACCAGTGACATTAAAATTTGTGTTTTTAAATCAAAACAGCTGCAACAAAAAAGCACAACCCTTTCAAGAAACTATGAACCCGAAATTCAGCCAATAACTAATAACACATGTGACCTCTCTGCATGCATGGCCAAGTACATGGTGGATATGTGTACCTGATTGACATTCCATATACGACAAATTCCTACTTTCCCACAGTTTTACGACTTTCCCAATCTCCTCAACATTCATACTTCACAAATCAACAAATACCTAGTTTATTTCCTTTGTCTTGTTGGCCCAGGAAATCTATGGGTAGACACGAGAAACCAATCAATCAAAACCTGAGAGGTGCCTCTGGACCTGCTTTTGATAAATAAAATAATATCGACCACATCAAAATGCAACTGATTTGATAGTTTTGTGCCTCAAGTATCTCCCTCGTTAGATTGGGTATAGGATGATAGCAGAGAGATCGTCTACTAAATCGGAAAAGGATTCTCTCCTGAGCATATGCTCAGGATCTTGCTGAGCAGGACACGATGACCGTTGGATTTCATCCAACGGCTATAAAAAGGTGGATTTTTTTGAAGTTATAATAATTATAACCGTTGGATGTTAAAGTTATAATAATTGTAACCGTTGGATGTTAAAGTTATAATAATTGTAACCGTTGGATTTTCATCCAACGGTCCTCGTGTCCTGCTCAGCAGGATCCTGAGCATATGCTCAGGAGAGAATCCTTTTCCTACTAAATCATATTAGGATGTGATATTTACACATTTTATTTTATTTCTCACACATTTTTTTTATTTTCTGTTGTCGGATCAGATGAATTGAAGAAGATCAATGAACAAAAATTATCAAAGAATGTGTGGGAAGTAAAATGAGATGTGTGGATAGCACACCTCATTATATTTGGTAGAGTACATAATAGGATAGTTGATCGTTGAATTTTTTGTTTATTTAAAAATTATTCAACCAATCATCACATCATGTGATTTACAAAACATAATTTAAAAATATAAAAATACAGTCTACCTAATATTTTTTTTTTTTTTTGGAAACTACCCAATATTTTTCTTTGGTACAAGCAAAAAGGTCCAATTAGTCTGTCTTAATGATAAGGACAAAATAAAGGGTAAAGTGAATAGTACAAGATTTGACTTTTTAGTGTAAAAATGTGGTTTTTCGTTAAAGTGAACAGTACCGTAGGCTTTTCGTTAAAACTCCCTTATATAAATGTACAGCCAATAGAAACTTAATAGTGACACAATCTTTTTCTATATAAACTCTAGCTATTCTTGCATTTTGCACAAAACCATCATCTCACAATTATCTTCTTCTCTTTGCATTCTGTACTTTCTGGCTGAGGAAAAGTTAGGGTTTCGCAGAAATAAGATGGACGACGAAAAAAGTTCAAGCTCATTTTCAATGGGGAAGAGTGCACAAGAGAGAGGCTTGCCATATGTGCCTGAGTGCTATGTGATTCCAACATCACATCGTCCAAGTTTGACTCCATGGATGTTGCCACTGTTCCGACCATTGATTTTGGAAGACTGAAACAAGGCCCTGATGAACGAAAACTTGTTATTGAAGAAATTAGAACTGCTTGTCGTCAGTTAGGGTTCTTCCAAGTAAGCGTACTAAACATGTCATTACAAAAAAATTTCATGCAAAATTAAAATACAGGTTTAGTCTATTCTACCCTTTAAAAATAAGAGGATTACGAAAATTTTGTAATGCAGTCACGTACGGTGCATAACAATCTATTCTAACAATATAATAATACGTCTACGATGTGAACATCAACTTTGTTACATAATAGTTGATGATCTTAATGTTCATCTCATTAGATTGTGAACCATGGCATCTGTCAAACTGTTTTGGATGAGGCTCTTTTGTCGGCGTCGGAGTTTTTCAATTTGCCGGGCTCAGAGAAGGCAAAGTTCATGTCTAATGATGTTCACAACCCAGTGAGGTACGGGACAAGCTTGAAGGATGGACTTGATACGATTCAGTTTTGGAGGGCTTTTCTTAAACATTATGCTCACCCGTTGGCAGATTGGATCAAGTACTGGCCTAACAATCCTTCTAATTACAGGTACGTATCTACAAGGTTCATTCTCTTAATTATTTGCTCTCACGCATGTCCCCCTTATCTCTTGCTTTGCTATTTTGGAAAAGTATAAGAAAACAAAGTAGAGAAAAAACATCTGTTGCCGACTATATTTATAACTATCGATACATCTTATTTAAGACCGTGCATGGTATTCAGCTAAATTGTAGTCTTGTCCAATTTTGTCAACCTTGGATAAATCCTTAATTTGGGCAGTTGTCGCTCTTGATTTGCACTTAATCAAGCGAGCAAACGAACAATCCAAGCGAGTAGGCGAGCAAGCGAACAAGCAATTCCAGCAATCAAGTGCAAGATTCCAATGCCAATGTGAACTTCTGAACAAACAAACTTTTCAATTCACTAGTACACAACATCAATCAGGCACATATGGCAAATGGAATCACATAGCACTCAGGCACATATGGCAAGTTCAGGTGATTGCGGCCCATTGTTTACCTATAACAATTGCAACCATAATAAACATGAAGCAAGTCAAGTGATGACGCATGAAGCTATACACTCTTTTGTATATACAAACACACACACACACACACATATATATATATATATATATATATGTGTGTGTGTGTGTGTGTGTGTGTTTGTATATATATATATATGTGTGTGTGTGTGTGTGTGTTATATATATACAAACACACACACACACACACACATATATATATATATATATATATGTGTGTGTGTGTGTGTGTGTTTGTATATACAAAAGAGTGTATAGCTTCATGCGTCATCACTTGACTTGCTTCATGTTTATTATGGTTGCAATTGTTATAGGTAAACAATGGGCCGCAATCACCTGAACTTGCTTGTTGTATATGTGTTAATTGTGGGACTTTCTTTTCTGGAACATAGTTTATTAGTTTTTATTTGTTTTATCATTATTAATTATTAGTTATATGATTGCAATATTGTTGTAGGGAAACAATGGGCAAGTATAGCTCAGAAGTGAAGAAACTGAACACGGAGATAACAGAAACAATCACGGAGAGTCTAGGGATAGGTCCAAACTACATAAGCAAGAAAATGGAAGATGGAATGCAAGTCATTACAGTCAACTGCTACCCACCATGCCCTAATCCTGAAATTGCACTAGGGTTGCCACCCCATTCAGACTACAGCTGCTTAACCATTGTTCTTCAGAGCTGCCCAGGGCTCGAAATCATGCATACCGGAGACAGCAAATGGAAGCAAGTCCCACAGCTTCATGGTGCTCTCCAAGTCCATGTGGGTGACCATTTTGAAGTACTAAGCAATGGATTGTACAAGAGTGTTGTGCACCGGGCCACGTTGAACCGTGACAGGACAAGAATCTCCATTGTTAGCCTGCATAGTTTGGGATTGGAGGAGAAGATGGGCACTGCCAAAGAGCTTGTGAGTGAAGAGAATCCTGGGAGGTACAAAAAAAGCAGCTTCAAAGATTTTCTGAATTTTCTCGCCAACAATGATCTAGCAGAAGGGAAGAGCTTCATTAACACACTCAAAGTTGATGAAAAACAATAATTATCTTAAGCTAGCTAGTGCTCTTTTTTTGTCTGTTAATTACTAGTTTAAATTTTCTTCTCTGTTTTTGGACAAGAGTACTTCAGTAATTTTAGAACAAATTGTAAGTCTCTTATAATGTCGGAGAAGGGAACTGGATAACAGATTCAAGGGTTCAGCTAGTTTGTGATGTGGCTGGCTAGAAGTACCGCTCCTACCATAGTTTGTTGGCTCTAATATTATGGTTATTTCTTTTCTTTGCATGTAGCCCGGCAAGGCATGTCCTAGCTAGGAATGACATTGTAATTTTTAAAACATGAGGTATGAGATTGTGGTTCGACTCATAGTTGAGGTAGTTTTATGTAATTTACCCAATAAACAATATTGATCTAACTTTTGCAGCACATGATCAATTTTTTTTAAGGGTTAATCAAGCTTATTATAACTTTTCTTTTGTTGAAGAGCTTATGAATAAAGATTATTAAATGGAGTTGTAATTTTGTTTTGCTTTGACAAAATAACGAATTTTGTTTCAGACGAATGTCTAGTTAAGAAGGTTTCTTAAATCTCCAGTACAAAAATTCCCAATACTTGTAAGAGTGCACACCAACTTTTTTTTCAAAATGTTAATAACAATTTTCCTAATGTACAAGTATAAAACAATTAGTGATCAGATTTGTGAGCATCACTACTTGACATAGATAATAATTAATAACCCTACTTCCTAAATTGGGTATAAAGACAACCTCAAATTCAGGAAGTAGAGATCCAAATAGAGAACATTTTAGTTTTTGAATTCCTTACTATACTATTACTACTCGGTCCATCCCATCCATATATAAAGATAGAGAGACAAGTGGATGCATATGCTTGTGAACAAAAGAAAATAATGACATAATATTTCAGTCAAAATATCCAACAAACTAGTTCTGATCCCAAATCTTAGCCGGCTTTCTTGACCTAACCTTTTGTTTGCTCTCTCGTGTCTCACACTTGATAATTAGTGAAAGAATTTCGGGGAAAAAAAAAAAGAAAGAAAAAATGAAGCTAAGTAGTGAAAGAAACTAGTACGTACACACGGTTTCAAGAGATTAATTAAGATGCATAGATCGGCAAGCTGGAGCCCGGTAGCGGATGAGTACTTCATGCACTCAAATCTTAGCCGGCCGGGAAGGGGCCGTCAGGGCTGCGAATGTTAAATATATATAGGTCAATTATGTATTATAATACTTAAATATATTTAAGATAAACTAAAACTACAAAATCTACCATTACAGCTAACATCCACGTCAATTGACACCCCATTTATTTATTTATTTAAATATTTTGGAATAAATCAATACGGATTCAGATACTGCAACGCAATATCTTGTTCTGGTTCTAGTTTTATTGAATTTAGATGCTGGGGTGTCTGTTTCCTCGTTCCCATTTTTTTTTTTCACTCACACACCCTCCTATGTTTCCTCGTTCCCATTTTTTTTTTTCACTCACACACCCTCCTACGCTTCACAGCTTACGCGATTCCTATTTTTATTTTTGAATTCAGACACAGCGTTGCAGATTTTGTTTTTTACATTCTGGTTCAGACACTATGTTGCAAATTTTGTTTTTTACATTCTGGTTCAGACACTATGTTGCAGACACATACTCTCTCTTCTTCTTCCCGCATCAGAGAGAGCTAGAGAGCCTCAATTTTTCTCTCTCTCCTCGGATTCAAATTTCACAGAATTCAACTCAGATTCTGGGATCACAAATTCGGCTAAATTCTTTCCCATCTTACAATGGCAGGACCTTCGAGACCATTGGATCAGACCCAGATTTCTCCCTCTCCGTCCTCCGAGCATCATAACTGCAAACTCTCAATCGTCCTTGTATTACTTATACAACAGAACTAATGATATCAGATGATAATAATTTACGACTCAGAAAAGTAAACCATACGATTTAAGGAGATTTCTCTTGAGTGAAGAAGCAATACAGCCAGCTAGAAAAGTCAACATGAAGCGTGTTCAAAACCTTGAAAATTAGGCAGATTTTGTTTTTTTTTTTTTTCATCTCGTCAATCTTCTATGCAAATTACTTACTCATTATTCTTTACAAGCTTAGAATGACAGAGCAAAATAACACGAATTAACTTAAATGGTAAAATTGTGTCGAACGAGCTTTTCTTACATATCAAGCAAAACTTTATAACTGAAAATAATTAGTGGTAGAATCTTGTTTTACTTTCATTCTAATTTTATTCTCGACATATTGACTGTTGAGATACAAAATTTTATTTTAAAAGTTATGATTTATAAGTTTAGCTATCAAGTTTTAACGGAGTGATCAATCATCCAGATGAAAAAATATTCAATGACACTCTTTTGAGTCTTTTCAACTACAAATTATAATCAACAGTCAAATTTTGTGATAAAGTGTCAGACTACGTCATTTATAAAAACACTTATCATAAAAGTATAAGATTTTATGTATTTTGATCAAATCCAACTTTAAACTAATCTCACCTGATACGAGAGCGATCATAATTAAATAATTCATAATGGGTCGAAGAGTATATTCAAACTAAAGAGAATAGAATATCTGGCCCGCTGGACATGCCCAACACAGAGTTGGCCCACAAGTAAAACAGTAAAAAAAGCGTCTTTGGCTCCAAATTTTCATGTTTAATATAAACAGAACTTTTCGGTTTCATCATCGCTTCGTCATTTTTTCCAGTTTTATTTTCCTCCTCTCTCTGTGTCTCTCTCTCTCTCTCTCTCTCTCTCTCTCTCTCTCCCCTCTACCAGTTGCCTTCTCTGAACCTTTTTCTTCCTAAAATCTGACCTGGTCCGGATTCTGTTCTCCCTGGACCGGTCGAGTTTTTGGCAGATCAACGGCTCACAGTCATGAATCCTGAATAGTAAGCTCCCGATCTCTTTCCCGTTTCACTTTTGTTTCCAATTACGCAAACTTTTGCCCCTCTTTGCATCTGAGTATTTTTGTACCATTCAAATGTTTGGAAATGAAAGTGGGTATTTTTTTGTTTACTTTTCTTTGATTTCGGCGAAATCAGATTGAAGGTTTGATCTTTTCTTTAGATCCGTAATGATTTGGTGCTGAATTGTAATTGGTTTGTGGTAAATTTTGAAACCCTTTCGAAAAATTGTTAATTTTGTTGGAATTCTGTTTGTTTGCTTGTGAAAATTAAGAAACTGAAAGCCCAAAATGTCGGATTTGTAGTTGATTTCATTTTTGTTTGTTTCAGCTTTTAATTTTGATTACTGAATAAAAAAAAAGCATTGAATTATCTTAAGATCTTAAATTGTAGCTTGGATCATCTTGTGGAGGTTAATAGGTCAACTAAGATCTTGATGGTCATCTAGTTTTTGGGCTCAGTGAATGCATAATTACTAAATATAAATTACATGTGGTTAAACCAACAGGGTTAATTGTTAGTTTGCGACTGAACCTGTTGAATTCAGATTTGAAGTATTGGTAATGAATGATTATGTTGGAATGTTGTTTGCTGCAGTGATTACTTGTTTAAACTTTTGCTGATTGGAGACTCTGGGGTTGGAAAATCATGTCTTCTTCTGAGGTTTGCTGTAAGTTGTTCATACTTTTTGATTAAATTTATACGGATCTTTTTGCATGATTCATTGTTTGCATTACCGCCTCTCCGCGAACTGCTTAATTTATACCTCTTTGTTTTGATCAAATGAAATAAATGCTTACTTCCATGGAAATTATAATACCTATTGTTGAAAGGAAATAAAATGTATGCTTTGTTTCTTGAATCAAGCCGTTGGGGTTAGCTCAAGCGGTGAGGGAGGGTAGGTAGTGGGTTACGATTAGTATAGGTCAAATCCCTCCAAGTAACCATAGAACTAATACTATGAATCGCATTGATTTACTCAAAATATTCAGTTAGTATAATAACATATTCATGGTTTTCTCTATCATATAATACCTATTGTTGAATGTGACATTCTGTGCGGGTGTGTATACTTATTATTTGTTTTGATCAACTTTGAGAATCGCAACTGACTTTTCAATTTAGATGTTCTTGTTCCTGAGCTTCTGAGGCATAGTGTAATATGGTTAATCATATCTGGAGCTGACTTCATCAATATCAGTGCTGACCTTTTTATCTCTATCTGTATGATGCAGGACGATTCATATCTGGACAGCTACATTAGCACAATAGGAGTTGATTTTGTAAGCTTCATATTCGGGATCTAAATAATGTTATAGAAGATATGACTGTTGATTATTTTTCTTGTCCTTTCTCTGTAGAAAATTCGCACAGTAGAGCAGGATGAGAAGACCATTAAACTTCAAATTGTGAGACTCTCTCTCTCTGAAATATGGTACTGCATGGGCACTTAAGCCATTTAGCAGTTAAAGAATACCTTTACTCACATATCTTAACGTTGATGTCAAAGTCTTGTGGCTGGTTGTTTTAATCATTTAATCTTTTAAGAGTGGGCACTATTTTCCTTTTTTATTCGTGTCCTTTTTCTCGAATCATATGTGTGTTCTCTTGTTAAAGAGTTGTGTTACTGGTTTGTTGTGCCTTTTCAATTGTTTGTTCAATTACATTCAACTACTTTAGTAGAACTTCTTGTTGCATGAGGTTGTTTATGTGTTTACGTTTTGTTGTATTATGAACAAATATGTATCGTGGGAATGGAACACTTATTCTGGCATTATTATTGGGCTGAAACTTAGTTCTGGTGCATATTTCATAATGTTCTTATCGTATGAAACACTGTTGTTTAGTCAATCTAGCTATAAGACTTATCTGTCATATTTGTCTTGGCCTCCCTGGACATGTAGTGGGACACTGCTGGACAAGAACGTTTTAGGACAATTACTAGTAGCTACTACCGTGGGGCACATGGAATTATAGTAAGTGTGCCGTTCTTCATTTGTTTTATGTTTCATTGTTACAGTCTCTGTTTTCCTTGAGGTCGTGTACTGTGGATTCTGTTTATTAATGTTGGTGTATGTTGCAGATAGTTTATGATGTGACGGACCAAGAGAGCTTCAATAATGTTAAGCAATGGTTAAATGAAATTGACCGTTACGCTAGCGAGAATGTAAACAAGCTTCTTGTAGGCAACAAGGCTGATCTCACTGCTAACAAAGTTGTGTCTTATGAAACAGCTAAGGTGAAAATTTTGTGAACCTCCCCTTAGTTTCTGTTTCCATATTTTTTTTTGATGAATTCTCCTTGTTGACTCATTGGTAATTTAACAGGCATTTGCGGATGAGATTGGGATCCCTTTCATGGAGACTAGTGCAAAAAATGCTACCAATGTGGAGCAGGCTTTCATGGCAATGGCTGCTGAAATCAAGAATAGGTACTTTTCCATACGTCTGTGTGTGTGTGTGTGTGTGTGTTTTCCTTACCCCGTATTTTATAAGATAAAAGGTTCAATTAGGCACAAGTCGTGCACAGTTTCTGCATCTTTGAGTTCAAAGATTTATCACTGGGCTATGGGTATTCACTCATTTCTTTCACGACATAATGCAGGATGGCAAGTCAACCAATGAACAATGCAAGGCCGCCAACAGTGCAGATCCGCGGACAACCTGTGAACCAGAAATCTGGCTGCTGCTCATCTTAGTTCGATTCTGTTGCTGATCTTATGTGGCAGGAATGCGCGTAGGAGAAGAAGGCTTGTCGTCATTCTTCTGTAAACCGTAGGGGACTATTTGTGCCTTCTTAAACGATATGTCGTGACTTTGCTCGTCAGTAATTCCATTCTTTATAGTCTTTTAACTGGTATGTACAAATGATGTCTGCCGCTCAGCTACACTTCAAATTTATCTGGTTTCTTCTGTTTAAAGTGACTCGTTGAATTGTTCATGTGGATGCTTAAAGGAAATTTGTACGTTTCTGATGTTATTATATGGCAACTAGCCAAGTTATACAATCTTGAAATAGACCACTCCATGAGACCATATTTTTTCTTCAAATGTCCCTTAATTATATGGCATACTAGACAGAAGTAGTGCTCAAGTACTAATTAGTTAGTAAGATAATACGGTGCTAATTTCTTGTTTAAATTCACTCTACAAATTTGTTTTACAATTCAAATTGTTAAATTTGAGGTTTTCATTCAAAGATCATTTCGAAAGTTTGGGAGTCATTTCACATTTTGATCAACATCGTCAGCATTTTAGTAGTCAACAATATTGTGTGTTAATGGTTTGGTCATAATTGAATGGCTAAACACTTATTTGAGCGTGCTTTTGCCGGGATAATATCTCAGTATTTGAACTTAAATAATGATCTATTCATATCATGAAAAAACTTACACCCCAAACTAAAAGTCAGTGCCCTAAACTAAGAACCATTATCTTATTTAAGTTCATGTCATCTGAGTTGAGAAGGAAAAGTTGCAAAAAATAAAATAAAATTCGTTTGGCCAAAATTGCTCCAAACAATATAAATTCTGCAGAATTATGACTGACTTAATGCGATGAAGGGGACACAGGTCCTTTTCGAATCTCATAGTCCGGATCTCAAGGACCAGACAATTTGACCACTCAAATCGAATCTGACGGTTCCGATTAACTCAATTTGATGGTCCACCTCACACAAACAGGGGCTACGATTTCTCTTCAACACAAATCAAAGATCCGGATTTCCTGACCCTTGGGCTTCGGACAGTAAGGTTTGGAGAGATCCAAATTCCAATGAAGGCATTTCATTTCATCATAAACATGGTATAAAAAAGTGGGACTCATAAAAACCCTTTCCGCATTTTACAATTGTACACCTCCCTCCATGAGTGATTCGACTGAATCAACGTAATTCATTATTCTCGTAATTCTTCTTCTATCTTAAGCTTGTTGTGAATCAAAATTGTTAGAAAATTAAAAAATTAAAAGATGTAAAAAAAGTAATTTTCTATGTGACTCTGATGGCACCAGAAGAAGAAGAAGGAGACAAGTTTGCCCCCTGAGAGGGCTGAGGCTGCCCAATTTTAAGCTCTAAAGCATCTTTCTCAGCTGCTGACGTCATGCTGCTGATCCGGCCGGCTGCCATGGATGGACTGCTTGGGAGGGACCTAGGTGATGATGGGATTCCAGAAGGGTGAGATATTACAGGAGCACTAGTTGGAGAGTTACCATGGTTTTTTATCATGTGGTGGTAATTTGGTCTGTAAAAGTGCATCATTGGGGCGTATGAGACATTTCCAGGAATTCCCATCTGTTCAAACATGAGCAAAATCATCATCCGTAAGTTTGGCACTTTGTTTTAGAAAAATTAACTTCAAATGGAAACAAACACATTTCACTTCACATTTGTTCTAATTCTCCTTCTCATAGGTTAGAGTAGTTTCAAATATATAGTCTTGTAATATTGTAAGAAAACTTCATTTCATGGTGAAAAAGTACTTTAAAAGATCATTTTAAAGAAACAAACTCATGGATCAAACTGTAATTGCAACCGACTATTGCACCTAACATTAACAATTAATAGGTGAGTGATTTTTGTTCTTTCTATTGTGCGGTTCTTGAAGTATTTCTCGCTAACAATAACAGTTGTCACGGGGATTACACTGATAGAGTAACACTCAAAACTAGGTTCGCATATAATCATGGGAAAAAGGCAAAAGGGTTCTTACCATAAATGGCATGGCAGGGTAATTTGGAAGAGTGCAAATTGGAGACAATGGAGGAGCTGGGAGGCTATCCAAGCACAGATGTGGGAATCTGTCAAGAATCTGAGTTGGAACGTTGCTAGGCGATGGCGAGTTATTGCCTGTATTGATTTTCAGTTGCCTAGTTCTAGAGCTGCTAGCCTGTGGTGAAGTTTCAGCAGCTGACTTTGTAGGTGTAATTGAGGAATCTTGAGGACCCTGATCCTGGAAATCCCATCAAAATCCAGTCATTGTTGTGAATTAATAAGAACTGCCTCTACCATGTTGTCAAAGAAATTTGCATAAACAGGACCGGTCACAACCTTTTAATCAAAAGACGTATATAAGTTAATTAGGGTTTAGTGCTTCTCTATTGTTAAACAGTGCCATCTCAATTTTACTTCTGATAGAAATTCATAAAATGTTCTATCCGTGCAATGCGTATTTTCTCGGAAACTGTACAGTACTTGTTTGAAGTGGGAGAGAGAGAGAATTACAGAGAGTTCTTTAAAGTGCATGTCAAAGAGGCTTGATCTGCGTTTCCTCTTATCATTTGTAGCCTGCCTGAGGAAATACTTCTGTGCATGACTAGCAACCTGGGTTGGGGTTCTTGTGGTCACAAAGTTTCTTGCTATTCCTCTCCAATCACCTTTCCCAAGCTTCTTCAAACCAGCTAGAAATACTCTATGCTCTTCCTCAGTCCATGGCCTCCCTGAAAATATTCATTTCAAATTCAGTCAAAACCAAACCTGAAGAATCTAGATGCAATTACGCTAACTTACATAAAAGGAATTTGAACTTGAGTGCAAAACTAGCAGGCATACTGTCTTGGCCAACTGATTTAACCTAAACTAGGTCTCCAGAAAAAAAAAAGGAGGGTAATTTTGGAGATGCCATTAAAGAAGATATACGTATACAAACAATCAATGTAATACAAAGAAGAAAAACGCCAATGAAGAACAATGCAGTCACACATGCATTCCTTTAACATCACAGAAGGCAATTAAATCAAAGAGCAAACAGAAAACTTAGACACATAAAATCAGTTGGAATTGATGAAATTGTCAACAACAAAAATAGACCTTTTCTTCTCTCATGGGCGGCCTTGTGTCGCTTGTTATGAATGAGGCCATCGGAGAGGTAGCCGGCATCGTTATCTGCCCCAACAGCGTTGTTGTTGTGGTCTCCGTTGCCGTCTGTATGCAGATTCCCCATGCTGTAACTCTTCTTCATAGAATCCTCCTGGTTTTCCAAAATGTTCACGCCGAAAAGCTTCAAGCAAACCCCTTTATTTACATGGCTGTGGTTGCACGTCCTCGAGTTGTGGCCATTGTGACCACAATGCGAACACTTTCGTGCCGATTCCTTCACCATAATTTGTAACACTTTTCTCGTGGAGATCAATCCACAAATCTTCTAGAAAAAAATAACAAAGAAGATGATGGATTTGATTGCTTAGATATTGATTTGTTTTGGGTGAAAAGAAAAAAGAATATTAGTTTTTCTCTCTTACGTGCAAAGGAAGGTCTACGAGTATTTATGGGGCTTTTGGTTTCCTTTTCTATAATAAGTCTATAACAATCAAACACACGTAATTTTACTTTTTCCTTCACCACTAAGCTCACTTAATCCCTTTACTAATTTTCCCTACAAAAACTACGAAAACATAGATGTGAAAGTTGAATCAAGGGTTAGGATTGTTTCAGTGGCCGGTGAACTATAACCTAAGCCGTTGGATTTATGGTTTGAAATTGGTTGATTTTTTTACTTTAATGGGTAACTGGCACGTGGAAGTGCACTCCCAGTCCTATGTGAAGCTGGTCTTACGCGATTGTCTGTGCCTCTCTGGAAAGTCGGTGCGCGTCCCTGGTCCTTGCTGCTAATTTTATCCTTTTACCCAAAAATAAAGGAGAAAAAGAGAAGAAGAAAAAAGAAGAAATAACTTGTACAGCTTTTTTTGTTGATTTAGGTTAACTAATTTGGGAGATAAATATTAACAGCTAATCTGGATTTTAACTCGAGTCCACCCTGTGAAATTCTAGAGCGAGGTAAAAAGCTACCTGTTTCCGTATGTTGTTGGGACTCAGAGATTACAATTGGACGGTCAGGATTTGTTGATATTTGATTAAACTTCAACTTACAAGCAATCATGTCCGTTTATATGTAATAAAAGGCAGTGCGGTAAATCTGATCAACAAAAAAGGAGGCGTGGTAAAGCTTGCTCAAATGTGGTTATCTGCTTATCATTCTAGTTATTTAGATTCAAGCGATAAGCTTGCTTAATTATATAAAGCTGGCCATTTGTTACTTGGACGCCAAGAAAATGACTTACAGATAACATAAAACACATAATAAGAGTCAGTTCTGTAGTTAAAAAGAAATTAGACAGATAATATAAATGATATGCATTTTTAGTCAAAATGGTCTCTGAGATTTAAAATTAATAGAAGTGGTCCTTAAGATTGTCTACCATCCATTATTTTGGTCTTTCCGTTAAAAAACTCCGTTAAGTTGAGGGTATAACACATAACTTGGTCTCTAAGATTTGCATAACATATAATTTTGGTCCCTGAGATTTGCATAACACATAACTTTGGTCCATGAGATTGTTCACCATCCATCATTTTGTTATTTCATTAAAAAGTTGAAGGACCACTTAACAAAGTTTTTTAATGGAATGACTAAAATAATGGATGGTGGATAATCTCAGGGACCACTCCTATTGATTTTAAATCTCAGTGATCAAAGTTATATGTTATAAAAATCTCAGGGACCATTTTGGCTAAAAAGCCAAATATATTTAAAAGGAAAAAGTGTTATGGTTTGAGTTGCATGTGTCTTTAGTTTTTATTCTTGGAACAAACAGTGTTTGTTCGAAGAAAAAAAAATATTCTACGAATATATATTTTCAGTTTTGTTAATTCTACCTTGTCATTTACAATTTTAGGGGTGTGTTATTCACACATCCCATTTTACTTCTCACACATCCTTGATAATTTATGTCCGTTGATCTTCTTCAATTCATCCGATCCGACGGCCAAAAATTAAAAAGGTGTGTGAAAAAGTAAAATGGGGTGTGTGGATATCACATCCCACAATTTTATTCAAATATATGATTTTATCAATCTGTATAACTTGGCAATCCACGGTTAGGCCATGTGATGCACTTTTGTATACAAAATTCACTTATCATCTTTTTTTAGAACCTAGGCAATACAATTTTATTGATATGAAAAAAGAAAATACTTCTAGAGAGGGGACATTAATTTTACTTATCATAAAGCAAGAAATACAAAATACAATAAAAGAGAGGATATAAACATTTCCCTTCTTGAAAAAGAAAATACAAGAAAAAGAAGGGAATCCCTCTTGAAAAAGAAAATAAAAGAATGGGGGAAAGAGAATAACCTGAGAAACAAAAAGGAAAATCCAAAAGGATTGGGTAAAAAGGAAAATCATTTATCAAGAATGACAGATAAACCTGTAGGCATTACCAATAAATTTGTATGCATAAAAGAAAAATCTAGGAGAAGCGGCATGTCAAATAAGAGAAGAATGGAGAGACCCTAAATTGGTTAATTTGTTAGCAACTACATTCATTTCTCAAAATGTATGGAGCAACGAAAAACCATGTGTTGCAAACAAGAAATACAGTTTTTCCAACGAGTATGGAGCAACCAAGGAGGAGAAAAAAAATTAGAAGCAAAGTAACATGTCACACTAAAAGTCACTTTCAAGCATAAATTTTGTCAATCCAGCACGTGAGCTAACTACACAGCAAGGATGATAACATAAAATTTTGCATAGAAATAAGAAAATTCCTTATCAATTGGCATAACACGATTTAAATTGTCAGTAAACCTTAAAAAAACTTGGTTGTAAATCCCTAAGTTTGCCCAAAAAATTAGTGTTTTAAGGCTTGAGCTTAGATTCTTCCCGTCCAACAAAATTAAGTGAGATTTGTATATGAAAGGGTTATAATGCTCTTGAACCTGAAACGCACAAGACACCAATTAAATATACCGATCGACTTGAACATATGATATGACCAAACGCTATGAACCCCTTGAAAATAAATTTGTAGGTTTAACTTCTATGGTGCTACTATTTTAGGCTGACATCTAAATCGTCTTCCTCTTAAGTTATTTCACTTTAAAGTGTGTTTAGATTAATAGCTTGCTAATCAGTTTGAACGATTATCGAGTTAACCTGATATTAATTGCAACTGAATTTTTTTTTTCTTTTGCTGGTATTTAAAAGATATATTACTATAATATCAATATTGGGAATTGAATCTTATTGTTGACTAAAAACAAAAAATCTTGACAATTAATAAAATATATCTTTCATAATTAAGTAATTTTCTGTCCAAAAGATAGTAACCAAACTATGAAAAAAAATTGGGATTTTTGAACTTTAATCCTTCAAGAAGGTTAAAATTAAAAAAAAACCTGGTGTTAGATTAAATATTGATTTTAGTCCCTAATGTGTCGTTAATTCAAAATAATTAATGTGCATTTTATTTAATGTCTCCCATTAAATATTTAAATTTATTAATACACAAATTTTAATTTATTTTTTGACCAAAAAAGAGTTTTTTAATTTATTAATTTTATTAAACATTCTTCAAATTTGAAAGACTCAATTAATGTACCTAAATGTTAGTACCAAAATGTATGTACCTAAATATATGCACCGAAATGTATTAATATTAAATTAATGTACCTAAATGTGTGTATCGAAATGTATGCACCGAAATGTTAGTACCGAAAATGTATTATATTGAATTAATGTACCTAAATGTTTGTATCGAAATGTATGTACCGAAATGTGTGTACCAAAATGTATTATAATGAATTTAATATACCTAAATGAAAAAGATAAAGTACATCGAAATATATTGTATAACATAAATTAGTTTATCTAAATGTTCACAACAAAATATATTACGATGAATGAAATGAAAATAAAAATTATAATGAAATAAAATTAATACATTAAAAATTAGAAAGAAAAAGATAAATAATTAAAAAATCAAAATATAATTAATAAATGAGGTTATTAATGTATCAAGGTACTAAAATTAGATTTTGATCTTACTCATGGTTTTAATAAAAAAGTCATCTTTGCCAAGGATTAAAATGAAGTTTTCTATAAAAAATTCAGTGTGCTATAAATACGGGACGGTACATTACATGTTATTATATAATTGAAGAGTTTTTCAAGTGTCCATTTAATTGTATAATAACATGTGACGTACCATGCTTTGTTTCGGGCACACCGAAAGGTCTCTCCCAACAATAATGCCCCATTTCCAATCCTTGTTGAGATGATACCATCAGGAGTTTAATTTGGCGGAATAAATCGTTGAGAAACTCAATGATATCACAATCATCCAAACTTTATTTAATTGCATGTTCAACAAGATATTAGTTTTAGATTTTTAGGTTTAATTAAAACAAAACGATAACAATGGAAGTTTACAATGTACTATTTAGAAGCAAGAAAAATAAGATTATTAATATGTTCAATGTTCACCAAATAATTTTGTTTTTCCATCGGAAGAGAGAGCCTAGAACTCAGGCCGTGACGGTCACTGGGAGGCCTTGCGTTTCAGGGATCGTCCAGAACAGCCCTGTGAGTCTTCGACTGTGACGGTGACTAACCTAATTAATCAAAAACTTGCCTATAAATTTTTTTCCTTTTATTTTCTAAATATGTTTTATCAAATAGTAATACTAAGAGAATTAAATTTATAGACAAAATTAGCAAACTAAATAATGTGTCATTATTATGAATGATTATGTTTATTAATGCTTAAGTAATAAACCAATTATTAATTTCCATGTTATTTAGTTTCTAAAATTTAATCTTCCTAACAGTATTATATAATAATATATGACGTATGCGATAATGTTCCGTACAACTAAAATATCTCTTCCTTTTTTCTGGGTGAGGTGGAGCCTACAGCTCTCGCAATCCACGTTGGCGGTGAGAAAATAACGACAACGTTTGTCTGCAGAGAAGCGTAGAACCTTCAAGCAGAAGAGAGATGCAGTGAAAAAACTGAAACGCATACATGCAGAAGAACACGTGGTTGATAAACAAATAAAAGAAACGTAAATATTGACGAAAGGTTTTTGGCTTCCAGGCACGTGATGCTTACTTCCCTGCTTTTGTCTCTGCCTATATCAAGTACGCGTTTCTTTCGTTTCTTGGTGACAAAACGACAACCCCACCAAACTGCCTTTTTATTGCAATCCACCGCATCCGGAATTTATTATTCAGAGAGAAAAAAAACCTCTCCATCACTTGTATACTAACATTGGACACACCACCCTGTGTTTCATACACATTAAAAAACCTCTCGGAAAAAAGGTAGGCTTCACTATCTAGATACAGTCGGAAGCCATGCATATTTGCTGGCGAGAGGATGCAACGTATTAGCAGATGACATCATGGAAGTCTTCTTTTTCGACATCTCAAGGGAGTCACTCGGACTTGTTTACAGCTCTTAAAAAGACCAAAAAATTGCAACTTTCAGTTACCCCAACTTTAATTAGGTCATAAAATTACCCTACTTGCACTTACAGCTCGGTTGGAATGCAATTGATTCAATTGTATATGATTGTCTTACAGCTCCGTTGGAATGCAATTGATTCAATTGTATATGATTGTCTAATTCTCTCTTCATAGGCTGGATTGACTAAATTAACTAAAAGGGTTCACGTACAAAGAATGTGTTAAAGAAAGTGGAGTGCAACTACTATTATCGACCTAAAGTTTTATGTTTATCAATCAACTTGTTTAATGTCATCACCGTATAATTGAGGTTGTATTTTCTTTATCCAACAAAGAGGGTTCTCTAATAATTTAGATCATAAATGACGCTTACCGATTCCTCTCCTTCCTTAATAACTAACTATTTAACCTACTAACGCTATTATTTTTCCGAAAAATTAAAGTTATGATAACTTATTCCGATATGATAAAAGAATTTACGGACTTCAAATTATTATTTTCAAACTGATGTCACGATTAAGAAATTAGGGTTGAAATCCCAAAAAAACCGATTGTCGGCATTATCACCTTGGCGCTATTTAAACTCGCTCAGTTAGGGTTTGAGTAATAATCTCCCGGCCTCCTCAATCAACTTCCATTTCATAACCAAACTCTTCACCATCCTTTTAGTAGCGCGATAAGAATATACAGTGTATCACCCTCCACCTTGATCGACACTGAAAAACTACAATTTGGAGAAAATTGGAGCTCTGTGGCTCACAAGCGTCGTGGTATAGTTGTAGTTGTGGATTGACGGCTTTGAAGTCACATAGTGTTGTGGTCTTAGTCACAGTTTGAGCTAGAGAAATGCATTCCAAATACAACAATTACTAGATATAGCTAGAATGATTAAAGTCAGATCCAGAAATTCTATCACTCACATCAAGCTCATGAATGTTTGAATCCATATTAAGGAAGGATTGCTTTTGGTAATTCAAATAGAATGGTGATACAAAATCAGTCTATTTCCGACATCAAATCCATAGTTAGCGGATTTATCAGAACGAAGCCCTTACTCCATCTCAAAGTCATCGACCGACGTCCATCCCTATTTATTTAAGGAGTTGTTATTGGTACTCCAAAAACATCATGTACTCCATATATATTTTCTCTCTTATACTCATAAGGGAGAAATACATGATAATTTTTTTGAAGTGTTAATAAAAATGTACTTTATTAATACGGTAAGTAGTACATATATTAACTGTTGTTTGTGATCAAATCATTTGTTTGACAACATTCTTTGAGCCATTCAACAAAGGACAAGTCATTAATTAGGTTCACATGTAATCCATCTCTTATTTAAGTTCATAAATTCAGTCTGTTCCATTATCCATATTATATATAATGTTTTAACTTGTTGATAGTTACTTTTTCGTCCCTGTTTTTTTCTCTAGGGCTGGACTGGGGATGGTGGGTTCGATGCCAAGCTGCAGGAGCAATCTCAGTGCAAGTGCAACCAGTCAAGACGAGTTAGTTTGACTGATTTGTCCTTTAATTACCAGATCTCTGCAGTAAAGCAAGTAACGCCCGCAGAATTCAGGGCAGAGACACTGAAACAACCCCAAGAACTTGAGTCCAAACCCTCAACACCTGCCCCACAGCCTCCATGTCCAAGTTTCGACGCCTTACAAGCCATCCTCTTATCACCTACACATGGGGGTCGCCAAGCAGAAATTGCCATTTACCAAACAGTAACAATATTTTACGCCCGTCAACTCCATGGACACAAACCTAGGTCTATTCCACAACCCCACAATGAAGGGTATAATTGGAAATCCGACTTTATTACGACGGAAAAAACCTTCAACACCTGGCGGGAGCTGCTGAGTTTCCGCCAACAACTGTCGCACTCTTGGAGTATCAACCTCCAAGCAAATGCAATCTGTGCAATCCACTCCCGAATTAATTTTTCACTTCAACATATTAACGCCCGTTAATACCGACTAACTTGTTAGTTGATTAAGGTCTAAACTGTATTTTCCTTACTTTAGCATGTGTAAATAAATCAGTTTGTGATCAAGGGCTGAGATTAGATAATATTGTGCTAGGCTCAGATGTAAGCATGTGTCAAGATCTCATAGGGTCTTGTAATGGATGGTATGATGAGCTCATAGGCTCACGTAGCTTCCCTCTCCCTAGTGTCATGTAAATGTTGAGGTTCTGAAGGAATATATGCAGAGAGCATTTTTGGCTCTATCGGAGATATTTTGAGAACACTCTCTGTCTTTTCATTTTCTCTCTAAAACCTCTTCTTCTTATACACATTTCTAAATACATCACTGCATAACAGGAATTCCAACATGGTATCCAGAGCCTAGGTTCGATTTCGGACTGGGCGTTGAATTCTGTGAAACTGTGTGAGAGAATCCAACGTGAAATCTCTCAATTTCATTCCGACTCAAGCTAAATGGCTGGATCTGGAAGCAGTGATTTACGAGCTCCTGTTTTTGATGGAACGGAGTTCGAGTTCTGGAAAGTGAGAATGGTCACCATTTTCAAATCGTATGGGATATGGAAATTGGTTGACAAAGGGATTGCTATTCCAGAATCGAAGAAGAAAGGAGAAAAGAAGAAAACAAAGAAGGAGAAAGACGAGGAAGATTCATCCTCATCGGATGATGATGAAGGAGATGATGACGAGTTGGACGCACACATGGAAGATCAGCTCATGAAAGATGCTAAGGCACTGGGCATTATTCAGAGTGCTGTCTCGAAGGAGATCTTCCCTCGAATCGTGAATCAAGAGACCTCAAAGGGTGCCTGGGATCTACTCCAGGAGGAGTTTCGCGGCGATGAACAGGCAAGATCCGTTAAACTTCAAAGTTTACGTCGTGAATTTGAGTATATGAGAATGAAGGAGAATGAATCTCTATCTGTCTATCTTACTAGACTATTTGAATTAATTAATCAAATGAAATCTTATGGTGAGAACCTCACTCATCAAAGAGAAGTTCAAAAGGTTTTGATTAGTTTGTCCAGTAAATATGATCCAATCTGTGTTGTGATTGAAAGAACTTCTGATTTGAATACTGTGACTGTGCAAGAAGTGGTAGGATCTCTTAAGAGTTATGAACTCAGATTGAGTAGACATGTTGATGAAATTACAAGCACAGAGCATGCTTTCTCCACTATGGGTCTTGTACCTAAAGCACAGAATAGGCCACTCACACAGGGAAATCACAGTAAGGGAAAGAAGAATTGGAAGTCTATGTCTAGGAAGTGGGAAAACAACACTCGACAACCTGAGAGACAAGGTGAGATCACTGAGGGTGTTAAACAAAAGTGCAAGATCTGTGATAAGGCTCATCATGGAGAGTGTTGGTTCAAAGGAAAACCTAAGTGTCATAACTGCAACAGATTTGGGCATGTAGTGAGAGATTGTCACCAGCCAAAGAAAAATCATACTGCAAATTATTTGAATCATGTTCAAGATAATGCAATGATGTTCTATGCCTGTCATAAGGCCTCTGTGCAAGAAAATAGTGGAGTTTGGTATCTGGACAGTGGTTGCAGTAACCACATGACCAGTACTGAATCATTGCTGATCAACATTGACAGAAGTATAAGGTGTAAGGTGAAAATGGGCACAGGGGAATTGGTTGACTCAGTTGGCAAAGGCACACTGATTGTGGAGACCAAAAGAGGCACTCGGTTCATACCAGAAGTAATGATTGTACCTGGTTTGGATGAAAACCTTCTCAGTGTAGGACAAATGGTTGAACATGGCTATTGGTTGTTGTTTGGTGATTTCATGGCCTGCATATTTGGAGATCGTGAACTGCAAGATCATATAGCCACTGTGAAAATGAAGGGAAATAGATGCTTTCCGCTAATGTTTAATCATGTGGATCATATTGTAGCAAATATTGCTACCACTGAAGGTAACACATGGAAATGGCACAGAAGATTTGGGCACCTAAACTATGACAGCCTGAGAATGCTACAAGAAAGGAGTATGGTGTATGGTCTGCCATATCTAAAGGAGTACAATCAGGTATGTGAAGGGTGTGCTACTGGAAAGGCTCACAGAGAGGCTTTTAGCAAAGAACAGAAATGGAGAGCAAAGTTGCCTTTAGAACTTGTACACACAGATGTGTGTGGACCCATGAGTGAGACACTTGGAGGTAGCAAGTATTTTCTCACCTTCATAGATGACAAGTCCAGAATGTGTTGGGTCTATTTTCTGAAGTGCAAATCTGAGGTATTCAGAATTTTTAAAATGTTCAAGGCCATGACTGAATTACAAACTGGTTACAAACTGAAAAAAATCAGAAGTGACAGAGGAGGAGAGTACACATCTCTAGAATTTGAAAAATTTTGTGAAGATGTTGGTATTGAAAAGCAACTCACTGTTGCTTATTCTCCCCAGCAAAATGGTATTGCTGAGAGGAAGAATCGTACCATAGTTGAGATGGCAAGAACCATGCTCTATGAAAAAAAATTACCACTCAAGTTCTGGGGTGAAGCAGTTCACACTGCTGTCTACTTGCTTAACAGGTGTCCTACCAAAGCACTAGAGAACAAGACTCCTTTTGAAGAATTCTGTGGTAGAAAACCAGGGGTAAAACACTTGAGAATTTTTGGTTCTGTTTGCTACACTCATGTGCCAACCCAGTTAAGACAGAAACTGGATGAAACTGGACAGAAGGGTGTATTTGTTGGATATGGGACAAGAGAAAAGGGTTACATGGTGTATGATTTGAAACACAACAAGATCATTGTCTCAAGGAGTGTTATTTTTGATGAAGATGCTGCTCTTAATTGGGAGAATATGGAAACTGTGCATTTCTCAGTACCTTTCTCAGAAGATAATGAGGGTATAAGCATAACTGAGATAGAAAATGGTGTGTGTGAAGAAACTAATATTAGTTCCTCTGGTTTATCTTGCCCAAATACAAGAAGTGAGTTTGTTTCCAGTGTACACAATGATGCTCCTAACACTGTGAATATGGAGAGTGAAATTCCACTCACAGAAACTTATGACAACACACCAAAGAAGTGGAGAGATCTGAATGAAGTATTTGCTCAGTGTAGACTCAGTGTCATTGAACCTGAGAACTACATTGAAGCTTCTCAAGATGAAGCTTGGAAGAAAGCAATGGATGAGGAGATTACTATGATTGAGAAGAATGACACTTGGAGATTGGTTGATAGGCCAAGTGACAAACCAATTGTTGGGGTAAAATGGATCTTCAAAACCAAATTGAATTTGGATGGCACTGTACAAAAACACAAGGCAAGATTAGTTGCCAAAGGGTACACTCAAAAGCCCGGAATTGATTTTAATGAGACGTTTGCACCTGTGGCTAGATTGGACACTATAAGAACACTTATTGCTTTGGCAGCACAGAAAGGGTGGAAACTGTATCAGTTAGATGTAAAGTCTGCTTTCCTGAATGGGATCCTTGAAGAGGAAGTGTATACAGATCAGCCAGATGGGTATATTGTCAAGGGAGAAGAACACAAAGTATATAAGTTAAAAAAGGCCTTGTACGGTCTAAAACAAGCTCCCAGAGCTTGGTACAGCAATATTGATACTCATTTGCTGCAGAGTGGATTTAACAAGAGTCCAAGTGAGGCCACCTTATATGTGAAACATGTGTATGGACAGGGAACTCTGATTGTCTCTATATATGTGGATGACATAGTTTATACTGGAAGCTGTTTAGAAATGATTGAAGATTTCAAATGTGATATGATGAACAAGTATGAGATGTCCGACTTAGGCTTATTGCATCATTTTCTTGGAATTGGAGTAATCCAACAAGAAGGGAGTATCTTTATTCACCAGAAAAAGTATGCACTGAGTTTACTGGACAGATTTGGTTTAAAGAGCTGCAAGTCTGTCTCAATACCTTTACCTCCCACGGATAAGCTAAGGAAAGGTGATGGGAGTGAAGCTGCAGATGAAGAATTGTATAGGAAAATTGTTGGCAGCCTTCTATACTTAACTGCAACAAGGCCTGATATCTTGTACTCAGCATGTGTACTTGCCAGGTACATGCACTGTCCTTCCATTAAACATCTTGGCACTGCAAGGAGGATCCTCAGATATGTGCAAGGAACTGTTGACTATGGAATTAAGTATGAAAAGGGAAATGCAGCTCTACTCATAGGATTTTGTGACAGTGATTGGAGTGGAGATGAAGATGACATGAAGTCCACATCAGGGTATGCTTTCAGTTTTGGCAGTGGTGCATTTTCTTGGGCTTCTGTAAAGCAACAGAGTGTTGCACTCTCAACTGCTGAAGCCGAGTATATGAGTGCTTCAGAAGCCACCACTCAAGCTACATGGCTGAGATTTGTGCTGCATGATTTTGGTGAAGAATTGATCGAACCAACACCTTTGATGTGTGATAACACATCAGCAATTGCAATGTCAAAGAATCCGGTATTCCATCAGAGGTCTAAACATATCAAGAGGAAGTTTCATTTCATCAGAGATGCAATTCAGGAAGGAACAATTGACCTGCAATACTGCAAAAGTGAGGAGCAACTAGCTGACATTTTCACCAAAGCACTTGCTAAAGACAGATTCTGTGCACTGAGGGATAAGCTTGGGGTAATCTCAGTTAAGACCTTAGAAGGGAGTGTTAGTTGATTAAGGTCTAAACTGTATTTTCCTTACTTTAGCATGTGTAAATAAATCAGTTTGTGATCAAGGGCTGAGATTAGATAATATTGTGCTAGGCTCAGATGTAAGCATGTGTCAAGATCTCATAGGGTCTTGTAATGGATGGTATGATGAGCTCATAGGCTCACGTAGCTTCCCTCTCCCTAGTGTCATGTAAATGTTGAGGTTCTGAAGGAATATATGCAGAGAGCATTTTTGGCTCTATCGGAGATATTTTGAGAACACTCTCTGTCTTTTCATTTTCTCTCTAAAACCTCTTCTTCTTATACACATTTCTAAATACATCACTGCATAACAGGAATTCCAACATAACTGACGGTGGGTGAAATCATGGTTAAAACTTTAACGCTAGCCAGAGAGAACTCCCCACACTATAAATACACCCTCTCCGGTAGCTCTCCAACCCGTCCCATAACTTGTAAGCTCTTTTCTTTCAATCCTTTGTAGCCGAAGCCATGATGCAAGGCGTGTATCCGGGCTACTACTACCTATTGGCCGAACCAAACGTGTGCTATTCGGGTCTCTTCGGGAGTCCCGTCCAGTATCACGAACCGATGATCCCCGTCCTGTATCGGTACCAATGCCAGTGCCAGTACCACGACCCGATGATCGACAATGCCATATTTGGGTCCGACGAGTTCCGGATGTACGGTTACAAGGTGAAGCGTTGCCCTCGCATGCGAGCCCACGACTGGACTGAGTGCCCCTACGCTCATCGCGGCGAGAAGGCCCAGCGCCGTGACCCCCGCAAATACGCCTACGTGGCGATTGTTTGCCCCGCATTTCGCAGAACCGGTCACTGCCGCAAGGGCGACAGTTGCGAATTTGCCCACGGAGTGTTCGAGTATTGGCTCCACCCGGCCAAGTACCGTACCAGTGCATGCAATATTCTCATCAACGGGTACTGCCCGCGCAAGGTGTGCTTCTTCGCTCACTCGCCCGACCAGCTCCGCCCGGAACACAAGTATTCCGCCCAGAAATACTTTATTGCTTATCAGCAAGCAGGTTATTATCCTCCCAACCAGTACTAACAGTAACAACGACAACTACGACCACGTGTACCGTGCGTCCCCAAGGACCCCGAAGGCCAACCTTGGAGGAGGAGGCGTGGAAGTGAAAGCACCGTTGACCGTTGAGGAAAATCAGACTATGATGAACAACAAGAAGATCGTTGACGAGTCTCGCTTGAAGGTGGAGGAATTCCTGAACAATTTGAGGGCGTTGAGGCTGAGTGACTATGAGATGGAGTATGACCAAGGTGAAATCGATGCTGCTTGTGGGATGAAAAGTTATGGTGGTGGAGAGGCGTCGGTGTCGGAGATGCCTCAGTTCGACTGGATTACCGAGCTGCTGCAGTAAATCTCTCGAGCTTACTTGAGCGGGAGAGTCCAAAAATGTCAATCAAGTGTGTAGATTTGATGATGAAGAGATATTGTGGGGTTAATTGGTGTTGATGAATTGTGTGGCGTTCTGCATGTGCAAAAGAATGGTTTCCTCCATTTAGTTTAATGCAGGTATCTAGAGAGATTGCCTAACTAGTAATAAGGAGGAAATATCTTTGTAATGTAAGAGATTATGTTGTAATTTTCTGTTTTAGTGTCAGTTAATGTACTACCTACATTAATCGGTGGTACTTAAGTGTGTAAAATATTATGTGTAATGAAATGTTAATCGTGTTTATCTTTTTCGACTCCTTTATTTTCCTGCATTTTCATTCATTAAATCCAATCCTTTTTTTCGTGGAAAAGGAAAATTAAGTATAAAAAGTCCCTACAAATATTCTTTTTCCCCCAAAAAATTTAGATAGTTTTTTAACTAAAGAGATTTTTCCAACGGAGGTTTGTTGAGTTGATAACTAATGATTGTTCTCTTCACTAGATCAAGACGTAGATTCAAGTCTCGTTATTTGCAATCTCTTATGGTGGGAGATCTCTAAAAACCCTTCTGTAAGTCCTAAATAGTACTTTCTGTCATCAAATTTAGTAAATAATTAATATGGTAATATTGTCAATGTGAAACGTTGTATTCATCGTGATAGTTGTCGTCTTTTGGCCGACACACATAGTAAAGACAAGGGTTGGATCCATTTATCAGTCTCAATATAAGGTTGAAGCTAGAAGCCATGAAAGACGTTAGATTTCGTCAAGATTGGGTTTAGTCATAACGACACTATGGATTTAGTCAGTGCGGTTATATGGCTCACAAATGTTCGGAAGATGTGAAGTGGTTTATTTATTTGTTTCTGTTTAATAATTTCCAGAAATTGCCTTCGAGTTTGGCTTTGATTTCTCTCTATAGGAGATTTTTCTAAAATTTAATTTTCGTTTTGGTTGGTGTGCTACCTCTTTTGAATCTATGTGTGAAGGGTGGAGTTGTTTGCTTGCTGGATCTACTTCACTTGGTATTCTGGGATCCTGGTAGTGATTAAGTGATGCGATCGACCAATGGGCATCATACTTCCTGTTCCAACTTCTAATATAAGATTTAAGATTTTGTTTACAAATTACACATGATCTCCGTGTAGCACGAGGATTAATGATTTTATTGATCTATGTAATTTGCGGTTCACAATGAGCTTGTATGAGTGCGTGATGTCTACTTATTGCATTGTGGTTAGTATGCTTTATTGTAATACTTTTATATTAGTTTGCGAGGACCCTTTGAGGACCGAGTTATTCATGATATATATTTGTAATGCCCTTTTGAATTAGTCAAACACAAGACCTTTCATTTACAAATGAAGAGAAATATCATGCACTGGACCGTAGAACTATGTAATACTATTTTGATAATAACTTTATTCACAAAAGTATAAGTCAAAATGTATACTTACCAAAGGAAGATGGCTTCTCATGAATTAAGGAAAGAGTTTTGAAATCCAAGTGTTGGCTCGTTTACAAATCGTTGGTTTCAGGACTACAACAAAATTACCTATAATTTATGTCGGATTAAATACAAATCTGACATAAACTCATGTAATGTTGGATAACATAACCGACACCATTGCTAGTGTCACCAAAAGGCTTTTAATGTCGGTTAGTCCCCTTAATCCGCCACGAAGAAGGAAAGCAATATAAAATAAAAAAAGGATAGTAGTGTCGCATAAAAGTGACATTGAAACTCACGTTGGATACATGCGACATTAAAAAAGGATAGTAGTATCGGCCCTAACCGACACCACATAACTATTTAATAAATAAAATAAACAACTATATTGTCACCTATAACCGACACCACAAACCATTAATAAATAAAAATAAATAAAAGTTTATCTCAGATCCTCTATCGACGACTTCCACTACTATTCCTGGCCACCACTTGGTTTCTCCTCCTTTATTTCATGATGCCCGTCGATCACATGTCTTTTGTTATCTGACCAATCTCCAGTAAAGTCTCTGTGACTACTCTCATCACCCCTCACCAGCCTCTCCCACTTGAGAGTTGTCTGTGCTCATCATGTACTCATCGATGCTTCCTCCCCTAGCTCCATCGCTCTGCGATTTCATCCAACTCTCATCCTCGCCCTGATCCCGACTCGTGTTGGCCCCTCGCACGAGGCCGTGAGATCAATTCTGGGATTCATGTCCACCTTGATAACCCTGATTATCATTCAAGTACAATCAACACATTAAATCGACTGAGACAACAGCAAGGAGGCCACTAATCTTGGAAAAAAAAATTATATTTTCATGCCAATTCAATAACAAAATTTAGGTAGAATCTGAAAGCCCTAATTTTAAACCAATTAGAAGCCCTAATCGTAGAAATGGTAAATAAGGGGAAAGTGCAATGAAGAAGAAGAAGAAGGAACCTGAGCCAAAGAGCAACACGCCCGGTGATGCGACTATGAGTTGTATATCAATAACAAAGTGAAGAAATTTGCAGAGAGAGCTACACGGTGGTGCTACTGTGGTCCTATGGGGGTGCCCTGAGACTGCGATTCGTATATGGAAAACCGCAGAGTAGCGATGCTATGACTATGAATTTGGGATTGTTAGTTGTGATTTTGGGAGAGATGAAGGGAGAATGAGAAGGGGAGAAGAACAGGAGCACCGATCTCCAATCATGATTTAATGGCGGCAACACTGGCTATTTTACCATATGAGTTTGAATCTTTCATTGATTCACTCAGAATCAATTCTCACATCAAAATTCTTCTTGATTTCACTCTAATCGTGGAAGAAATAGCAATCGAGGACATCAATTCACCAACAACAATAGTTTCTATCATAATCGTGGTTCTCAGGGCAATTTTCGTTGAAATTCTTTAAATTGATGTCAGAATAAAAGGTTTCATGGTTCTAATTTCTTTGAAAATCATATGATCTGTCAGATTTGTGGTTCCACAAGTCATGAAGCCATAGATTGCTTTGATCGCATGAATTCTAACATTTCTGGAAGAATTCCACTTGCAAATCTCGCAGCCATGTGTGCACATTACAGCTCCAAACCATCCCCTTCGTGGCTCATTAATTATGGTGCCACTCTTATATTATAAATGACATTGCCCACGTCACTTCACCTATACCATACACTGGAAAGGACAAAGTCTACATTGGTGATAGTAAAGGTCTATCCATACAACATATTGGTTCTTCATTGCATACCTCTAATGTTGTCTTTAAATTGTGCAATGTTCTTCACGTTCCAAAAATGAAGCATAATTTGTTGTCAGCTTATCAGTTTGTTAAAGATAACTATTGTGCATTGATTCTTGATTCTGATAGATCCATTGTAAATGATCGTTCTACGGGTAAGACGTTTTTGCAGGGTCCAGTTAAGGATTGTTTTTATCCTTTGCAAAGCTCTTCTTCCCCTGGTTTATCCTCATCCAGCTCTTTTCATGCTCTGGTGAATGTTCAAGCTCCTCTCAGGCTCTGGCACACTCGGCTAGACCATCTCTCTTCTTCTATATTTCACAGAGTACTATCTACTAATAAACTTGCAGTCAAAGGAACAACAACTGTGGATTTGTTTTGCTCTGAGTGTGCTATAGCAAAGAATCACAAGTTACCCTATGGTTCTTCCACATCATCAACTACTCATAGCTTAGAATGGTTACATTGTGATTTGTGGGGTCCTGCTCCTGTAACTTCAGTGAGTGGATTTAAGTATTATCTCCTCATAGTTGATGATTTCAGCAAGTATAGTTGGATGTTTTCTTTAAAGGTCAAGTCTCAAGTGTATTCTATTTTTGTACTCTTCAAAAACTATTTAGAAAACACAACTGGAAATACAATCAAAATTGTACGTTCTGATTCAGGGGTTGAGTTTACAAGTCTATCTTTTAAATATTATCTTCAAACTCATGGAATTCTTCATCAATTAAGTTGTCCACACACACCAGAACAAAATGGTTGTGTGGAAAGGAAACATCGTCATCTAGTTGAGACAGCTAGAACTTTATTGGTTTAATCTCATGTTCCTCACCAATATTGGGTTGAAGCCTTCACGACTGCACTATATCTCATTAATAAATTGCCAATCTCTGGGATTTCACAATCACCTTAGCAGTTATTATTTCATATAGTTCCAGATTACTCAAGGCTCAAAGTCTTTGGTTGTTTGTACTTTCCATGGTTAAAACCTTATGTGTGCTCCAAACTTGATGGGAAAAGTAAAAGATGTATTTTCTTGGGATATAACCTACAACATAAAGGTTATAGATGTCGGGATGCAGAAACACAAAGGGTTTATATTTCAAGACATGTAGTCTTTGATGAGACTACATTTCCCTTTCATGATTTTCATCACCTTGTGTCTTCTGTTTTTACCCCTACATCTCAGCCTATTGATTTGGAGTTTTCTCCACCTTCATACATTTCATCTAATGCTCCATCTTGTGCTTCAACTCCTCCTCCAGTTTGTGTTGAACCTACCTCCACTGCTTCAATTGTGCCAAGTGATACCACATAATCTAATCATCTTTATGTGTAGCAAGTTCCACATATGTAGGAATTTCAAAATGTACACCCCATGATCACAAGGTTTAAGAATGGCATTTATAAACCAAATGCATTCAATGCAACTAAACATTGAATGTAAAGGCTTAAAGCATTGAATGTAACTAACTTGATTAGTTGGTGTGCAAAGAATCCATTGAGGCAGAGTATAGGTCTTTGGCTCAAACTGCAGCAAAGATTACTTGGATATGCAAAGTGTTGAAAGATTTTGGTTTTCCCATGACTGCTAAACCCACTCTCTGGTGTAATAACATTTCAGCCATATCTCTTGCTTCTAATCCTAGTTTTCATGCTCGTACTAAGTATGTTGAAATAAATTATCACTATATCCGGGAATTAGTTCTTTCCAACTTAATCGAAGTCCAATATGTGTGCAGTTAGGATCAGATTGCTGATATTCATACAAAGTCCTTGTCTAAATCTAGATTTTAGTTTCTACAATCCAAGCTCTCATTTGGAATCTAGCCTTCTTCCAAGTTTGGCTTGAGGGGGTGTAAAGATGAAGATGCCAAGTCATAACAACATATGGTTATTAGTTTGTATAGGTGTGTTGTAAAGTATTCTGTTTTGGTTTGTTAGAAAGAGAATCTGTTTTGGTTAGTTAGAGAGAGAATAGTCAAAGGCTATATATTAGTGGTTGTATTCTTCATTTTTTAATTAATGAGAACATACTTTTCTTAATCTCTAAGAAAAGCTTTCAGAGAAAGTCTTGAGTTTCTATACTGAGGCCATCAAGCTTGATATTTTTTCACTAAAAGTAGAAGATATTAATTATTAACCGTCGGATTTCCTTGTGTTTCTATGGAGATTATGATAACTTATTTCAATTAGGCAGTAGGAAATTGTTTTAACAAAATCATCAAAATTAAGGTAATGGAATTGAATTTTAAAGCTCTAACTACAACACATGCATATACTCAATACATTAATCATCTGACGGTCAAATATTATTCATGTAATATATGTATTTAATACATTCATCATCTGACCGTTAAAATGGTCATTGTATTAAATATATGTAAGTATTGTAGCCACGTGCCACTGTCAACTAGTTTTGGTTATTTTTGAGAAAGTTTTATACAATGCAACGAGTCACCTCTACATTTCAAATTAAACTATTTGTAATATACTTGATATCATATCTTTAACAGAGATGAGACTTATTTGTATTGTTGACAATTTGACATCTGTGATAGAGGTAAGACTCACTTAAGACCGAGATAAAGCCAAGATTTTTTTTTTCTCAGTGAACATCTGTGGACTAAACGACATAACTTGTTATAAGAGCCTCCTAATATTGTTTCCCACATCATCGACTAAAATATATATACATATTAAAAATATAAAGGCATGAATGAAATCATAATGACAAAATTCGACGGTACGAGTAAACTTAACAAATATACACCCATTTTTTGAGAAAAGATCGATAGCTTATTAATAGTATCAAAGGGGTTGCAAAATCCATTACAACACTGCTTCTTCAAATGATAAATCAGAACCACATGAAGGCTAAGATAGGGGTGACAAAAGGGTTACAAAATGGTATCAAAAGGATTACAAAATCCATTACAACACTGCTTCTTCAAATCTTTTTGGCTGATTCCAACAGGGATGACAATACCATTATTGAAGCTCTTGACCAAAAAGTAACGGAGGAGATGAATTCCTCTCTGAAGGGTTACAAAATCCATTACAACACTGCTTCAATAACTCAAGCCGTTTTAGAGGAGGTCTCGATCGAGCAATGAGAATTAGGCAAACAAAAATTCGAATCCAGTTATGGTGAAAAACATGTTTTTCGATAAGTCAAATTTAGTTTCAAAAGAGGATCGATTATTTTCGTTGGTTTATCCGTTTTCAACATGAATATTTTGAAACAAGTACTCTTATATAATACAAATTCTTTTACCATTTGCAAACCTACACAGAAAGTTGTCGCTTAACCTCTTTTAACCCTTCATCTTTTGTATGATTTTTGTAAGGTTAGCATTCTAAAAATCTCATTCTACACTCCTTACTAGTGTATTTTTCTTTCTAATTATAGAAAGTTTGAAGTACCAATGTATTTTTCTTTTTAATTATAGAAAATTTTGGAATATCAAGTAAGATTTTTAAAGTACTAATAACAATTTCATTTTTGTAATACCTTTAATTGGAGATATAATTTTAATATTTTATTTTCGCGAAAAGCTCTTCCATTGAGAAAATGCAAAATACTATATTAATCTGAAAATGTAGACAAAAATTTAAATTTACATGTTCATCCACTCATCCACATCTTTGAGATGCACATATTACTTTTACCAATACACATCTTCACCAATTTGATAATAAAATTTACACATCTCCATGATTTTCCGCAGACTAAGAAAAAACCCCAACAAAACTTTAGGGAGGGGCATCTATTTCATTACGCTCGCTTAGACGATGCCATGCATGGCGACACGTACTCCACAGAGCCACAGAGCATATCATCGTCATCACTCAGTCGAATCAAATATGATCAAGAATCCAGCAAAATTCACAAGAAAAATATACTTAAAAACACAAACCTTTTTTTTTTTTTTGCAGGAAGTTAAAAATCACAAATTAAACAAGTTCTCAGTCCCCAAATATTCAGCTCATTACAAGAGAAAGAGAGACATACATTTAATTAACAAAATAAACAGAGACACACTAACTCGTACAACAAAATACACATGAAATTACAGAGACAGAGGACAACCAATGCACTGCCCTATCTATATAAAAATCCAAGTTTTATTATTATTGTAGCCGTACGATCTCTACCTTAAAACTCCTCACCACGGGATCAAACTGCATGGACACATATATATGGTGGTAGGTACACAGATTAGGGAGTCCGATGTTGACCAGAGGTATGCTGCTGACCGAACTGCTCGGCCCTGTCCTTCATCTCCCTCGCCTTCCCAGCCAGCTTGTGACGAGCCGAGTCCAGCTGGTCCGCGCCAGGCGGCTGCTTCCCGGTCACCTATCTGTAGATCCATGTCAACACCGTCACCGAAGCCACACCAAACCCACCGGATGTCAAGAACCCCATTATTATGAGGGAAAGGGTGATCACGGCTGGGACAAGAACAGGGCTGAATATGACCAGCAGGGGGGTGGCCACTGGCGGAGCCACCCTAAGACTAGGGTAGGCTCGGGCCTATCCTCAAATTATTTTTTCGTGACAACCTCTACTATCATTAATTACCACTATCAACTTGAAGTTGTAATTGTATTGGTTAGTCCAATTAATTTCAATCCAATAAATACAAAGCTTTAAATTTTTTATATTAAAGGTTTGAAACTGTAGTTCTAGACTAATATTAGTTGATCATATTCTTTGTTTCTTACCTATATACAATTTTTCACTTTGCTTGCAGACTATTATTTTGGTTAATTTTTCAATTTCCTCTATTATATTATATATGAAATCAAGAAGAGAAAAATATTTCCTTTTTTCAAATTAGCACAAAAAACCCTTCTAATGCTCTCATGCCTTAATGTTTTTAGAAAAATGTTCTCTTGGTCAATATGAGAACAAAATAAATGCATGGTCAGTTACCTTTGAATTTGATATCAAGACTGAAGAATAAATGGATGTGCTTTTAATAATGTTTTATTTTCAACTCTTGATATAATTGACCATGTATAATGAAAAATAAATGCATGATCACTCTCACCTTTGAATTTGATACCAAAGCGACCAAAACAACGAGATAGTTTCTATATATATTATGTCCATTTTGATTTGAAGTGTGTCCTTCCTAACATGAATTTCTGGCTCCGCCACTGGGGGTGGCTATGGTCAAAGCTATGACTGTGCCAGCAAGGACCAACCCAGAGGGCACTAAAAGGGAACCACCAACGGTCACAGCGGTGGCCGTCTAGGCGACTTGGTAGGGCTTATGGTGCTGATGCTGCATGCCTTGTTGACCGCCCTGGAAATGATGGAATTGCTGGTAGCCGTGTGGATCAGCCATTTTTTTCCCGAGGTGGGTGGATTGAGGAAATGTTTGAGTGTGAATATGAGAATCTGTATGGGGAGAGAGTTATGGGTTGAAGAATAATTTAAAAGAAAAATTAATGAAAAAAACTTGAAAACTTTGAGTTTTAATGATAAGGAAAAAAAAAAGGATAAAGTGAATAATACCATGATTGATTTTTTAATGTAAAAATATAGTTTTTTGTTAAAATGAACAGTACCAGAAGTTTTTCAGTGAAGAAATGTGGTGGGAAGTGAGATGGGGGGTTGGTTGTGGTGGTGCCAAGAGCGGTGGCACGTGTTACGGAAAGGTGGGGTACGTGTTGAGAAGCTTGTCATGCAGGGGTTGCGTGCAATGAAGTGGCTTCGTTTTGCGACACGTCGTTTGTCGTTATTTGAGTGATCTGTTGAGCAACAGGGATCAGGATCCTAGCCGGATCCTTTTGTGAGGATCCAAAAATGATCCGGATAATCAATTAATAGTGTTTATTCATTTTATTGTACGATCAGAAATTATTTTAAATTTTTTTATTTAAAATTAAATATATATAATATTTAATAAAAACCGATCGCACGATATACGATGAATGGAAACAATTAATAGATCCTCTAAATTCCCAGAATGAAAATCCGGATAGATCCGAGCAAGAGAGGAGAAGAAGGGTGGGGAGATTTTGAGGAATCAGTAATCATCATCGATATTTTATTTCAAGTTGGGCTTCCTCAAATTTGTTTTCGGTTTAATTAGTCTCAGCCCAAGTAAAACCCAAATGTCCTATTGGGCTGAACTGATGATTACCGATTATTTAGTTTCAGCCAAAGCCCAACCCAACTATTGAACTGAACTGATCAGTACCCTTTAATCAGTTTCAGCCCAATTAGATGATGATGATCAGCACTTAGCCTAATAGTAGGTTTAGTGAGTTTAGTTAAAACTATCATTGGCACTTGATACTATAGTCTAGTGATATTTTTCTTCACTTGTAAGTAAGAGAGTTTAGATTCAGTTCCGTCAAAGGTGAATTTGAACCACATTATTGCTAGCCTATTATGAGGTTTTACCCACTCTCTCACCCTCTTAGTGTAGATAATATCATTTGTTAAACTAAAAAACTAGCATGTACCCATTTGCTAGTATGTTGTAGGGAAACTAAAGGACCTCTTTGTCCATACAAGAAACAAACAAAAGGGAAAGAAATATACACCAACACTAAGTTTTGAAACCAACACCTATCAATTAACAAACAATCTGACTACCACATTTAAATTCAAATTTCTATCATTTGTTTGCATTCTATAACATTTATACGAAAATAATAATTTTCACCTCTGTATACACTTCATTTTTTTCCTTCTTCCGAAGCCTTTGGAGTTTGAGGCTCTGCGCGTGGAGTCGACCTGCTCCATACAGGGCCAGCTCTGGCGATGCGATGCATCAACTATTTGCTAGGTCATCACGTTGTGGTCTCCATAAAAATAAAAAATAAAAAATAAATGCCCAAGGGCTCGGGGCCGTCACTTTTTACTGGTATTATTGTCTGAACGCCCATGGATGGGCGAAACATGAACCTCCCCACCTACCAACCCATAAACCCTAATTCACAAGCACTTAAAACGGGAAAAGGATCTGGGGGATCCCGTGATATTATCGGTTTATCATACATCGTGTGGTCAGTTTTCGTTAAGTAGTATTTATATTTAATTTTAAATTTCAATTAATTTTTAACCGCATGATATACGATGAACGGACACGATCACGGAATCCTTCGGATCCCTAGGAAAATGATCCGGCGAGGATATCCTTTTCCCTTGAAACGTGCTCTGCGGGTTGCTTTTTGATATGTTCATCCTGATTCCACGAATAATGTCAAAAGTGGGAAATGGAATCCACATGCATGTTTGAGATTGACCGGATGACGACGACTTGGTATTCCCTATCAAATGATAATTATTGGATCAGTGACTTGGTTTTGGGGATTGGTGTGGACAAGATTGTTGCTTGATATCCTGCCAATTCATGGATATATTGATTTGTTTTACTTGATGACTTGATGTTCGTTGGCACTGGATTGTGGCCTTTGGAGACTGGACGATCCACAACACTTTAATCTTATGAAGGAAGACGACGATTGATCTGTTGAGGATTTTGGTTCTTAATTTAGGTTAGGGTTTGTGGTGGGTGAAAGAAAAAATAATTTAGGATTCAATCCAGTAAAAAAAAAATTGAAAAAAGACTTAGGTTAATTAGACGAGAACTTATATAATTATTCTGTTTAATAGAATTTTTTTTTCAGAATATTTCTTTTTTTTTTCCTTAAAAAGGGGACTACTAATGAGTGGCGACTTTGCAACGGCAGTCCATCATTTTCAAATTCGGGAAGACTTAAGTTAGTTGTAAACCACCTCCGACCTTGCACAGTTAATCGATGCTTTTGAACATAACCACCACAATGATATCGATCAGGAAAGGTAAAGGCTTAAAGCTGTTTTACTTTTTGATCGAGTCTTTCTTCTTTTCTTATTTGCATTTGATTCCTTTCACTTGAAAAGTTTAGCAAACGAAACTCAAAAAAAAAAATTAGGGTAAATTACATTTTACCTTCACAGGTTTGAGGTCAATTTTAATTCCTTACAATATCTTTAAAACATTTCAATTTTATACATCCGTTAGAAAATCCGTTAAGTGATAAAGTGGTTGCCAAATTTGTGCCATGTGGCAAAAAAAATAATTTTTATGCATTTAAAATATTATAATAATTTATCCTATTTAAAAATAAAATAAAATAAAAAATAAAAAAGAAACCCATCTTCTTCCCCGAGCACACCCATCCCACCCCCACCCCACCTGACCTGCAATCCCCCCCCCCCACCCCACCCTTGGGCACCGAATATCCGGAAAGGAAGGGAAAACTGGCTCAACATTTCAATTTCACCTCCCTGGAAGGGTTTCAATTTTCTCAATTTTGCTCGTTCGAAGTTCTAGGGTTTCGAACGCCATGTCTTGGGAGGACGAAATCGTTATGCGCGATGTCACCCATGCGGGCCTAGTAGTCGCCGACCGCATTGGCCATGAAGTCGCGTCGTAGCTTGATCTTGAAGAAGCCCTAGAAGCTTCCCGATAACTAGTATGCAAGTGTTTGTGGGTGGGGTGGGAGATGAGTTTCTAGATGGTTTGTGGGATGGGGGGGGGGGGAAGTTGCAGGGGAGGTGGGGGTGGGGTTAGCGGGCGGATGGGGTGTGCTCAGGGAAGAAAATGGGTTTTTTTATTAATATGATAAATTATTATAATATTTTAAATGCATTAAAAAAAAATTTTGCCATGGGGCATAAATTTGGCAACCACGTCATCACCACATCATCAATTAACGGTTTACTTAACGGATTTTTTAACGGATGTATGAAATTGAAATAAGATGATAAGTAAATGTATGAAATTGAAATGTTTTAAAAATGTTATAAGGAATTGAAATTGACCCCAAACATGATGGGGTAAAATATAATTTACCCAACAAATTATTATTATAAAAAAAAGTGAAGAGTTTTGAATCCGAACCACACATAGATAGAAACTCATTTTAATTTGGTGTGTGTTTTATAGGCGCTTAAGAGATTTTTTTTTTTTTTTAGTATGAATTGGTTGTTTTATGCTATTATATGATCGAAAACCCTTTTAACTTTTCAAATGTCCAACCTGTTTTGTAAGTCAGGCTATTTAATTGGTACACCTTTATCCCTTCCATTTTTCTGGGCTCTTCCAAATTTTTGTTTTGGGTAGGCTTATATTTTATAACATTATCATATTCTTTTTCAAATTCATTTCTTAATCTTTGACCTATTAATCCTAGTAACTTCATCATATACCCATTACATGTACTTTCTTCAAAAGTTTTTCCCGCTTTACTAGCTAAATAATTTTCTGTTTCTTTACTGCCTTTCTTAAGAAAAAGATTTTCTTTATCTTTTTCCATCTAAGCGATATTTTCTAAAAGGTCTTCTATTTGATCTAAAATTGTCGTAATAATTTTTGTTTTATACTGAACATCTATTCTATTGACTAAATCCGGTCTTATCATCATTACTCTAATCTGTTGCTCAATTTGTAAGAGCTGCTCTAAAAGGCTTTCTTTCATATCGATATATATGTATTGGTGGTGGCTTAGGCATTTAATTTGGTGGTTGAATAGGGGTTGTTCCATATGTTGATTTGTGTGTTGTGACTATCTTCAGATCATTTCATTGTGTTCGAGTTTTCTGCAAATGTAAAGTTGGAATTGGCTCTAAGTTAAGGTTTTCCACATATTTAGTATCATATTTATTCTTTATAATGTTGGAAAATTAGTTATTATTTTATTATTGTTTATGGTTTTTTTGTGGGTCAAGGATGTTAGAGTTTCTTACTCATTAAGGATTAGGGTTTTGCTTTAGTTTTCACTATATATAGTAGTGATTGTATTAGTTTATTTAATTAAGTTAGTCACAATGTAGTCTTTTGAGATCATGTAACCGTTTAAGCATTTTCGGTTGTTTAATAATATTCTTGTTAGTCTTGTTCGTCGCGCACTCTGATATTCAACTTGGTATCAAAGCCAGGTTCAATCCTTCGGGATTTAATCTGCTTGTGTCTAGTAGCGGTCTGTCCATCACTCCTTTATCTCTTCCGCTTCTTCGTTGTCGGTTTGCTTTATTATGGTTCTTGAGTTGTTTAGGATTTGTGTTTCTATTAAAAAAAAAAAGAAAAAAAAAGGTTTGTAGAATATGTAGTCTTTTCGGTTTATGTAGCCTTCTTGGCAATTCCATTTAATAAAGTTTTATATTCAGTTAGTTAGTTTGTTTATTGCGTACTCCGATATTCAATTCGATATCTCTTTTTTGTGATGACGTATTGCTTGAATTTTGATATTTTTTTAGCAACAATAATATCTCATCTTTTCCAAGGTTAGGCTTAGAACCACAATGATTATAAATTTCTTTCATCAAAAAGTCCTCAATCTACGTGTGGTTTGCATGCATTGGTGCTTGAAGAAGATATACATAATCAGTTAAGCTCATCAGTCGAATGGACGAAGTTCAACTGAATTACGCCAATCAGTTTGAATTAATTAGTTAAGTGGTGTTAATTTGTAATGATGGCCAACTTGAAATCGGATTCACCAACCCCCTAATCGTCTAACTCGGATGAACAATCAGAGACAAAACTCCTATCCTTTCGTAGCACCGCAAATACGTCTCAAAAATGAGATTATCTATAAATTTTTGTCACCTAATAATTTAACGTTAATTTTTATACTAAAAAAAATATGAGATGGTAAAAAAAACTAGAAAAAATTCCGAATGAAGTCTCATTAGCATTTCTATTTTATCAAATCGAAAAGATGCTTATCCAATTCTAATAATGATGCATGGAAATGTGTTGCAGGCAGTAGTGAATCGTTATGCATATCATTTTACTAGCCAAGTAGTGGCGACACTGTGCAGTGTGTCACACGTTCAAGGATAAAATTAATGTGCTTAGAGTCTGTTTCTAAATGGACGCCCCACTCAGCAAGCTACTAATTGACAAATAGTTACGTACAAATTTATAACGAATGCTATTTTGGATATGTAAAGACATAGATATCATTATAATTTACTGAAAATTATTAGACACAAGACATCATAAAAGAATAAGGATCCTCTCCAAATCCTTTTTGTAATGATTCAGGAATTCTTTAATCGTGTCCGTTCATCGTAAATCATGAATCATGTTGTCAGTTTTTGTCAGGTACTATTTATGTTCAATTTTAAATATAAAATATAAAATGATTTATGAACGCACGATGTACGATAAATAGATATGATTAGAGGATTCGGAGATGATCCTCATTCATCATAAAATGACAAGAAAGTTTGTTCTTTGAATAAAATCTCAGAGCTTTTCAATGAGTTACACATATCGAGAAATTTTTCAATGTGTCGGGAATATGGTTTGATATATTAAGTATGATAATAGAAGTAATTGGAAAAAAAAAATATTTCAAGTATTCAACCACTTGGTGTAACAAACTATATCCCCCGCCTACTGAAAAATCTCTCTCACATATTGCCCAAAATCTTCTGCAGTAATACATGTTTACTCGAAATCATATATATATAACAATTGTTGGAATTTAGATTATTAGTTTTTAAATTAGTTGTCTTGCGGGCCAAGGATTATTCACTTGCTCATTAAGTTTTAAATTACTTTCTTGTTTTAGTCTAGGGTTTGCTTTAGGTTTTCACTATTTAAAGGACTCTTTGTATTTGGTTTTAATCATCTATCAATAAAACAATGTTTTACCGTATACTGTTTAACATGGTATCAAGAGCAGGTTCGCTGGACCTGTCTCGGTGCCGTCAGCCTGAGTGATTCGTGAACCCGTACCAGATCAGTCTCCACCACCAGCACCAGATCGCCCTGCACCACTGCACCTATATGGATGCTTCCGACTGCAACCTGCCTGCACCGGCTTGAATTCTCACCTGCTTGAATCGCTGCAATCATCGCAGCCAACTGGACCACCGCACACCGCTTCGCCGCCCTGCACCTTTGTATTCTCGAGTTCATACTTGCATCACTTGACTTGCAGCTTGACACGCAACCTGTCATCCCTCGTGCGCATAAGCCTTGAAACCCTCGCACCCACACCCATTGAATCTGCATCGGCTTGAACTTGCATCAATCTGCACCAGTACCAAATCAAAACCCGTACCCGTTTGTCTAAGTAGCCTGCTTGCTCTCAGGTATTATTATTATTATTTTTTTTTTACGGAGTGTTGTCATGGCATCTGCAAAGGATGATTCCCTACAAGCCATTGGTGTGAAATTAAATGGAAATAATTATGTGTATTGGGCGTATGTGATGAAGATTTTTTTGATTGGAAAAGGATTGTGGGGCTATGTTTCTGGAATGGTTTCTATTCCGAATAACCCCAAAGATGAGAATCATGTTGAATTGTTTGCTGCATGGGAGATGAATAATTCAAAGATTATTACTTAGATTAATAATTCTGTTGATTTGACTATTGGAATGCAACTTGCTAAGTTCTCAACATGTAAGGAAGTTTGGGATCACTTAGCAAAGTTGTATACCAAGGCCAATTTTGCTAAGAGGTATCAACTAGAAATGGAGATTCGTGCAATCCAGCAGGGTGATAAGAGTATTCAAGTTTTTTATAATGAAATGACCAATCTTTGGGATCAACTTGCATTGACTGAACCTAAAGGACTTGGCATCGTCGAGCTTTATTGTCAATATAGAGAAGAACAACGTCTTGTTCAGTTTCTAATGCCTCTTCGGGATGAGTTCGAGACACTCCGTAGCTCCATCCTACATCGAACTCCTCTTCCATCTGTTGATTCTGTTCTTAATGAGTTACAAGTCGAAGAAGTCCGTGTGCAGTCGCATAGGCTCTCTTCATCGTTGTCAAACACTTCAGCATTGGCTGCGGCAATTGGGCCGAGACCTCGTAATAAAACTGGTGTTGCTATGGATGAGTGTTCTTATTGTAAAGGGAAAGGGCATTGGAAATCCCAATGTCCCGAGTTATCTCAAAAACATGGATTTCCACATAAACCACCACATGTAGCAGCAGTTGTGCCTTCTGTTTTGCATATTGCAAATGATTCGGAATCTGAATCTAGAAAGGATGATTGGGCATGGTAGCTTGAACTTGGATTGGAAGTTTGCACTAGCATTAGTATTTATCTTGCACTGGCACTGGCATTGGTTGGAATCTTGCACTGGTACTGGCACTAGCATTGGAATCTTGCACTGGCACTGGCACTGGAATTTGGGATCTTGCACTTGCACCGATGGAATTTCGTATTGGAATTGGCATCGGAAGATAGTATAATGGAGCTTGCATCCTCATCACTTTGGCAAACCCATGTCATGTACCGCCATGAGTTTGACGAGGGGTGTTGGAATTTAGATTATTAGTTTTTAAATTAGTTGTCTTGCGGGCCAAGGATTATTCACTTGCTCATTAAGTTTTAAATTACTTTCTTGTTTTAGTCTAGGGTTTGCTTTAGGTTTTCACTATTTAAAGGACTCTTTGTATTTGGTTTTAATCATCTATCAATAAAACAATGTTTTACCGTATACTGTTTAACAACAATAACATGTTTCCTGAAGGGAATATAATTAGAAATAAGGAAAGTAAAGCAGGGGAAAAACAGAAAACGAAAAATATTTTAGCCAAAAAGATTCCTCCAGTGATCTTCCAACAATTTCCTCATTTTGCTTTGCATTATGTTAGTGTCGCTATAATAAATAATAAATTACATTATATGTCGCTGTATAAAACCAAACCCCTTTGTTTTGTTCAATTATATAAAACAAGGAGTGTACGGACTAAGGGAAGATTAAATTATGTTGTAAGAAAAATCCCTTGTATAATACCAGTTTTGAGCCATGCCTATAAACTTTTGTTCAAATCTAACGTGTTAATCATGTTTCTTATTTTTATTAAAGCTCATAAACATGTTCTAATGATATTAATTATTATCTTCAATAGTAAGGTTTTCATGAATATTTGAAGCTCCATCACTTTTATTTGATAAAAAATTTCCGTGCAATACAAAGAAAAAAAAACTTTTGATTTCTCTCATTAATCACTTAAAGGCCCCTGTTAGCCTAGATTTATGGCTCAGTCACACACTGTCACTCGGTTCCTCTTCAATTCAAGTCACAAAGTCACACACGCTAATTTCATATTTTGTCGTCGCATGAGCATTTATGTTGCAAGAACTTTTTCTCTAGTAACACAAGAAAGATTATGGGCTCGTTATGACTGAAAACACTTTTGGTGAAATTGAATTTGAGTTCCAAAAACATTTTAAGTATTTTTTAGAAGAAGCACAAGATATGTGTTTATTGCACGAAGCACTTAAAATCATTTTTCACGATTCACTTAGAAGAAGCACAAAAAACATTTGCAGTCATTTTAAAAGTACTTCTAAGGGTTTAGTCCTTGGAAATATACATTTAAAAAGTTCAAATTGCTTCCATATGATTTTTTTTTTAATTCTGATTACCAAAAAAAAAAAAAACTTTATTCTGTTTTGTTTTTTATATCAAATAAGTCATTGATAAAATAATTAATTACTAGCTTGGAATTTTAGCTGCATGTTTATATTCGACCTAATTTCAATATAATATATATGCACGTCAACTTCATGATCTCCAAAGTTTAAAAAGTAAACCAATATACACTGACAATAGCATTCTCTGATTAAACCGCAGAATACAATTTGAGTTTAAGGTGTGAACTGGGCATCAGACAAGTATCAAATCATTTTCATATGCTTAAGTTTTTCCTTATTTCTGATTTAGTTGGGAGGCTTGCATTCATTCATGTGCGACCGGCAACATCTAGGTCAAACATTCAAAGTTGTATGAAGTCTTCCAACCTAGAAATGTGTGGCATATGAACCTTAATTAATTGATTTCAACAGCCCCAGTATATTGACGAATAGTTTGCACTATATGCTGGAAAAGTAAATTAATTAAGAAGACTGTTAAAAGAATCAAACAACAGATATGAAAATGAAATTGACGTCTTTCACTTTGATGAGAAAATAATTCAACAATGTTCGAGGAATTCATCATTTTCATATTTTATTTGAAATAGTGATACTTAAATTGGTGTATAATGATAGACAGTTAGAAATCGTAAAAAGAGCTATTTATAAGTTTTTTCTTTTAGTCGTAGAAAGACGCTAAACCGTACTCCAAAATCATCACTAGCCAAAACGTAACAAATTGAAAAATTAGCAAGTCACAGTACCTTCACCTACCATATGTCCTCCCTACTTTGCTTACTTGCTCTTCCAACTATACCATATTATATGCAAGGTCCAACCTAATGATTCAATTAAGATTACTAATAGTTTATACCACGACTATGTTAATGGTTGTGATTAAGAAATTCGAGATTGAATTAATTTAAGGACACATGTTAAATTTAATAGTAATAAGAGTACTCTACTTACACCAATTTAAAAATTAAAAAGTAGGAAACTCGCTTGTACCTAAATGGACAAACGAAAAAGAAATGGACAAATTTGAAAAGCTTGGAACTGGGAAGGGATAGATGAGTGAGTGGTGGGTGCAGAGCCAGGGATGCATGAGGGCTGGGTGTGGGATGCAAAAGGCAAAATTTAATCCCAATTTGTTTGTGGCTTCACATTTTTGTTATTTATGGCTTCACATTTCATAAATAATAAATAATTAGCAACAGAGCTGGGTGGGATTTCTCTGCCAAAAGAAAATTTTGTGGCTTCACATTTTTTTTTAATTAGTATTTCATGTACAATTAGCAACAGTTGGGTGGGATATCTCAGCAAAAAAAATTGGCCCCCATTTGTCTGTGGCTTCACATTTTTTTATAATTATTATTTCATATACAGTTAGCAACCGTTGGGTGGGATATCTCATCAAAAAATTTAGGCTGCCTTCACATTTTTTTTATTATTTAATATACAATCAACAACAATTTCTTCCACAACTATAATTAACTCGTTGAGTCATAAGGCATAAAATTGTAACTAAGTATGCTGCATTAAATTAATTAGTTGTATGAATAAATCAAAAGAGTCTGAAATATAAAATCATCTCATTCTAAAATCACATTAAGCATGTCCCAAACCTCCGAATTAGTCAGCATAGCCAACCTATAATGCTATATCGCAAACCACAACTTGTCATTTCTCAAGTTTAATTAGCCAAAAAAAAAAAAAAAACTATGGGTATCTCTACTGCTCAATCGAGCCACCGTTCGATAGTGATGTCAAAAGACTAGCTTTAGGTGTACTTTTCTTATCTTAAATAATGTTGTTGTACGGTAAAACGTCAAAGTAGGAATACTCGGTGATATCAGTCTTCCTTGCATTATCGACTTAAAGGGTTTAATTATTGACTTTTTACATGTACATGCATTAACATATAGAGCCTTTGAAAGGAAATCATCACCTTACATGATTTTTCAAAAGAGTTCATTTCACTTACACCTTGTGAAAGTGACGTCTTTTCAGTAAACTCTTTCAGGTATTAGAAATACATCAGCATCTGTGATTTTGAAAATTACATCTACCTTCATACATAAATAAATAAAAAACATAAATAATAAAAAAAAATATTGATAGTCAAATGAGAATTTTAGAAAATTTTAAAAGGCTTTTTAGAGTAATAGATTTGATACGATTGTAGAATCTGTACAACATTCAAATAGATTTTTAAGGATTATTCTGGATTTTGATTAAAGATTTGAACAGATTTTGAGAACTTTCTTATCATTTAAAAAAAAAGTAGTTTTAAATAGAAAATAAGATTAAAATAAAAAACTGGTAAAAAAGTAATGGAGAACTTTGCCCAGTCCTTCGAACTCAAAGATGATGTCGAAGCAATTTGAATTTGGTCATCTTCCTGGTTCTAGTGGATCTTACTACTCAAAGGTGATGTCGAATTGAATATACAAGGTGGTGATGACGAAGATTGAATATACAATAGTAGAAGAGGGACTAGAGGGATGAGAAAGGGTGGGTCGGATAAAGTTTAAGGGGAATGAGAGCAGCCGCTTGAAATGAAATCCTAGGCGTTGAGGTGAGATGCTCTATATCAATACTCTCAATCCTGCAAAATCTTTAATTCAAAGAAATCTTTTAAAATCTATTACTTTTTGAATACCTATATATTTGTATTAACTCGTTAAAAGTTTTTTAAAAGCCTAGTTTTTTTTTGAAATTTTTTAAATGCCTAGTTGATTACACATGGATTTCGATGCATGATTTTAAATCCTGTTAAACTTACTTTAACTACACTATAATTTTAAAATCTTTTAAAATTCTCCTATAAGATTATAATTAATTACACCATGATTTTACAATCTTTTAAAATCCTTCTAAATCTTAATTTGAGTTGCATAGTCATCTGTAAGAGTAGAATGATTCAGCAAACAAGTTGTTGCAATGAAGAGATTTTTCATTGTGACTGGAACACAAGTGGTACACTACGTATTTTTATATAAGTGGTAGAAAATTTTATTTTCTAATTTATTAACTTTTTAACACATACATTCTACTATTTGTATAGTAACACGTGGTGTACCAACTCCGTGTTTCGGTCACACTTTGCAATGAACTATATAAGTCAGGTTGTTGCAGTCATGGGCCTCTTCTGTTCATTAGGCCTCTGAATTTTCCTCTTTTTAGGATAGCCCAATGAGACAAATCTAATCTTATTTATTTATGGCCAAATTGGATTATTCATCCCCGTGGTCATAGGAAACTTGCATGATGACCCCCGTGGTGAAAAAACTAGGAATTAAACTCATGTGGTCAAGAATATTAGCAAATTTAGTCCAAAAGTAAGATTTCTGTTAAATGATTGTTAAAAGTATGGGTAAAACTGTATTTTCAGTTCCAATTGACATTTAAAATAAATAATTTTTTTGATAACAATTAACAAAAAAAATAATGCTTAATTTTTTAAATAAAAAAAAGCCCTAATTCAATGTCAATTGGAACTGAAAATACAGTTTTACCCCAACTTTTAACAGTCCTTTAACAGAAATCTTACTTTTGGACTAAATTTGCTAACATTCTAGACCATAGGGGTTTAATTCCTAGTTTTTTCACCACGGGGGTCATCATGCAAGTGTCATATGACCATGGGGATGAACAATCCAATTTAGCCTTTATTTATTTATTTAGCCAATCTTTTGTCTGATCACTCGTTAAATATTCAAATTACTTTTCTCTCATTAGAATTTTAAAAAATAAAAATAAAAAAATCACAAAAAAAAATTCATGTAGTAAGATTATGGGTGGTTATGTTCGTTATTTCTCAAAATTTTAATAAAACCACATATCTAAAATAAATAAAATTACAAAAACAATTAAAACAATACAAAAGAGCTTTGACAGAAAAAGACAAGTAAATTGTAGTATATTTGATTAATTAAGTGAAAGGAGACAAAGTTATATTAAATTTAAATAAGCAACCAAAGTTTTAGCATATATATAATATATGTATATATTCAGGCTAGATATGGGTACATAGATATTAATCTCAACAACACAAAAAAAGAAATGAGTGTCATCTATGGGCGGAACTAAGTCAGCTAAGGTCCTTTTTACTAGGTTATCTCCACTTCAACGACAAGGTATAATATTTTCAGTGTATACGAAGTTAAATTTGACTTTTAATTTTTAACTTAGATGCCTTAAACCAATTTTAGAGTTAAACAAGTCTGTCTTTTACCTCTAGAGTTATATTCAAGTCAAATATGAGTTTGCATTTGGCACCAAAGTTATATATAATCTCGACATTCTGGCGCATTGAAGAAGATTTGAGTCAAATTTAGAATCAAAACATAACTTTTTACTTTAAAAATTCCGATGCATAAAAAATAGCCTTAGAGATTTTATTGTATAAAACGAAAGGATATTAGTTTTTTACTAATTTTCTCATCACGGTTACACTCCAGATTTTGACTCCTTTCACCCATAATTTTGTATTATGCACTTTGCAATTTGACAAGTTGTTCTTCATGATGTAAGTTGCAAGATCATCAATTTTATATTATTTGTTATTTTTCAAAACAGATTTGTACGTTCATTACATAATGGTTAACCATATCATATAAGAATCATATTTATAACAAAAAGTTTGTATCTTTTAGCCCAAGAAATTCTATTCAAAATAGTCAAATCGTACATTGATAGACATATTAAAATGTCTCTAAAACAATTTAAGAGGCTACACAACATTGCAATCCTAGAATTACGAACACATAAAAAATTCAAAAGAGAAATAAAGAAAATGGATTTTCAGTTAACACGGTGATCCCACAGATGCATACAGGTTATGATCAACTGTTAAATCCGTGAGTAATTTTTTCTTAGGACAATCCGTGTCTAATAGTGTCTCTCTACAGTAAGTTCTCAGTTTGACAACGCATGCTGAGAGTAACTACAGATAAAAACTAAACATGAGTTGTTCTCATCGTACACAGACCTGGCGCACTGCCAACGGAAGGCACCTTGACATCAGTGTGCATATAGAAACCGTGCAGCCCCAACGGCACACGTGACAGAAGAAACCCCCCAACCAATTTGGCCACTTGTGACTTTGCAATTTCCATTCATATTATGTCAGAAAAGAGAGAAAAAGAAAGGCAGAAAATTCGTAGAAGTTTTCGAAAAGTATTTTCTAAAAGACAATCATTAAGAAAATAGAGAAAGATTTTATTTTTTTTCGGTCAGAAAACAGATATTTATCTGAGTGTTTCTGTTGACAAATTTTTACTTGATTATGTACCTCAAGAAGAATCAGAAAATAGAAAAAGATATTTATTTGGTTTTTTGGTCAGAAAAAAGATGCTTATCTGAGTCTTTTTTGTTGACAAATTTGTACTTGATCACTCACCATATGAAGTTTATTTTTACGTTTTATAATATGGTAAAGAGAGACAAACATGGTTGTATATCCTAGTTGTAACTTGTAAGTGTGTCAATAAAAAAATAAATACACATTAATTGATTGAAATTCTAACCCAATGTCTTCGGATACCAAAAGATCTTTGCCTCCCTGACTTCTATATATACCCCTAGATACCTTCTCTTCCACAATTCGTGAATCAACTTCTCAATTCCACACTCTCTCTCTCTCTCTCTCTCTCTCTCTCTCATTTCTGTTTTCGTTAGCCAAAGTCATCCAAATTAAGGACACTGCTAACAAGCAAAGATGGAAGAACAGGCTCAGCACTACACAAGCTGCTGCTCAGCGACGATGAGTAATATTAGCAGTCCACATGTGATGCCGTGCTTAACAGAACAATGGGGAAATTTACCCTTCCAAGTCGACGATTCCGAGGACATGATCGTCTACAACTCCCTTCGTGATGCCTTTAGCCTCGGATGGTCTCCCGACCACACTTTTCCCTTCCAAGTCGACGATTGGGAGGACATGATCAACAACAACTCAGACGCTCTTAGCCTCGGCTGGTCTCCCGACCACACCTTGGAATGCATCAAACCCGAACAAGCGTATGATCTTGATCATCTTTTTGATCAATATCATGATCAGCTGCCACCTGATCTTTTCACTCAATCTCAACCCCACGATTTTGATGTTTCCATTAATGGAAACAAACCCTCACAAGCCCTAGTACTCCCACCTGATACTGATATTCCTCCGTTGGATCATGACGATCGTGATCAAAATCAAGTACAAGTAGGAGATGCAGTAGCTGAACAAGAGGAATTGAATGTGAATGTCCCGAAATTACAAAAGTCGGGGGTGGCGAGAGGGAGGCATTATCGAGGGGTGAGGCAGCGGCCGTGGGGGAAATTCGCGGCAGAGATTCGTGACCCGGCTAAGAATGGGGCCAGAGTTTGGCTTGGTACCTACGAGACTTCCGAGGAAGCTGCTTTGGCTTACGACCGCGCCGCCTTTCGCATTCGTGGCTCCAAGGCTCTGCTCAATTTTCCTCACCGGATTGGGTTGAATGAGCCTCCGCCTGTTCGAGTCACCGGCAAGCGAAAAGAGCCAGACCAAGAGGCCGCCGCCAGCAGTAGCACTTCTTCTTCTTCTTCAGCGACGCCAACGGCGGCCACCAAGAGGTCCAAATTAGACAAGTCGGTCTCCTCGTCGGCAGATCATGATCATCAAGCAAATGTGTGTCACACAAGGCAAAAGAATAATACCTCATATATGCTGGCAATTGGCGAGCAACTATTGGTTAGCTAATCATCATCTGTGACCTTAAATGTAATATATATGGTGGTTAATGCGGACTTGCAATTGTTACTACAAAGATCGATTGATCAGTAATTACAATTGCAACCCAGTAAATCACGAGCTTGTTTATTCAGTTAATCAATTTACTGTGTGAGTGCGGGATTGGTCATTAAAATTGCAGTGCAATGACTAATGTAGAACAAATGATTGAAACAACTGAAGAATGATTTGGCAGACGTAAAATTGGCAGCAACGCCAAACAATATAACTATCCATGATAAATATATAAAAAAAAAAACAGTTGATGAGGAGTCATTGTAATATTTTTGTGTGCATTTTTGAATCCCATCATCACCAAGAAATGATGGCAATAACGAAAGTCACGAGCCCACATTTTTTTAAATGGCTGTATGATTTGAGTACTTTAACTACCCAACCAAATAAATTGGCAAATATTAATGTATTCATAGATTCCAGCATGCAATAGACAAGTGTAAAGCCACAACTGATAAAATCATAGAAGTAAGGCCACCGATGCAGTATCTATCGATCACAAGGCCCACCACAATCCATCGGGGGAATAGACGTTCGGGATTTGTCATCTTCATCTTTGTCTCCCAGAGATCCAAATCGGCCGTCAGGGTGGGTAGAATATATTTCTCCACACACTCATATATACGCATTATTTTTAAATTATTTTGTAATTAAAATATCCTTTTAGTTGCTTCAGCTATTTGGTCAAAGTCTTGATAGAGGACCATGTTATTTTAACCAATAAATACATTAGATGTTTAGTGTGAAGAGAAAAATAGTCATAACAAGCTGGATCGAGACATGCAACTTCGACAAGTCTTCTTATTGGATACTGTTGGCTTACCATTCGCACGCATCCCATTCTCGAGAGAAAAGGAAGAATTCATTCTTTCACTAAATACCAATCCCTTTGCCCAATAAAAAGATATTTAGTTTAAGATTATCAAACGTGGGTGTACATTTAGTAGTCAAAGAAACAAGAAATGTTTTTCCTTTTACGTAACAGTTTGCTTCTTTATAGAACCTCATGCTGCAAGATGGGCATGCCTTTTCGAACATCGTTTTGATTTTTCAAAACACGGTTCATTTAAAGTTTAGGACTTTGCAATTAAATTGGTTAAGATTTTTTAGTTTGTATATTTAAATTTCCTCTTCTCATTATTACTTATATCATAGAAGAAAGAAAAAACTTAAAATTTACCTTTGAACTCTTTCATTTACTCAAAATTAACTTGAGGTTTTAATCGCAATTACACGAAGTCTTAAACGATGCATGTGTCTACAATCTATAAATCATCAAGGGTAGTGATTTTTACATTCTCGTTTTATCTCTACGTACTTTTCTTGTTTTTTTTCTTTATTTTTAATTTATTCAAATCAAAAGTTAAACAAATGGGAGGATTAGGGTTTTATAGAATTTTCAAGGGTGATGTCAAATTTTAAACATTTACAACCTACATGGCACTTTAACATCTTTTAAAGTTTAGCTCTCCACCTGACATGTCAAATTAAACTATTTTATTTATTTATTAAACTATTATAATAAATATGTTAATACACAAAACAATAATATAGAGGAAAATATTTTAGAGATTTGATTTAATTAGTGATTTGATATGATTTAATTAGTGATTTCATATTATTTGATTTGATTTGGTATAGATTTCCTTATCTTGTGGACAAAGAATTGTTTTGATTTATTTCTTAGTATTACTCCTTTGTAATCTTTTAAATACCTCCTTATGGAGAAGAATAAAGTATTGAAGTAGTATTTGAGAATTGTGAGATTGTAAAGAATTTTAAATTTATCCTAAACCCTTTATTTTCAACTAGGTATCAGATTGTGATTTACTGAGGTTTCGGAAAGATAGGATAGTTTTAGCATAAGATTTTTTGCATGTATGGCTTACTTAATGCGTGGTTCCAAGTGGGGGGGGGGTGTTGAATTTATAAAGTTTCAAATAGGATCTTATTTCCTTCTGAGCCAAATCATGAGTTTGAAGGGGGGGTGTTGAAAAATAAATTTGATTTAGTTAGTGATTTGATATGATTTAATTAGGATTTTATATGATTTGATTTGGTATAGGCTTTCTTATCTTGTGGACAAAGAATTATTTTGAATTATTCATAGTATTGCTTATTTGTGATTTTATAAATACATTCTCAAGGAGAAGAATAAAGTATTGAAACTGTATTTAAGAATTGTGAGATTGTAAAAAATTCTAAGTTGAAGGAAGACTTTGAATGCGGTCCCTATCCATCAATATTTTTTTTACTGAAACCTTGTTGGTTTTCAATTTTTCATCTAAGTCCTTAATAGGGCATGTATATATATATAAACATGAGTACATTCATCAAAATTAACAAAAAAATTATTGTACCAAAACATGGGTACATTCTTCAAAACCACAAAAAAAAAAGATATTAGGCTTAATAACATTAGTAAATTTCTACATGAATACATTCTCAAATTAAAGAAAAAGAATGTACCCATATAAATTTAAAAATGGATTAAAAAAATGAATAGATTTTATATAAAAAAAATGTACTTTTTTTTTTTTTTTGCTAGCAAAAAATGGTATATTTTACATATAACAAATTCATATATTTAAGAATGGGTACATTTTAAGATTAAAATTTTGAAAAATTACATGAATGGGTACATATAAGATTAAAAATTGAAAACATTTTTTAAAAAGCTAATGGGTACAAACTTATTCTAATTGTTTATTTATTTTGGAAATGTTTTGGATTAAAAATTAGTTAGGGGTTTAATAAAGGTGTGAGTATTAAAATCCTAAATCAATTATTATTTTTTATTTTAAAAAATTATGTAATTGACATGTAAATTCATTATTACATTAATGCTAGGGACTTGGATCAAAATCTGAAAACTAATAAAGTTTTAGTTAATGAACATTAGTAAATAGGGACCGGATACTAATTTTTTTTTTATCCTAAACTCTTTATTTTCAAGGGAACTTTAAAGAAAAGCTCCTGGTACTGTTCACCTTAATTAAAAATTACATTTTACACTAAAAAGTCAATCATGGTACTATTCACTTTACCCTTTATTTTGTCATTATCGTTAAAACTCAAAGTTTTTAAGTTATTTTCATTAGTTTTCCATATTTTCAATGGTTGCTAATTCATGTTATGCCACATCAGATTTTGCTTTTCGATTGAAAAATATTTTTTCTACCATTTTTAACTTTAATGTTGATTTAGACATTTAGACATTTATTTTAAAGATGCTCTAAAAATTTAAAAAGGAGTGCATCAAGACAACCCTAAAAATTTTCCATTCACTAACGCATCCATATAAAAATCCAAAAATTTGGCCAAGAGTTCTAAATGGAATGGAATCTAATCAGAGAGAACGAGCACACAGGTAGGTACGTGAAATAATTAATCAGATTTATCTTAATTATGCAAAGTCTAACTAGTTGGCAAGTTAATTATTTGTTTTTGATATCTGTTTTCTCCTGTGAGTTCAAAAAAGCAACCCGTCCGGATGAATGCAACTGCCCTATCAGATCCAAAGACAGGGACGTCTCCAAGATACATTAACCCTACCCACAAATTTCCGATCATCAAAAGCGTCCTAAAAGACTAAATCGATATAACTTTTTCTATATATATTCATTGTTTTTTTCACTTGACGTCTATCAGTTTGCTGGGTTTCAAATCAACTTTCAATATTCACCAACCGCGATGTTTGTTGGTATCATATATACATCTAGCCGGCCAACGTATGTTCAAAAATGACACACTCTAATTTCTTATAATACTGACCGTGTGTGTGTGTGTGTGTGTGTATGTACCACACTACCGTGTTAGGTTATGTACACACTCAAAACCACAAGTGAGGAGAAATTGACTCGTCATCGCTAGAATGCTACTTGTTAATTACAATAATCTTTGTTTTGCTCGACAATATAGATGGTTAAACTAAACAATTTTCTAATTAGATGATTTTTTTTTAAGATGATAATAAAGAGTATGAACACTAACAATTATAACGTCATCATATCAAGTTATAAAAATGTCTAAATTATTTATGCATTTCATAAAGGTGTAGAGACTTAGGCGACTACTGAGAGATGAAAAATGTTGAACATGTGCAACAAAAAAGAAACATTATAACCTAAAGAGAAGGCCACTTTTCAGTCTAAATGCATCGATTAGGTCAGATGTGAATAGCATATGGTTTAGACTTTGGATGTTAAGATCGGTAGCCTCTTTGTACATATCTGAGTTGACTGTTGAATTTTTAAAACTCAATTCCCTGCGCTCACCCTTGATTAATTTTGTCCTGCTATCATTTTTAACGTATAATTATACTAAGAGAAATTTTATTTAAACCTATGTAATCTCTTTCTACACCCAACTTAGGTCCCGTTTGGGATTGAGGTGATTTTAAAAAAAGCCACTGTGAAAAAAAGCTGAGGGTCATTTTTGTGTTTGGTAAACTGAAAAAAAGGGCTTATTTTGGAAGCTGCTGTGAGAATAAGCTGAAAATCAAAGGAAAAGCTGAAGCTGCTATTTGCTGCTTTGAAAAAAAGCCAGTTTTTTCAAAGCACACGGAGCTACAGTGCTCCTTTAATGAAAAGACACAGTATCATCCTGATTTTTTTTCCAAAAGCACTTTCACAAAAAAGTTTACCAAACACTCTACTGGCTTTATTTCACAGCCACTTATTCTCACAGCACAGCCGCTTATTCTCACAGCAGTTTTTTTTCAAAGCACAGCAATACCAAACCAGCCCTTATTCTCTACATCCATATTATTTGCAATTAAAGAATTAATATCTCTTTAAACCAAAATTTATTACCTAAACTACCCTTCCAAACCCAATTCAAAATGTAAAATTATCTTTACACCCATTTATAAAATAAAATCTCAAATTAAATTGGATCTAACAGAAAAAAAAAATCCCCTTATAGCTAGCTAGCTTGAATTTGGGTACATATGAAAATGTTCTATATATTATTGGCTTATTGAATGTTAATAATTTGAAAAACTGATCAGTTTTTTTAGTTTAACTGTTCCAAAATTTTCTTGAAAGTTCCGTTCTCCACAATTCGAAGCTCAAGAGGCTGGATCGAATTGCTTCTCCTCGAGGCCACATAGCCATGATCCAAAAATGTTGCATCCATTTCTCTACAACATTCACTAAGAACTCTCTCTTCAACTTATCCTTTGATCTCCCAGTATATTATGTAGTGGCCTGGTTTTGGGACATCAAATCTGCATGGCTTATGAAATCGATCAGCTCGGCTTTCGACTTGCTCAACAGTTTAGATCCTTTATGGACCACCATTTGAAGGTTCTTTTCAGTGTTTTTGTCTATGTTTACTGTCAGTATTGATAGTGTTTTGTAAAAATGGTGATTTGGTATGGTAGGGTTTGATTATTAGGGATGAGTTTATTGATAAATTTTAGTTTTAATGTTAATTTCATCTTGTACTTGATGGTAATTATGCAATAGGGTAAAAAAGATAATTTTCTTTTACAGTTTAAGTTGGGTGTAAAGAGATGTTATGTGGGTTCAAATAAAATTTTATACTAACTATATATTCTAATCTCCATTACATTCTTTTAGTAATATTAAACGTTGTACGAAAAATCAAAGATTCTTAATTCTCATCACCGAGATCAACGGTTGCGATCATTAAAAAAACCCAGGTTTATATGATGCTTGGTCAATGTTCAACCCTATCCCTCGTCACGAATGAAGAAAATAAGAGTTACACTTAGACATGCTCGAGGTCATAAGTTTGACGCGAATGTTTATACTGGAAGTAAAGTGCCGCAATGTTTGAGTCAAGAGAAAATAACAAAGCAAGATGAACCCCACGATTAAAATGTCCGACCAATAATGTAACGGTTTTGCTCAGAATCACATGGTCCAGCAATGCATGGAGCTAGCTAGCTAGGCCCCATGTCCACCTCAAACATGTACATATTCTTCAGAATTTTGTCGCTATATCGTCATTATTTAATTAATATGTCGTGGTTATTTAATCGTAATTATTTTTAAAATTTGTATTATCCTAATTTCAGCCATTTTGTTTTTAACAATAAAAAGATCGAATTAAACGCATGCAAAGCCAAAACGAAATAATTGAGATTGAAATTTCAAGCTAAAAGATTGAGCCAATTTTCTTCCTTTGTGTGCGAAAATTATCTGTCACACCAAAGGTATCAAAATTAGTTTCCACCTTGTTTCATGAGGTGGATTTCAAACTAGGTATCTCTTTTTTATGGTGAAATACTAAACCTCAAAAGTCGCCACAAAAAATAAATATTTCTAAATTTCTGTAGTTTTATCTCCACGACCTTGATCGTCCTCACCGCCATCTTCTTGTTTCTTCATAACTTTCACCGGCTAAAATTACTGTTTTTGTTTTGTTTTGTTTTAATGCAACAATATAATTGATTCATAACTACAATACTAAAAACCTGTCTAATGTCTCTTACATATGTGATTGACTTTTTTTTCTGAATCAAGCTTTCACTACACCACCATCTGTCAAACCGGCCTGCCCTGTGCCGTCCATTGATTATGTTCTCATGCATTTACATGTAATATGCATGTCCATCCGATATATGTCCCGACCAGAGTTGTTCCACCGTCTTCTTTTTCTTGCATATGTGGACGCCCATGCAAACCCTATTTATTGTACTTATAGCATATAGCTAGCTACCTCCGCATAATAGTTGAAATTGGGGGCCGATACTTTTAGTGACAAGTCACCAACTTTTTCTAGCGTACGTAACTTTTGCATACAAATTTCTAAGCTCCACTACATTAAATTATAAATGATCAATCGATCGATACACCCACCCCAGCTGCATGCTGTTAAATTTGTCTGAGGTACGTGTTACGGCATGCAGCTCCTTACCAAGTCGGCTAAAGAATGATGCGTCATAGAATTCCCATCGACAGCCAAATTACTATTTGGTTGGTTTGTCCCAAATAACTTAACTGTTTCACTTTCGCTCCTTTGAACAGATCATACACGCGCATATTTCTTTATATATAATAAAAAAGAAAAAGAAGAAAAATCTTCGCAGCACAAATGATTGAACGAGACTTTGTCGTAAAGGTCTGGTGGATGATATTGCACAGCTTAACCTTGTTTAAGCTTTGTCCACACAAAAAGTATGTAGGCTAGCTAGGTTTTAATTTTTTTTTTATTAGAAAGGTAGGGTATTCGTTAAAATTGAAACAATACGTATAGAAGAGGCTAGAGTGCGATAAAAATGGGTCTTGTTACAAATTTTAATGGGAATTCCAACTCGATCAGAAGGAAAAAGTGGGTTTGCGCCAAACAAATCAATTACAGCTATCCTCGAATAACATATCAACAATGAAATCAAGAAATTCCTTGAATCAAATCTATTTTCTTTTCTCAAATAGACTAAAAGGGTGCAAGTCTATATGCAGTTCTATTGGTCTTCAGTTTCTGTCAGGAGGTTTTCATTTGAACTTAGAGCTAATCACGTTAAGTATTCTTGTTAATTTGGATGTATATAGTGTACATTACGTAGCTACTTGATATATTTGCAATTAATTAATTTGGTCCATTGGTTTACTTACATAATAAAGCAAGGCTATCCCTACCGCTTTAATTCAACCCTATTCGAACGAGTTTTTGATGACATATTTATGTTCAATAAACCCATGACTTTAACTGATGAAAACAACTAATTAATGTATGGATTAGACGAATGCAAAAAAAGGAAAATTGCAAGTTTGTCACTATATATGTCCATAAGCAATGATCGTAATTAACCATAGTAGTCTCTATGTCGGCTCCATCATTGTCACCAACATAATGTACACATACAATACAATTAATTAGGATAATAATTAACATGGATCGTGTCATAGTCCGTAATTTAATATAAGCGACATCGGTCCAACTATGCCACAGCTACCTAAAAAGCAAAACTCCAAAAGAATGCAGTTGGTTCTTTTGTGTTCTCTCTTTCCCTAAGGTTACCCAAACCCACCTGGTTGACAGTTTGACGGTACTATCAAACTGTGGGAGGATCGATATTGATATAAATTTAATGTACATATTGTTGCATGCAAGTTGATCAAACTAAAGCGACTTTTGCAAGTGGATTACTGCGATACAATGAACCTTCATGCAGTTGTACAAATTCATCTTGCTCAAGAGAAAGGAACCACGAAAACCAAGTTTGATTATTATTAGCTTAGAGACGCCAGAGTCAAGTTTGAAACTCCACGTGGTTTTTGAATTCGACTATTCAAGTCTTCAAGATCAGACAAACACAAAAGTTGTTTTCAAATGGTATATATTATGCATAAACAAATTGGTAATGGTTTGGTTCTTTTGTATTTTGCATTTTGTTTTCCTTTTCTTTAAATTGGGTTCTAATTAAACTTAGAAGGAATAGGGGACGGAAGACATAAGAGAGACAGGAGGAATCATTGGAGAAGAGAGAAGTTTTTGTGACGTCGGAAACATAAGTTAGTCTATCATTTTACGTGTTATAATAAATAATAGTAGATGTTGACATTGATGTTTCTCTTTTTAAAGGTATATTAATAAAAGAAATTCACAAATTATAATTTTAGTGGAATAGTTACACCACAAAGTTGTATTATGAGTACACCAAAAAAATTACCCGAAAAAGTACAAGTAGTTACCTAAATTTAAAAAAAAAATATTTAAATACAAGATAAAATGTGATATGGTATAAAAATGGTGAAATGAATTTTGTATGTATATCTGTTGATATCTACAAGGCTACAATATTATTCTGGCAAAACACGCATTGGATAAAATTAATAATTGTGGATTAGTTTTGGGGATGGATGTGGAAGCCTGCAGAACCCTACATGACAATCACTTGATAAGCCAGATATTGCAAATTGGCTAGTCTAGTTGATGTTGGATTGTATTAATTTTGGTACTTAAGTTCTACAGCAGTTTTGATAAAAAAAAAAGAAAAAAAAAAGAAGAAATTCTAGAGCAGTTGCAAGTTCAATCCAGCTACAATGATACGTATTAATAGTACGAGTTTTACGCAAGAAAATTTCTTAAATTCTTATATGCAAAATTTAACCATTAATTTTTCAAATTATTTCAGACTTCAGTGGTATGTACAATGAAAAAAAAAATGATCATTTCCATATAAAATAAATAATAAAAAAGAAGTTTGTACGGTCATGCTTTTTTTGGGTTTTATATTGTCTTCGATGTCGAGTTTTATATGCTAGAAGGTCGCTAGTCCCTTTTCATATATCTTTGTCAAGATATAAAGGACCCCAAAGGTAAACTAATGAGATTAGGAAAGTACGAATTGATACATGGAATCTTTTTATTTTTCTTGCACTCCGCATTTTTTTAAAGAAAATACGATAACTTGTTGAATTTAAGATGAGATACAGCTTGATTTTAGCTGACTGGCCAAGCCTTAGTTGCTCGCAGAAATCTGGACTGGAGGGTCTTCGTTCAAATTCTCGTGTTTTTCGTAATTCACCGGTTGATTTGTCGTTTAAATTTTAATTAGACAGTGAGTTCTAACGACATTTGTGGGACGACTGCTCTCGTCACTTAGCACGATCGTCGTCTGCCAATAGATGTGACTTATTCTTCCTACAGCTAGCAACTCTCATCTGTATAAAATACAAGCCACATTCAACTAAACAAACCAGATCTGCTATCTTTCATGAGGTTTCTTTATGTTAAGGATGTCCTTAAATACAAATATGTTTAGATTTATATCATAATTTATGTTTGAATCCCGCATGGTTTAAGGGTTATCTATGCTAAAAATAATCCAAATCGAATCAATCGATGACGTGCTAAAAAACAAGTTCATTAGTTAAAACTAAAACAAAAGTTCGGATAATATCGAGTGATGATAAAATTTCTAATTAGACCAATGTTTTGAATGAAAAATTCTTAACCCTCTGTTTAGATGAGGAAAATATACTTAAATTTGAACAAATCCCAGAATTTATAAATTATCATGCACAACTTCCTTGTTGGATTCATAAGAAATTTAAAATTTTAGCATGAAAAAATAAATTTGGTATTTGAAACCTTCAATTCCCACCGGCAAATTCTATATAAATAGTTGTCATTTCTAAATTTTTATGAATGAAAAATTAAACAACAATAATAATAATTTTCTCACCACCCTTGCCGCCGCACCACCAGTCACAATCATCATTGATGTCATCGCCACCACCCACCGTAGCTCGTCGCCACCTTCAATGCCACCACTGCCAACCATCAACATCATCGGTGCCACCACTACCACCTATGATCACCACTGCCATTGTACCGCCTACAACAAACATCATCTTCATCACTATCATTAGTACCACCACTACTACCTACCATCATCATCGTTGCCACCACTTCCATTCGCCATCATCCATGTTTCACCTATCACCACCCATCATCATCATTGCCACCTCTACCATCACCATATATTATCATCACTGTTTACACTGCCGTCAATGAGCCATCACCCACCATCGTCGTCATCATCACTGTAACCCCCTGCCAATTTATTTCGGAATTTTCATTTAATGGTAGGCCAAAAATATCCTAGTTACCCCTTATGTTATTAACCATACTAACAGTTCTTTCTTTGACGATTTTCCACTAATAATTAATCTCATTTATTTTATGGCTGCATCTAACTTCCCGTTAGACTGCCTACGTACCCTTAGAAGGGATCAAGCCAATCGTAGTTTACCAACCATAAGAAAAATTGAACAAACCCTACTTGGGTCCGTTTCAATCCATTTGCTTGTCAAATTTTCAAAATTAACAATCATGCGATATTGGAACACTTCCTTCGAATAATTTACTCCAAATTAGTTTTTGCCGTCTAGTTTTTATTTAACAGTCACACACTTACTTAACACTCAACAAAGAATTATATATACATAACCAGATTCCACAACTTCTTATAATTCCTCCAGCAAGTCCAATATGAATAAATTGTTAGCCAAAGATCACTCAAAATCCAAGGTGAGGCTCACAACAAGCCTACTTATCAACTTAAACCAATTCTTTGCTACTTTAGTTATAAGTTTAAAATCCACACAAATTCATCCAACTTACACCAAGAAGTTAACATAACTTAACTCATCTATTAGAATCAAAAAGAAAATATGAAAGGGTTTCTTGGGTTCTCACCTCCAAACTCCTCCAAAGTTGTTCATCAATCTGCCAATTCGCTATTACACTCTTAAATCAACTTCATCATCACGAATCCTCAACAAGAATCCCAAAATTTCGAGTTAAACACTTCAATCTCAAACTTGTTCGAAAATGAAATTTGGAATTCGAAAGATCCACTTACATATCCTGGAAGTGCATGATGAGAGGAGTATTTTTCTCTCTTGGGTCGAGACACATCTCCTGCGAGTTTGGCCATAATCGGCGAAAAACCCATGAAAACCGTCGAAACTTCTAGGCTTCAATATATGAACACACTTGGTTCCAGCATATGATTTTGGTATCAAATTGAAGAGGGCTTCGTTATGAATACATAGCTTTCGACCGTGTGTGATTTCATTGCCGTATGAGAAAGTTATCATTTTTGGAGTGAAGAAGAATTAAGGGGGAGATACCACAATAGCGCCCCCCCCTCGCTGCATCTGCCTGCCGGGGAAAGAAAAAGAAGAGAAGCCTTTGGCTTCTAGAATCCTCTCCTAAAATCATCATTTTGCCCTCTAACTTTGTTTGCTAATAACTCATTCCTTATAACACCGTTTGTCGAACAGTTTTCGCCTACATGCTCGTCGGACCGTGCTCTATCCAAATTTATCAAGAAATCATTTAAAATATATTAGTATAAAATATGTCCTCGTGTAATTACGTTAAACCAACTAGGGGCATTTTCATCTTTTTCATTTATCGATAAATTTTACGATATAAACTATAATAATTTCCAATATCAAAATTTTAAAATTTCTCAATTAAATTATCATTATCATTACCATAAATCGATTTATTCCCGATTTTCTCCATGTATTCATAATTATGAATATCAAATTCATATACTTAAATTTTTTAGGGTATTACAGTCATCACCTCCGCTGCCACCACCTCCATTAATACATTTTCAAACTACCATCTCTCACATATATATTAATAATATACACATTAAATTTCCATCATTTGAAAATCCTTGAATTTCTTCTTTCAAATATAGTGTGGCCTGTTTGGTATCCTTCTTGGATCCGAGAAAGATACCAAACAACCTCTTAAAAATTAAATAGCTCAAAACATCCGATCAAACTAGATATTCGTGCTCTTCTTAAACGGGACATCCTTAATAAATAAAGCTTCATTGTTTTGTATGAGGATTATAAACTTATAGAGTACATTGTTTGACATACGTTACTTAATTTAACAGCCGGATAGAACCTCAATCATTTAGAAACAATAACACGACATTGATGTATTAGTAGAAATACTAATATATAAACTTTACTATTATTTATTTTCTCTGACATTGTTCCAAGCCATCCCTGAGATAAACTATAAGTATGAGAGTTGTTCTCTAATTTAAAAACATAATAATAGTGCTCTTATAAAGACACAAATAAACAATGGTCTCAAATTAAAAACACGTGGGCTGTTTAAATAATATTAGTTGAATTTAACGTGCAAGTTGCAACAAACAAAAACCACCGAATTAAGGCCTAATACAAGCGAAGCAATCTTTAGGGTTTATTAAATTCAAAACGTGGAAGTAGCGTGGAAGCTTGGTAATTGAAAACGTGGTCCCTTTTTGAATAAAAAGACATTAAAGTAATGGTATCCTTAGTCCACAGACCACTGTTTTTTTGTCATTTATGTCACCAAGGTGACCAGATGATGTTTCCTAGCTCTATCTTGGAAGCTAACGTGAAGGCCTCACCTTTCACCTTTGAACACATACTTTTCAATCTTCCCGATCTTCCCTTCCCGTTATATATATTTCGTACAAACGCACACTCTCTTCCATTCCACTATAACACTTCTGGTCTTCACTTCTTTCTTAGTTTTTGAAGTTTCTAAGGACTCGTTTGAGAGTGCTTCTGTTTAGGGTTTTTGAAATGGCATCAGAAGACTCTTCAGCTTTAGAGCAGATTAGGCAACACCTTTTGAATGAATTTACAACAGTGGATAGCTTCATCACCAGTCTCAACCTTTGCACCTCCCATATCCCCCAAAAACATGAAATTACCCAATCACCCTTCAACACAGCTTCCTCCTCCTCCTCCTCCTCCTCCTCCTCCTCCTCCGCAATCACCACCAGCACCACCAACAGTGGCAGTGAGTCTACTGACCAATATTTCAAAATCTCTGATTACTTAGTCCCTGAAATTGATCAAGACACCCAATTCGAAACCAAACCCCAAATCTCCCACCCAAAACCTCCAAAACACTCGACTCTCAGCCACCGCAAGCCCGCCATAAACGTGGCCATTCCATCCCCACCAACTCTGTCGTCTTCTTCTGGTGATGAAAATCAAAACACATCAAACACTTCCACCGTGGTTGAAGCTGCTGCAAGGCACTACCGGGGTGTGAGGAGAAGGCCGTGGGGAAAGTACGCAGCGGAGATTCGTGACCCAAACAGAAGGGGATCCCGGGTTTGGCTCGGAACCTTCGACACCGCCATTGAAGCCGCCAAAGCTTACGACGTTGCTGCTTTCAAGCTGCGTGGAAGCAAAGCAATTCTCAACTTTCCACTTGAAGCTGGAAGATCAGCAGAACTCTCAGCCGATCATCCTCTGCTGGTCAGCAGAAAAAGGAGGAGAGAACGGATCACCGAAAGTCATGAGAGTTCCGGTGAGATGATCAGAAACAAAGAGATAAAGAAGGAGGAGGATGTTCAGGATGTAAAAATCCCCGCCCAAGAGAGAGTTTCGACCGCCGTTTGCCCATTAACACCGTCAAGTTGGACGGCGGTTTGGGATCTGAGCAAAGAAAACGAACTGGGGATTTTCAGTGTGCCTCCTCTGTCTCCGTTATCTCCTCACCCCAATTTCATGGGATATTCTCAGCTCATGGTTACTTGAACTTTTAATTTATGGTTATCATTCCTTCATTGCCAGAGTTTAATTTGTATCATCCATCTGCAAAAAAGCAGCATAAACAGAGTACTGTAAATAGTCCAGAGCAATATGGATTGAAGAACTCATATTGTTTTTTAAGTTTGATTTGTTTATATATTCCTTTAATCTTTGTATAATGAAATACTTTCTTCAACAAATTTTGTATGGTCTTTCCGTATTAATTTCTTTGATTTTCGAGTGTTGAACCTGCAATTCTGCAAGTATAATAACTGGTTCTTTAGATGTAGGCCTTACAAAAAAACGAAGGGTCCATTTTACATAGAACAAAGTGGTACCTTTTTAAAGACAAATGAGTACACTATTAATAAATTATAGGTAAAAATAAAAGGTAAAAAAAATATGAGTCCAAAGAAAAGTTTGAAAAATATGGACATAAAAAGAAATTAATATATGGACACAAACTAAAACTGAATAGAAAATTGGCACAACTTTAAAAAAAAAAAAAGGTAGCAAATTAAATTGAGTACAAACTAAAAATAAAAATATATGATACAAAAATTAGCCATAAATATAAATATATCAAATGTAACGTTCTAACACTAAATGAATAATTTAGAAATAAAATTAATTATCTTGATATGTAAAATATTTTATTATTGAAATAATTAATGATGTTTATTAAACCCAAGGGACCTTGATTAAAATTTGAAAAGGAATAAAGTTTCAATTAATAGAGTTGAAAAAAGAGGGATGAAACCTAATTTCTCCTATTTTATATTTTTCAAGTTCCCCAAATTCCCCTCAATTAAGTCATTATAGCATTTTATGTTGATATAAAAAAATAATGTACCTATTATTAAATTTCTGGATCTAAACAATATAGGTAAATTAATTTATATAGTAAATTAGTATAACATTGCATACATGTTTATTATGGATCTTGAGCCTCTATTAGGAGTAGGGGTGCAACTTGAGTTGGGCCAACCTGAATCCGTCCATGTTCAATTCGACTTTAAACCTGAACAAATGGGTTTTTTTAGTTATAACCCTCCCGAACCCACCTATTTTCAACCCGTTCATTGATTGGGTTGGGTTGGGTTGATCATTTGTCCAACCCAACTCAACCCAACCCGATTAACCAAACCCGATTGGGTTAAGCTGTGCAACGTGCTTCTCAATGACCTTTGCACCTTCGCAGAGGATTCACTAGTGACTTTTGATGGATTATGATAGAAAAGTGCATGGAGTTGCTGAAAGCAATTGTTTTTCTGGCAGCCACACTTTGATTTTTCTGCAGGAGCTTCGAAGGACAAGACTTGAGTTGGGTACTAGCTTTGGACAATGAAGTGTTCCTCTTTTCTTTTTTCTTTTTTTTTCTTTTTTTTTTTTGGTACTAGCTTTGGTATTTCTTGTATTTTAATTCAAACTTTGCATGAACCCGATTAAAACTTAAAAAAGTTGAGCAACCCGAACTCGGATGAACTCGATTAAAACCCAATCTGAACCCGAATTGTAAAAGTTGGGTTAAGGTTGGGTTGACCTTCTAACTCGCCCAACCCGCCCGAGTTGCACCCCTAGTTAGGAGGTATATTCATAATATTTTTCATATAAATATATTAGTATTTAAATTAGTGAATCTTTTTTAGGTTTATTTAAGTTAGTGAATCTACAAAATATAGATAAATTAATTTATAAAAAACTATGTTGATGCACAAAACCGGAGGGATCTTGGAATAATGTAAATCTGACCGTGAATCTGCAAGAAAGTAAATAACATAAGATGTATCGTGGTTCACCCCAATGTTTGGCATACGTCCACACTGATATTCTATTTCTCTCAGAGGATTGTAAGGGAGAGAGCCTCTGTAATGTGAGAGCGAGGCATTGAGAGGGTGAGATTCATGCCTAAGAATTGGCCTGACCCAATGAGGAAAGTAATGGGTCATTTTATAGAATAAGGGCTCCTTACTTATTACATATTTGCCCTTCCATTTATTACATAATTACATTTGAGTCCTCTGAGTATTTATACGAGATCTAAATACGGAGGCCCTAAGTATGGTACAAACACTAGTCCCCCAAGTCTTCAGTCAAGAGAGTCTTTTGGCTGGAGACTTGAAATTCAGTCCATGTGTGGGCCGAAGTAACTAGATGTCGTCTAGAACTGATACTCGATATGCGGCGGTGCCCAATCTGAAATGATGCTTAACTAGAAGTAGCAAATGTTGCGAGGCTGCTCTGCTTGTGGCTTATGTTGCCTTGGTTGACTCGACTTGTGGCGTTGAAGGTGAGGGAGTTCTTTTTGTAGAATGATGAGCTAGAGTTGATGCTCGCGGCAAGGTGGTTGCTCAGTAGGCGGCGATGCTCTCTAATGATGGTGAGGGAGTCCCTTTTATAGAATAAGGGTTCGCTCCTCAATACATAAGTGATGGGCTAGAGTTGATGCTCGCGGTGAGGCGGTTGCTCAGTAGGCGGCGATGCTATTTAATGATGGTGAGAAAGTCCTTTTTATAGAATAAGGGTTCGCCCCTCAATACATAAGTTATGGGTTAGAGTTGAGGCTCGCAGCGAGGCGGTTGCTCAGCAGGCGGCGATACTCTCTAATGATGGTGAGGGAGTTCCTTTTATAAAATAAGGGATCGCTCCTCAGCACATGTAGAATGGTTGCTCTCTAACGAAAATGAGGGAGTCCCTTTTATAGAATAAGGGCTCGCTCCTCAGTACATAAATAATAGGCTAAGTCCCTCAAGTATTTTTCATGAGGCCCAGTTGAGGCTCAATATATGGTACATAATGTAGTCCCCCAAGTCTTCGATCAATAGAGTATGTTGGCTGGAGACTTCAAATTGAATCCATGTATGTGCCGAAGTGGCGGTTGTTCGGAGACGGTATTTGTATACCCTGCATTGAAACTTTGTAGGTGAAGCTTTACAAGTGAAGCTTTTGAAGCTGGAGCTTTGTAAATGAAGCTTTTGAAGCTGATTGACATGAGTGATGCTCATGAATGTTTATGATGATTGACATGAGTGATGTTCATAGATGTTGACATGAGTGATGCTCATGAATGTTGACATGAATGATGGTCATGAATGTTTATGTATGATTGACATAAGTGATGCTCATGTATAATTTTGGAGTACTAAACGTACTTTTGATCACCTGGTTGGTGATAATAGCGGCAGAGTGCCGAATAATTTTAGAGTACTTGGCGTACTTTTGATCATTTGGTTAGTGATAATTGTGGTAGGCTATCGAATAATTTTGAAGTATTGGGCGTACTTTTGATCACCTGGTTGGTGGTAATAGCGGCAGGTTGCCGAATAATTTTTTGTAGTACTGGACGTACTTTTGATCACCTGGTTGGTGATAATAGCAGCAGGCTTCCGAATAATTTTGGAATACTGGGCGTATTTTTGATCACCTGGTTGGTGATAATAGCGGCAGGCTGCCGAATAATTTTGGAGTACTGGGCGTATTTTTGATCACATGGTTGGTGGTAACAGCGGTAGGCTGCCGAATAATTTTTTGTAGTACTAGACGTACTTTTGATCACCTGGTTGGTGATAATATAGGGCTTGGCTTTTTTAGGCATATGGGTCTTTGCCCTCCACATAACATTCCAGCCCATTATTTTGGGATTGTCCTTTTTTTTTTTTTTGATTACCCTCTGATGGGGTTATACAGATGTCTCCGAAAGATAAGAAAAATAAATTACATCATTCAAAAATAAATCCGACCCTCTGCTCAATGGGTTACGCCCATAATTCCTTTTTTCTGCAGCCATCACTACCGCAATTATGTCTGCTTCTTTTTATCTTCTTTTGCTTTTTGCTTTTACTTTTGCTTTTACTTTCTCTTTTCCCTTTCTTTGAAAATGATTTCACATGACTTTCTCCTTTTGCTTTCTCAAAAATCAGAAAATGATTTCACATGCATGAAACCGCGAGCACATGGCTTTCTCCCTGTTTTTGACGTCGTGACACTTCCATAGCAAATCTATTCAATAGATCTTGCTCTCTTCAGCAGAAAACGTCCATCTGGAATTGGCTTATTGATATGCACCTTATCAGCCTTCCTCTTCTTAAAGCTTTCTTTCCCGACTGGCAGCTAAGCTTTTGAGACAAAACGATTTCGTTGGACGTCTTCTCGGCGGCTACAGTAGGCGGGCATCTAAAAGTCCTGGAGATGTTGTTATTGAGAGCATTACTCATCCCTTCAAACACTTCAGTGCCATTATTATTCATGACCAACCCACAAGACCCGAAACCTAATTCAGCCCACTAGTTTTAGGAACTCGGGTCGAGTTTCACCGTCCGGTTACCATTCAGAAAACTCTGAAGCCCCTAAGCATGAATTGGAAGGGAGAAAACCTTACTAAGCTCATCCCCGCCAAAATTATACTGAATCTGTTGCTGTTGTTGATCATGATGGTCGCTCTGCTGCCACTTCATCTAGGCCCTCTCGACGATGGGATTGCCACGGCTGTCGAAGATCTGCCTAGCCTTGACGAGCGCCACATGTTCCTCGTTCGTGCTCGCTCGGCCGACTAGCACTCCAGCGCTGCATCTATGGGTTATCCAGCTCAAAGTTCTTCCCCACAACCGATTCATTAAAAAGGTGTCCTGCAAGTCGGTGGAGACTTCAACATCGCTTATAGTGGTTAGCGAAGAGAGGTAACGGTCAGCACCCAAAGAAACCTCAGGAAGAATAGTGTACTGCAAGACCTTATCAGTTAAAAGCATGTTAGACAGCTCCCTTCTTATCTGCTTAGCCACCATTGCCACTCTGCGCGGGTTCACCATGTACCAGATGGTGTTGGGCCGCCAACCGAGCAGAACCGCATGATTTGTTGAGTGAAACGAGGCCGTTAATTTCTGGGTCTGAATTGGAAAGTTTGATGATGACGATGATGATGATGGGAGGTGGGAAAGGAAGGAGATGAGTGGTGGGTGGTGGAGGACCAAGTTTGGCATTGTTGATTGCTGTATTCTATCCCAGCTCTTCTCTTCTCCTTTTTAGTGCTGGCAATGACGAGGACAAATCAGAATATTGGTGTGGTGTTTGGTTATTAGGTTTCTGCATATTCACGGTGGAGTGTGGTGAGGTCTCAAGGTGGTGAGATGAAAAAATGAAAGAGAACCGACATAGCTTTTTTTGTCGATTCCCACAGATGACGCCAAATGTTGATGCATAAAACCGGAGGGTTCTTAGAACAACGTAAATCCGACCGTGAATCTGCAAGAAATGTAAATAAAACAAGATGTATCGTGGTTCACCCCAAGGTTTGGGCTACGTTCACACTAATATTGTATTTCTGAGAGGATTGTGAGGGAGAGAGTGTGAGAGCCTCTGTAATGAGAGTGAGGCTCTGAGAGGGTTGAGAAGGCCTAGGAATTGGCCTCCTCTAATTGTAAGGGTGAAGAGTCCTTTTATAGAATAAGGGCTCCTCACTTATTACATATTTGCCATTACATTACATAATTACATTTGAGTCCACCGAATATTTATACGAGATCTAAATACGGAGGCCCTAAGTATGGTACAAACAAACTAGTATAATATTTCATACATTTTTATCATGGATCCCGAGCTTCTATGAGTAGGCATATCATTGATATTTCTCATATAAATATACTTATTATTTAATCTACAAAATATAGGTAAATTAATTAGTATAATATATTAGTATATAGTGGCTTGTTGCTCATCAGAATTAGAAAAAGTTATGCTAACATTTATCTCTAACTTAAATAGGGCGTTGTTGCATAAGTTGTAAATATATTGTTAATAATAGGTCACTTATTTGCCCATAGGTTGTTAGAAAGTAAAGTTTTACTTGGATGTTTAAAATTATATGAGTTTTTATTTATGAAATGCGAATGGCAAAGGCCTACCCTCTCTTTTGTGTAAAATGTACCCATTGTTTTTTTTATATGAAATGTACCCATTACATAAAACGTATCGCTTTTTTTTTTTGAATAAAATGTATCAGCTTTTTGTATGTAAAATTCATTGTATAAAAATTACCAATTTTTTGTATGTAAAATGTCATTAATATATGTGATAGCCCGTCCCGAATTATTTTTATCGGTGGTTTGAATTGTCTAAAATGCCCTTGGACGTTGAGATGTGTTTGTGTGATTTGTTTTTGTGGTCCAATTCCTAATTTTCCTAGACTTTTGGAACAAGTTAGGATTTAGGTTTATTTTCATTTGTTTTTTGTTTGGTTGGCCAAACCTGGACCACACACAAACACACCCTCACTATCACTATCCTATTAACTCTCTCTCTCATCCTTCTCGATTTTTCTTCCATTTCCGTACATTACGTACGGACAAACCTCAAACCAAGCAATTTCTTCACGAATCGAGGTTTTTGAAGTCACCTTCGTGTTCCTTGTGAGCTCAGGAACACATCTACATCGTTTTTAGAATGTGAAGACCTATTTTTCCCGAGAACCCAGTTTTGGGTCACTGTTCATGCACTCGTGATTTCGAAGTTTGTAGGAGATTTTAAGCTTCTAGGAAGCTTTAGGACGTGTTCGTGAAGCTCGGAGAAGAAAAACGAAGTGTTTTGGACGTCGGGAAGTTGAGTTTGACAAGTTTCAAGTTTGGCTAGAATATCGAGGTTTCTCAGGCGAAATCCCATGGATTTCAAGGATTGAAAGTGGTAAGGTTTTGCTCTTCTAGTACTAAGCTTCATTTTGGTACAAAATTCGTGAATTTTGGTTGAGAAATGAGCGAGATATTGAAGTTTTAAAATTTCCCAGTTTTTGACGAGTGCAGCGGTGATCGGCGCGGGGCTTCGGCAAACCAAGAAAGAATGAGGAGAATATTCCATCAAAGTTGACGGAATATTCTGACGCCGTCAGGTAACTTTAACGGCATATTCTAGTTTTTAACGGAATATTCCCTAACGCCGTTAGGGAATCCGTTTGGTGTGCCTACGCGTGAGGGTGCGTGGATGGTTGAAATTTTTTTCTAAAAATATGGGGATGTTCCTGAGGTTGAGTAGATCATTGTGGTATATTCAAATACCTCATTTGAGCAAAGTATGAGAAGTTATTTCCTAATTTTGTGTATGTGCTTTAAATAACGTTTATTCAGTTATTTCATATATAGGTGAGACCTATCCTGAGGACGAGCGCCATCAATCGAGGCTCAAGGGCTACGACCCTTCGACATATCAGTGAGTGGGCTTTTGGTTTTCCGTATATACCTATATACTTGAGATTTTTCCCAGAAAATGAATTTGAATGATTATATGTTTTGAAATGCCATGCAAAGTATCTGTCCATTTCATTATGCATTAGTAGTTGCCTATACTTATGATTGGTGCTGCGGACTACTAATGCATAAATAAAATAGGCAGATACTTTGCATGGCATTTCAAAACGTATAATCATTCAAATTCATTTTTTGGGAAAAATCTCAAGTATATAGGTATATACGGAAAACCAAAAGCCCATTCACTGGTATGTCAAAGGGTCGTAGCCGTCGAACCTCGATTGATGGTGCTCATCCTTAGGATAGGTCTCACCTATATGCGAAATAACTAAATAAATGTTAATTAAAGCACACAACCAAAATTAGCTAATAACTTCTCATACATTGCTCAAATGAGGTATTTGAATATACCACCAAGAGCTACTCAACCTCAGGAACATCCCTATATTTTTAGAAAAAATTTCCGAGCACCCACGTGCCCTCACGCGTCGGCCAAGGCACGGCCAGACACGCGGCCCACGCGCAGGCACATGCCTGGCACACCAAACAGATTCCCTAACGGCGTTAGGGAATATTCCGTTAAAAATCAACATATACTGTTATAATTACCTGACGGCGTTAGCATATTCCGTCAACTTTGACGGAATATTCTCCTCATTCTTCCTTGGTTCGCTGGAGTCCGGCGCCAGTGCCACTGCTATCGCCGCAAACTGGAAAAATCTTTAAAACTTCATATCTTCTTCGATTCTCAACCAAAATTCATGAATTATATACCAAAATGAAGCTTAGGACTAGAAGAACAAAACCTTATCACTTTCAAGCCTTGAAATCCACGAAATCTCGCCGGAGAAACCTCGATAATCCGGCCAAAATTTGAAACTCGCCAAACTAAGCTTTCCGACGTCCAAAACACTCCAACTTTCTTCCCCGAACTTCGTGAAGATGTTCTAAAGCTTCCTAGAACCTTAAAAATCACTGAAAATTCCACGATCACGACTGGATGAACAGTAACCCAAGTCAGAAATTCTGGGTTCTCGGGTTTTTTAAGGATTCACCTTCTAAAAATGGTATGGATGTGTTCCTGAGCTCACAAGGAACACGAAGATGGCTTCCAAAACCTCGATCCATGATTAGTGAGCTAGGTTCAAAGGTTGACCATACGTATTGTACGGACAATGGAAGAAAATCGAGAGGGAGAGAGATAGGGTCAACGAGATTGGTTGGTGTGTGTGTGTGGTCCAGGTTTGGCCAACCAAACTGAAAACAAATAAAACGTAATTTCCAAATCTTTAAGAATGGAAATAATTGGTCAAAATATTAAGCTCAAACCACACCACTACACAATGTACTCGACGTCCAAGGGTAATTTAGACATTTCACACCATCAAAGAATATCTTTCGGGACGAGCTGTGACACCTATAATTTTTTTTTTTCCAACTATAAATTTATACCATAATTTATCTATCATATCAAATTTGTGGAGTAATAATGTACCTAGTATTTAATTTTTACAACACTAACGTATCTTAAAAAATACTTTACTTATTGTTTAGTTTTAGCAAAAATAATCTACCTACTGTGTATAATTTGTGAAGCTAATGATGTACCTATTGTTTTAATTTAAAAAAAAAATTAATGTATGTACAAAAATAATTTATCTATTGTTCAGTTTTCAAGATAAAAATTTACATGTTCTTATTTAACAATAATGTATCCACAATTTTATTTTTGTATGACTATAATATACCTACTTTTAAATTTTATATGAAACTAATTTACCTATTGTCACAATAATGTATCTACAATTTTACATAAAAAATTTACCTTTTTTTTACAACAATAGTGTATCTACAATTTTGGTTTTGTATGAATAAAATTTACCTACAATTTAACTTTTCAAAATATGTATCTTCTATCTTATGTTTTACTATTATATATATATATATATATATATATATATATGTTTGATGTTTCTGTGTTCGCAAAATAATTTATCTAAAGTTACATAGTTAAGAGATATGGTAATGCATTATTTAATTCATTATTAGACTGGTAAAAGAAATTGTTAAAAACGTTCGCCATAATGGTTGGCTAATAATGGTTGTATGAGAACAGGTATAGAAAGTTGTGGCATAAATTGTAAATAACTTATATTAATAGGTTACTTATTTTCTTATGTGGCAATTTATTTAAATTTTGGATTTTTATTGGACGTTTATTTATAGATAGGTTTTTACCCGAAGTATATGAGTTGTATGAATCTATATTTATGATTCATCTTATATGAAAATGTTGAGTTTGAAAGGGTAAAGTCGCATTTCAGTATAATATATATTCATATTTTAGGGTTTTAAAGTCATTGGAGACTGTTCATTACACTAGTGTTCTTAAGTTCATAATATTATATTGTTTGGGATAATGGTATATATTTTCAGACGCGGGAGGCTCCACATCTGATGTAGCAGCTTATCGTTCTCCGATTGATTGCATGTATTGTTTAATGAATAATTAACTTTTTAATTAGAAACTGATATGGATATGGCTGACAGCTACAGGTTAATCACAAAACATGATTTACAAAGGTGTTGAACAATGAAAAACGTTTTACCTACATTGATTATTATAAACTTTTGACCAAGTTAACTTTGTTCGAGGCTCATTGATCCCAATTGCTAACCTAATGTGTATGCCAAGTCATTTCTGTCTTTATTCGAGGCAATGAAAGGGATGCTTACACACACGTTGGTCTTGTACACACTATTGTAAAAGTGTGATGACGTTGTGCGTTTGAATGAAAAAAGATACATACTTGATTCTTTTTGTAGAGAAATTTTTCAGTATGATCGTTACATGATATGGTACAGGATGTGTTTCTGTATAAATAGTTGATTATGTGTGTTAAAAAATTAATAACTTAAATTAAGATTTTTCATTATTTGTATAAAAATACATGATGTAATATTCGTGTTCTTGTCACAATTAAAAATGCCTCCTTTTCATGTACATAATACGGACATAATTGTCTTCTATGTCTGTCGACTCAAGTGAAACGTGTATTAAATAGAATTGATATGTTTAATGAGCGTAGAAAAGAGATCGGAGCTTGATGTGACAAGTGTGGACCATGACGAACAGCTTACAGTTAAGCTAGGGTTTACTTTTCCTTAGGTGTCCATACATAAGGGTTCATGTATATCATTCACAAGTTGAAAGGCATGCAAATCTGAATGCGAAATGTTAATGTAATTAACTTTAATACAAATGGATGTAATGTAAAGTAAATTAGGTTTCAAAGCATGCATGCATGCATGAGGCATCAATTACCAAATTTAGTGATTCAACGATACTTATTTATTTTTATACGAAAATGAAAAATCGAACACATGACCTTAAATGCGGTAGTGAAAGTTTAACCACTACAAGTCATTTACGTAATATAAAAGGCCTTCAATCTAACCAATATTTGTCAATGTCAAAACCAGCTGAGAGAGAGAGAGAGAGAGAGAGAGAGAGAGAGAGAGAGAGAGAGAGAGAGAGAGAGAGAGAGAGAGAGAGAGAGAGAGAGAGAGAGAGAGAGAGAGAGAGAGAGAGAGAGAGAGAGAGAGAGAGAGATTTTTTTGTGTAACTGTTACACGGGATGGTACACCACGTGTCGCTATATAAATGGTAGGATATGTGTGCTAAAAAGTTAATAATTTATTGGGATACTTTGGATGCGGTCCCTAGCTATGAATATTCTTTGATTGAAATCTTGTTGGTTTTCAATTTTTGATCGAAATCCCTGAAATTAATGTGATAATTTATTTCTATGTACGTTACTATATTTTTTAAATTAAAAATTAAAAATTATAGTTGTTTATATAAATGAGATTTTAAATAAAAAACCATAATTTGTGGGATTAAAAATATTAAAATACAAATATACTATTGTGTGTGTGTGTGTAAACAAGGGCATATTCATCAAAATTAACCAAAAAATTATTGTATTAAAACATGGGTACATTCTTCAAAATCACAACAAAAAAAAAAAGATATTAGGCTTAATAACATTAGTAAATTTCTTCGATTAAACTTGACATTAATACATTTTAAAATCAAAGAAAAAAGAATATATCCATATAAGTTTAAAAATGGATTAGAAAAAAATTGAATAGATTTTATGTAATAAAAAAAGGGTACATTTTACATATAACAAATTGGTACATATAATTAGCATGGGTACATTTGGCAAAATAAAAAATGGGTACAAATAAATTTAAAAAAAATATGGGTACAAATACAAATAAAACTTTAAAAAATATGGGCACAAAAAGAAATTAATATATGGGTACAAATTAAAACTGAAAAGAAAATTAGTACAAATTAAAACAAGGTTGCAAATTACAAATGGATACAAACTAAAACTAAAAATATATGATAACAAATTTAGTCATAAATATTAATATACTAATTGTAACATTTTAAACATTAAATGAATATATTTAGAAATAAAAAAATATTTTATTATTGAAATAATTAATGATGTTATTAATACTCATGAATTTTGATCAAAAATGGAAAAAGAATAGGATTTTAATCAAAGGAGTAGCAAAATGAAGGATGAGAATCTAATTTCTCCTTTAAAAATAAAATTTCCCACCATTTACATAAAAACATGTGGTGTACTACCCGTGTTCCTATCACAACTAAAAATTTCTCTCTACCATCCGTGTTCCCATCATAACTAAAAATTTCTCTGTCTCTCTCTGAGAGAGAGAGAGAGAGAGAGAGAGAGAGAGAGAGAGAGAGGTGTCTTCTCTTCTGTTTCTTTCGGTTTGATAACAGGAGACTTAGAGGGGTCTGCTCACAAGTTGATGAGATGCGTGTGGGGGAGGATCCTCTTTAATTAATTAGTTAGGTTTCTTTTCGATACAGCTTTATTCATACATAGCTTGTATCTGGACAAGAGCGACAGTGAGAGATCGACATTATGTGTTAGTTGCAGGGGAGGGACCCCTGCAGTTATCACAAGTTGCAAAACTTCTTCAACCTAATTGCAAGCCAGTAGCAAGTTGGATAACCCTCGGCTGGAAACAAAACTGTGGGCTGCTCTCTAATTTAATGTATTTTCTGACAATTTGATATCTTAAATTACTTTAATCTTTGAAGAACTCTGGTGCAGTGACTCTAGCAGTATACTACCATGGTTCACTTATGCAAACATTGATGTCTTAAACTATTATAATTTATCGAAAGTAACATTTGTACTTAAGTGTAAAGGGCTCACTTATGCTCTTACATTTCATTTATGTCAGACGCCACGCTAACGAAGCTGCCCATCTCTTAAGCTCAGCTTTGTCTCTTCTCCTCCAGCTCTTGCTTGTGATTCGAAGATCCTCCAGATTGTCTAGTGGATATTTTATTTGATGATTGTAATCAAATGTAGCTGTTAGGTTGTTTTGGCCTGACAATTTCTTACATAACCCATTAACTCGACATAAAAAGACATGAAAATAACATGTTTAGTTGGGTCTTTATCAAGTAACCCCTTAACGTGTCGGGTCGTTATAGGGTCACCAATTAAGAACCCGATAACTGATGAGATATTATTTGCCAGATCTAGACATGCATGTCAATTTCTTGCATAACCCGTTATTTCGACACAACACGACCCGTTAACGAATTAGGTCGTTATTAGGTCACCCGTTAAGATAACGAGTTTGACACGTCACGACCCATTAAGATAACGGGTATGACACAAACATGACAAACACGCCTCGTTTGCTAAGCCTTTCTTTATTATGAGTGTAACTCTTCCATTTATCAATAAAATGGGGATTTGAACCAGAGTGCAAGGACCAGCACACTGCGTTAACTACTTAGTCTAAGTTCGTTGTAACTGAAAAGGATTGCATTCATCATTGGCGTAATCATTGAGAAGAATGGATAAGACCATTGGATTAATAGAGCAGCCCCCTTTTATGGTGAAATGTGGGTGATTGGGTAGTGATTCCACCTAAGAAAATAAAAGAAAGAAAAAGAAAAAGAAATGATTTTTCCTATATAAATTTCCTCAATTTCTTCTCCACAAGTCATCAAATATTATTTCTTAAATTAAAAAATAAAAATAGTATCCATATCCTTCCTGTGCATGGTAATTAGCTTCCCCTTCTGCCCTCACTTCAAAATGTCTACACATGAACAAGATGATTCAACTCTTAAGCTCATCCGCCAACACCTCTTAGAAGACTTCACCTTCACAGATTCCTTCATTTCTCATCTCAATTTCGAGATTACCCCTGATGATATCTCATATTTCGAGTTCCAACCAGTCAAACCCGAGTACTCATCCCTCTCTGAATCAGGGTCCAGCTCCCCCATTTCAACCCCAAATTACCACAGCCCCCAACTCTCAAATTCCGAAACGAAACCCGAAAGCGTAAACTTACCATCCATGGAAGTAGAGCCCCTGAATTTGAGCTCACAATGCTCACCAAAGAGAAAATATAGTACTTGTCAAACTTCCAGTTCAAAAGATGAATTACAACAAGTTTCAGGCTCTGGTGATGTGTTAAGGCATTACAGGGGAGTCCGGCGGAGGCCGTGGGGCAAGTACGCGGCGGAGATACGTGATCCGGCCCGGAAAGGAACCCGGGTTTGGCTAGGGACATTTGACACTGATGTTGACGCTGCCAAGGCCTATGATTGTGCAGCATTTAAGCTGAGGGGCAGGAAAGCAATACTGAATTTTCCGTTGGAGGCCGGACTGTCCGAACCGCCAGTGAACACGGTGCGGAAGAGGAGGAGATCGGTAAAGCAGGAGGAGGTAACAGAGACTGAAGAATTGGAGCTTCAAAGTTGGGTGGTTTGGGAAGGAGAAGGTGCTTGAAGGAGCTCAGTGTTAATCTCAGGATCCTCCTCTGCTGATGTGTTAGAATATGATTGGATGGTGGATTTACTGATTTACTATATACATGGTTTATGTATTACTACAACAACAACCAAGCCTTAATTATCCACTAAGTGAAGTTGGTTGTATAAATATTAGAACGTTACTACGCTTGATTTTGCGCCAAATCTTCCGTTAGATTTATGTATTACTACAATATGAAGTACTGGAAGGATCAAATGTATGTAAAAATGTGGAATAATGAAAGATTGTTCGTAAGATGAAAAATGAAAGTGAAAACAGAGACTAATTATAATTAATGAAATGTGTAATTATTTTACAATCTTTACTTGTTACATTCGTAATCAAAACTGTTCTAAATTGTAAAGATGTGTTTCATCTTTCATAATCAACAACAATGTTCATCACCTCGTTCAATAAAATAAAGACTAAATGTCACTAGATCAAATGATCATGTACAATGCAATGTGTAATTATTATACACTCCTAATTTGTTGCGTTTGTTATTAAAATTGTTTAAAATGGAAAGGTGTGAGGGCATTGGTCGAAACCCTAACATTTTCAAAATGCCGACGTCATGATGTTGATCTAGCTTCTAAGAGCACGACATCTGTGAAGCTCTCAATACACGCATTGAACTCTTTGCTCGATGTCCTACATACATATTTGACATGGTTCAAAAAGTTAAAATCTTGTAACTCAGTTGATTAAAAGCTTACTCAATCACCCGAGATCTTGTGATTGACTTTCTCCCTTCAGATATCGCCTTGACATTTACTTTGGAATTGTTGACTTTTCTTAAACCCTTATGTAGACTTCACGTAAGACCGACTGTAGGTGCAGTTGGGGTGGACTTGCACTGTGGGTATAGAATCATATTACCAAGGCATGTCCCCAATTTTCCTACTTTCATACCTCACCACCTTCTTGATCAGAATGTTCAGGTAGAATGCAAATGTCATAGTATGTTGACAAATGAGACCAAAAGATGATAACAAAAGTCAATAGGCATATTTCAGAGACAATCTCGTGTCTAGGGATATCTCTAGGTAGGGAACACTTCGTCGACGAACAAGTGTTTGGTGCGGCACACAGCCCATACGGCACACCTCACACCGGATGGGACTGCGAGTAGAACTGAATGATACAATATACAAAAGACTTCGAGTTTAGAATGTGACCGCACATACATGTGATCCGACTAATTGGACCTAATTGTGATCCTTGGAATTGTCACCATGTTCCGTAGACGACTCCTAATTTGCACGAGTACGCAACTCGCAGATAAACGACAGCCAATTTATGCAACTTGGAAGTTTGGGGTCCATGATGGAACTTTGCAAGTTGAAACTTTAAGATAAGCAGGACAAGAGACATTGTTTGCCTACTTTGTTGTTGCCGTCACCTTATCGGGATGGTTTGAAACGGATTAGTATGAAAAAATGATGCTAAACAATAAATCCTACACCACGAAAGAAAGAAATATTTTCTCTCCATTCGAGCGATAATCTAATCTAATCTAAACTGCGGGGAGAAAGATTTGAACTTGAAAACGAACTTGAAAACTTGGATGAAGATGCACAGCCCTAGCCAGGTTAGCTACGCTCGGGCCTGCAAAAAGGAAAGAAATGTTCTTAGAATAACTCGAAAGGAGGCTAAGTTCCTTTGTGTATTCTGAGCATTTTCACTACTTAGAGGTAAGGGAAGTAGAACAAATTTACAGCAAAAGCTCCCCTTCCATAGAGAAACTTCCAAAGACCACAGAAAAAATTAGTATGGTTGTTCATTCTAATCCTTCATTTTACTCTAAAGTCCCTCCTAGAAGAAGCTAAAATTTAGTGTTGGTCGAATCCCTGTAACCAGTCTCCCTCTCTCTATTCCTATCCGAGCCGACCATAGCCTTATCCCTTAACCCGTCAAGGACCCGACTGCAAGCGTGTGTTGGCGAGTCAACTGAATGTTGAGAAATAATCCCACACTAAACACTTCTAAGCGCCATTATTCTATATCATGTCCTCGCACAAAGCGAAAAACTTGGATAGCATACTTCATGCTGCAAGGAAATTTGGGCAGTGAAAATATTAAAAAGTGAAGTGATGATGCTTAAGATAGCAGAAGTATCTATTAACAGAATAACTGGATTGACGATATTGTTTTACAAACATTTGCAGCATATTCAAAAGCCTAAGGGTCCTAAGATATTTCTTTCGAATTTTTGTACTTACTGAGTTTTTATTCTAACTATTCTCCCAGCTCCTCTTTTCCTCACTTCTCTCTTCTCTTTTCTCGTCCTCCATGTCCTCTGTTTCTGTCTGGTTTACCTTTTCTTGAAAATAAAAGCGTGAACAAGCAAGCCCGTAGACAATGTAAAACCTCTTCATAACGGTAAGACCTGTTCGCATACTTCCAAGAAACAACGTTGCGTTGTGCTGTCCACTTGAATGAACGGAGCTCCGCTCCATAAATTTATAAAGTAGCTCTCATGTTGTTGTTTATCACATCAACATCCTCTTTAGCTTGTCCTTGCCCCTCACTGTATTCCAAGAAACTAGGCTGGTTCGTTGATGCAAGAAGTCTAGCCCACATCCGATCTGTCAACTTTACTGTGTTTTGCGTCTCTGTCACACGCTGCAATACCACATATCCCGTTCATAACTATACACTTCCCATCTTTTAGTGAATCATAACCATATACCTCCAACTTAATCAACATATTCGACCCACAACAGTACACTAGCATATAGATTATGAACTATTAGCCTCTGGATTCATAACATTGTTTCAGTTCAGGCCTCAAATTCAGTTCCATAGAACATGGGCAGTAGTTGTGGTCCATGAGTTTTATTCTATGCTCTCTATTCTAATTTCGTTTAACATATAAGTTATGCCGTTGAACATTTTATAGTTTGGCTTTGGCCTCAGTCAAAATAATTGTAGTTTCTTAAGAGTGCCGTTTATGAACTTCTCCCGTTTGTATAAAAGGAAATGTTTTTGCGAAAGTTTTGTAGTTACTTTCATGCATGCTACTGCAAATTCAACCTTGCATCATCTAGTTATCTAAAGATTCTATCCGCTCTTAGAATTTTCACACAAAAATCAAATAAAATGCAGTTCAAAAACCAACAACTCGAGCCAAAACTACCCAATAAGAACAAATGGAGCAGGGAAAGTACTTACGGCAATTGGAATATAAGCATGTCTACTGTTTACAGGCCCGACTGTGAAACCACTGAATCCTGCCATGGCTCCATGAACAGCACTCTGAGCAAGAAGAGTACAGTATATATTGTCCGACGCATTACTTGGGATAGCTCGAATCATATAGGTGGGATCTGTAGATAAGAAGATAAACATATATTATACTGAGATGTATTGCCCAGAAACTTTCTAGTTTCTACAATAATGGTTTGCGAATGATAAGATCTTGACTTCTTAGCAAATCTACTTAGACTATAATTAATGTAAACAAAAAAGGAAATCGTAATAAGAATGAAATAAAAGGAAAAAGGAGTGCACAAACATTTCTTAGGATCCCAAACATTTCATTTCTTTCAAATGTTATCTACAAAGGTTACAGAAGGGGAAGAAAGGCCCTTTCTGAGTTTTGGCAAGAATCAACGGATTGACTATTAAGGGCTATTTAGTAGAGACAAAACTCTATATATGATCAGAAACAAAATTATATTTTCTCTAGCTCAAAATTTACCTATATATTTCATATTTATCGCCGTCTTCTGAACTTTTGTAAAATGATCCTGTGTCATGAAGTATATAAGCATATAACTGAATCAGTATTATTGGATGATACAAGAAGTCTATAGCAGAAAAAACTACCCATGATGTAGATTAAGTAAAAAAAAGTGTCTCAAAACTACTCAAAATACTATTGACAATTTGTACTACACCTTAATCTTTTGGGTTAACCATAGACCAACATCGAGGAGTAGCTTATTTCCTGATGCATCTTTCACATCAACTGCATTCATCTCCCCTGAAATATATTCCTGCCCTGCTCCTTCTGCTAACACAATAACCACATGTCCATTTTCTTTAAGCCGCTCTTCGACAAATTCAAAAAGCCCACCCCGGCCTTCCAAATAGAAAGGAGATTCTGGAATCAAGCAGCAATCCTGTTACATCCAAAAGCGTATTGAGAGTTTTTATAAAAGAAGTTACTACTTGCTGAATATTTCATTCGAGCAATAACACTTAAACTATGAGCGTGTTCTTAACAGTCGCAGCATATTTCATTTTACGGAGAACGGATGTTCAATATCATTGAAAATGGTGCTAGTCCAAATTAAAGCAAATTCCTTTGCAGATATAATTGTATAGTCTCTAGGACAATGTTCACACCCTTGTCCGACATATAGAACATGTGCTAAATGAACGCTCCCTCAGATTCACTATTTTGAATCACTGATGTATACTGGAATGCACATACAAAGGTATGATTTCCATAAGTAATTTTTTGTCTAATCCTTATAATAGATGTCCTTGTTATAAATTTCATATACTTGAATTGCTGGACTATATTGGGGTGCGCATACACAGTTATGATTTCTGAAACAAATTTTTTTGAAATGCTTTAATATAAGTCCTTTTGGATCTCATTACATGTTATGATATGTGCAACTTTGCAAGAATCCTAAGTTTTTTTCCATAATCATTGAGATCATAAGTAGGTTATGTTCTAGGGAGAGGGGTTAAAATTCTTACCACATCTCGACTTGCCAAAGTTGCATTTAGAGCAATGAAACCTACAGAAGAAAAGTGTATCAAGTACAGGCAAAAATATGTGAAACCAAATACTAGAGACGTTCATTCGTCATCTGACATAAGTTGATAAGGAAAAGGTAAAAAACGAAAGTATGTCATTTGTTCTATCATTTAAGACACATACCACTGTATCTGCCCATCAGTTTGACAATTCCAACTCCATTGTCCACACTTTCAGCCTCCACATGTGCGGCGTTAATAGCTCTCTGTGCTTCTTCAACAGCAGTATCGAAACCAAAAGATTTGTCTATCACCTAAAGCCAAATTTCAAAAATCACTGGTAGATTAATGATCCACTTGATAAAAGCACAACATCCTAAACCGAAAGAAGAAAGATTTTCGAAGTACAAAACCAAATTGCATATAAATGAGAAAAGGGAAAACAAGCTTTCTTTTATGCCCTTTCCATTTAAGATTTTGGTGGAACTTTCTGAATGTTGACTCTAGAATTCAACAGCATGTCATCCAGATTAAATATAGTTCTTCATCATATGTGGACAAAACATATGTTGCTCATGAAAATTTAGAGTACTCGTATTGAGCTTGTGAACTTTCCAAATTCAAAACTGGCATCAAAATTTTATTGCATATTGCAGAAGATAACAGGATAATGATACCAATAAATGCAAATCATTCGTGAACGATAGAACTTACAGCAATATCATTATCAATTGTCTTAGGGATCCCAGCAACTGCCACTTGAAGACCACGTTTCTCAACTTCCTTGACAAAATATGCTAATGTCAGATCATGATGCGACAAGGAAATGGATTAATCTTAGAGAGAATATGTTCACCTTGTATATAAGATCTGCTCCTCTTTGAGTGCCATCGCCTCCAATTATGTATACCTAGAAGTCATATTACCAACTTCCACTCATCAACTTCAACATTTTTCATTGGGGTTAACACAACCCAACACAAACATGCAGGAAATGCAAGCATACATAATCTATTCACCTGATTTATTCCTCGGTCCTGTATGTTATCAACTATCTTGTTTGTATCATGACCTCCTCGTGAAGTTCGAAGAAAGGTGCCACCGCGCTTATGGATATCATTGACAACTTTTGGTGTCAACCTCAACGTATTTTTAGAGTAAAATCCCCTATATCCTCCCTGAAAGTTTTCAACATCAGCAAGTTTACAATTCCCTAATCGATAATATTCTTAAAAGTTCCAAAATCATTAAATAGAACTTTTTGCAGCCATTCACTACAAGTGTTGCACAGTTAGAAACATTATGAACTGAACTAACCTCAATTCCAAGTATATCTTCAACACCATACATGTAGTTCAAGCCGCATACTATTTCCCGAATCACAGTATTGATCCCCGGGCATAAACCCCCACACGTGACAATGCAAGCACGAACTTCATCCGACTTGAAATAAACCTAATATTAGAAGCTTCACGTCACATTTTCCGATAGAAAGAAAAATCATGGTACTACAGTTTCATTTTCCCTAAGCATATGGCGGTTTAGATGAAAAAAAATGCACCTTTTCCCGGGGTCCTGCACGTCGGAAATGCACCCCTCTAGGACCCTCCTTTTGAACAACAACCTAGAGCCATTGCACAATGCAGTTATTCCAAAAGCAACAAAAAACGAAGACAAAAACAACAGAACCGAAAACTTGGCAGTTAGATTTTACAAAAAATACACTCACTTTCTGCGCAACCACATCGTGAGGGCTCACAAAAGTTTGCCTACCAACATAAACAGATTATCTGAATAAATATAATTACCGAAAATTTAAATTTTCAACATGAAATTGGTAGAATTTGCAATATTGACGTAAGCAAAACTTACTTGACAACTGCATAAGCTTGGCTCTGTTTCAATGGATTTGGATATGACTGCAAAAAGAGGAAAAAAACAAATATTCAAAACAAAATCAAACACAAATTGCTTAATTTTTTAAACGGTGATTAATTACTAATTAGGAAAATTACCGGCAAATTAGGGAGAAAATTAGTCAAGTGAGGAACGTCTTCGAGGACGAAGCCGTCGTTAGCCGGCTGATGATTCGAGCTCTGAGATCGGATAGGCTGGTTTTGGCGCGAACGGAAGGGAAATCCGAGGAAGCTTCTGGATTTGAAGCTGGGATAGCGGAGGGTTTGAACCGACGGAAGCGACGGGAGCGACGGAAAAGACTGGGATCTGGAGCCGAGTGAATGGGAAGCCGAATGCAACAGGGGCGAGGACTTGGTGGAGGAGATAGGAGATGAAATGGTGGATTCCATTGGAATTTCGCAGCCTCCGATGTCAAAGCTTTTGAAAATTTGCAGAGAGAGAGAGAGGGTGTCAACGGCGGAAGTTTGGGAGGAGCTGCGTTTTGGGTCAGCTGCGTTTGATTCCGTTAAGTTGGGGGCTAACCGAAACTAAGATGGTCGTTAATGGTGTTTAACTACAATACGACACCTGTTAGGTCAAAGTTAAGGCAAAGGTCACGTGGCTGATTTTGGACCCGTCCTGAATTACGAAGAAGCCCCTGGCGTTCACATTATTCACAAAACTTCCACCATATTGGGCATCGATTGAAAAAATTTTAGGCGTGACATTATGACCGTCACACATGGTCTAAAATATATATAATATTTTGATATTTTTATTGAAATTTTCGTATTTTTGGACTATTGATATTTTTTTAGATTACCGATATTTCCGATATTATCGATATTTTAGACTTTGCTAAATCACTTATGTATCTTACCATGCAATGTATAAAGTGTAAACTATTGTACTAATTCATTATATATAAATGATTATGGTGTATTTAAACTTCTTTCATTAATTACTACATATTTTCTACACTTACAATGTTTGTTAGCTCGCTATATAATCAACTTAAATCTATCATGCAATACATTTCCTTCTAATTTTTTGTGATAAACTAATAGATAATTGACTAAATAAATATCATGCAAAGTTTCAATAAAAATTTCCAAGTTTTTCTTATAATTTCCGTGGTTTTTATTCAATTTTTATCGATATCGATAATATCCAGATATTTCTATTGAAATTCTGTGTTTTTGGACCACCGATATTTCCGATATCATCGATATGTAATACCTTGCCGTCACATTGTGTTGCTAGCCATGTTTTAAAATATGATTGGGCAAAAATAATATATTATGTTATAAATAGGTAAAAGTTAGAGAGATAATTTTTATTAGTGACATGAGCGAAGCATGTGTAAAATATCATACAGTAACTATAACACAAGGGGATGACAAATAAAAGAGAGAGGGATAAATAATGATGTTATTGATCTTTCTTGTTCTTTTTGTATATCTTGATAAAAGTCGGAGTGCTCTATTTATAGAGCAACTCCAAACAAACGTATTATTACATTTAGAAATTTACAGCACACACCTTTTGAAAATACGATATCCTTCATTTCCAAAGTCCACATTACTGTGGGGGTATTGAAAATCTGTGTGGGCATCCATTAATCTGCCAAATATTTTCAACATATTCATAAATGTATGATATATTTAGAAATAAATTCATGAATATTTATATCCACCCATTAGCATTATGGGAAAACTGTTTTCATATTATTAATCAATAGATAGACGTGTGATATTTTAGCGGACTGAAGACACCATGCAATGTAAAAGATAAACTGAAGATGCATATATGGATTGAGGTATGTTATTCACACATCTCAAACTACTTCTCACACATCCTTATTAATTTATATCCGTTGATCTTCTTTAATTCATCCGATCAGACGGCCGAAAATTAAAAAGGTGTGTAAGAAGTAAAATGAGGTGTTTGAATATCACACCCCTATGGATTTAGCTTCAATTTCCCCCTCTATAATTGGAAAGAAAAGGTAGTGAGGACATGGTAGGAGATAAACAAGTGGAAATGTTTGCATTTGTAATGAAGATCTGGTTCATATACATACATATCAACGCATACCATAACGAGTAAACAAAATTTCTATCACATAGCTTGCTTGAATTGAGCACATTTCGTGCACAGCTTTCCGGTCTAATAACCGATTGCCTTCGGCCGCAAGCTGCAACGCACCAACAAAATACAGATACATTCTTCTTTCGCCCGGTAATTGAGATACAATTCAACTGTGCAGATAATCATGGATTTCTCTCCACTCGGCGTAGCATTACTGAAAGAACCGCAGTCAGGACCACTTCGCGATGACAATTCTTCTATCTGTCGTTAGGTTTTACTTGAGGAAATGATCCATTATATGGCGGATGACATCTTCACCTTCTATATGTACACTTTTATTTTTGACCTGTAAAATGTTCAGAGTGCAAATTTGTGTCTTTAGCGTAAGGTGTGAGCATGAGGGCGTGTGAGTGTGTGTGTGGGAGAGGGAGGAGAGAGAAGGAGACCTGAATGACACTATGAGCAGCAAATCTCTGTCTGCTGCTGTGGAAACTAACATCTACTTTTTCCCAGGACACGCGAGATAGGCCTTTCAATAGTTCCTCTGCACAAAACAAAGTTGTTAAGAAAGAAATTATTTAGGAACAACCGATATCTGCAATTCACTACGATGCAACAAATGAAAGTAAAAGGCAGGTTAAACACAGACGCAAACAGATACTAGAGCAATGAAATTTATTAATAAAATGTAAGCACATTAGCGAGGTAACACAAGCAGAACAGCGACAAGTATAGACAACGACTTCTGTTTACATAGAATTCAATGATTAATATACTATTAAAAGTTGGAAACCAAAGTGAAATGAGTTGTTAACCTTCAAGCTCGTCAGAGCCACCATCTTCTGCTGAAGTAGGCTCACACTGCTCAGCGTCATAGGCCTTGCAGTGTTCTTCATAAACAATATGCGGATATTTTTCGTCAACAGTATTTTCCCACTGATAAGCAGAAAAATCAAAACTTTAAATGAAAATCAGAAAACCTGACCTTAAAATTACAATTATAAAACCATGCAGATGGAAATACCTTTGGAAGTTCACTGTTACGTCTAATACATGATGTTTTCCAGCCGACAATATCTTTATAGTATTAATTATCAAAAACAAAAAGTGAATAAGGCATAGAAAAATGGAAAGTATATATATTGATCATAGAAAATAGGATACGGTCATTGCCCACATTTGAATACACCACCCTTCGCTTAAAACTACGCAATGCAGACCTGTCAAAAAAAAAAGTGTCATTCTATATACAAGAAATCTCAAGAAACTTCGAATCTCAAATTAATGTTTGAACATGGATGCAAGTAACATACATGAAATAACAACCATCAGAATCTTCTATCATGCGTTTAAGCAGTGGAGGCTTCCCATCGTCATCATCATTAAGAAAAAGATGCCGACCAGTCCTCCTAAATATCAAATGAATAACTGCACTAGCAAGTTTTTCAAAGGCAGGCACACCAAAAAGGAATGGTACCTACACAAAGTGAAATAATTCATTAGTAAAAAGTGGCAAGTGCATATACCAACTGGGTTACTACTACGAAGAAAATAACATAAGATCAGCCTAACATCTATCACTCCTGAGTCCTACCTTAACTAAGTCTTTCACTACATAAAACAGAATCAGATAAACCAATACAAGCCAAGAACCTGATCAAACTTGAGACGTTACAAAAATTCTAGGATTCAAGTACATTCTGAATGAGCAAGTGTTAAAGGCAATTGTATTACCTGCTTGTTACCCCTTGATCCAAGATGAGGTGTAGCAACAGTAATAAAGTTCATAGGCTCCAAGCCAGCTAATGTACTCCTTGCATCCTCTTCACGCCCATTAGGAGATGAATGCTCCGTATTGTCACTTTTAGGGGGTCTATATAGCCTCCCAATTGCATATCTTGCCACTAATCCTCCGACAGAATGTCCAATAAATGAGACCTTACGTAGATTAGGCTTTTTTTGAGTCAGTTCGATAACCTAAAAGTAATGAACTTGGTTAACAACGGTACAAAACGAGAAGTGGATCCATCATTTCAGAAATGAAAACAGATGCAATAACTTCCATTATATAAAATACATCAGGCAGAAATGAACCTCCTCTGCCAATCGCTCCCCCATCACATCCACACCATCTAGAGTCAACCTAGAGACATTCCGTTCACTACCTGCAGCCGGATTTCAACCAAATTAATTAGATTGGACAAACATCATATTTTCTACAAACAATACTGACTGCAATAGATCACTTAGTAGAAGTTTAAACATCAACATTGCACTAATTTCACCTTTTTAAAATCTTAAAAGTGAGCTAAAAATATAAGAAACAAACAGCAAGGTATCAGGATCCGAAAAGCTAGAACTTTGGACATAAAAGGCTAAAAACAAAGAACCACCACTAATGCAAGCAGGGATCCAAGCTTAAGACTAGAAAAGTAAAGCAGCAGGGTGATCATATTGGCACCTTTCTCTGTTTCAAGATTCTTTTCTTCCGCCAATCTTCTATTAACATTAAAAGGAAATACACAAAGTAGCACTAAAGTGGCAGGTAACAAATCAAGAAGATACATTTTAACAAAAATTGTAACCAACGACAGACAAAGACCATAGGACTCGAACTGATAGCAGGTATAATAAAATTCAACCCAAAAACGCCTTAATAGATGAAGCGTATCGGCATTAATTGAATGCATAACACAAAAGAATGTTCCTTACAATGAACAATAACTTTATCTGGAAGTGTTTTAACAAATTGCTCCGCCCCAAACTTCCAATCCGCGGCACTGCACGAGCAAATGCAAAAACAATATCAACATTGTACCAGAGTGAGAATTCACAGAACAAGAAACAGACCGGTTCAAATACTCAAAAATACAAAACGAAGGAGGTCATGCTCAAAATCTACCTTAACGTACACACAACCAAAGCAGATACTTTCCGATTCACCAAACATCAAACTGTAATCTTTGCCCAATCAACAAGCATAAATTTGTAAATTAAAATACAAAAATTGAAAATGTATACCAGAAATGAAGTCTTGGTACGACTAATCCAGATTTAGGACTACCAATTTAACTAAAAAAATCAAATTTATCGTCAAAACAATATAATTTGTCAATAAAATCACTAGACATTCAACATTATCTATCGCGATAAGCAAAATCACCACCACACCGTCTCAATCTCTCGATAAATCAAGAAAATTCAGAGTACAGCTAAATCAAATCTTGATTATATAATTTTCTTCCAAGAAAAAAATATTAAAATATGAAATTGAAGAGTCGTACGTTCCCATAATTCCATGGACCATGACGACAAGATGATCAGCGGAGGAAGATTCCGACTCCTTCGAGCTCCAGACGTCGCGATTCCCGTTAGCCGACTCCGAGGAGCAGACTCCGTTCTCTACGATGCCGTTTTCCATAGCTGCTACTGACCGCCGTTCGGCTACGGGCATTGACTGAGACGAACGGTGGCGGGAAGCAGAAAACGGGAAGCGATTAGGGAGATTGGAGAGAGGGTGAGGAAAAAGAAAAGGAGGAGAGCTTTTATGTTGTGGGACGTTGGTTGGTGGTTGCGACAGACAGAAACGGTATGGAAAATTGTAAGGACCGTGGGAAAATTTTGAGAATATGGATGATACATTATTGTTTTTATGTAAGTGGTAGGAAATTTTAATTTTTAAATTATTAATCTTTTAACACATATAATTCATTATTTATATAGAGATACATGTTATATTATCTCGTGTGATGAAAACACTGAAAAATCCCAGGAGTGAATGAAACTGATTTTTTCGCTCAATATTTTTACTAAAATTTGCACCAGCAAAAACAGAATATATATAGGAAAACTAATGAGGAAAAATTTTGAAAATTTTGAATTTTAACTATAAGAATAAAATAAAAAGTAAAATAAATAGTATTAAGATTAATTATTTAGTATAAAAATATGATTTTTTTATTAAAATGAGAGTTCTTTCAATAAAGTTTTCTATATATATTATATTATATTTTTTTGTACTATAAAGGTAAATGTTGCAGATTGTAAGGTAAGCTTGTGAATTGACATCTTTTTGAGTTTATAGTTGATTTAAATGTTCTTTCAAAATGATTGAAAATATTTTTAAAATTAATTCTTAATAAAAATCTAAGTAAATTCTGAAAAAGAATTTTAAATACTTTTGTGAGAATTTTAGAACTCAATTAATTTGACTAAAAACGTTTTTAGTTATTTTAAAAGCACATTCAAACAAGTCTTTAGACTACTTCTCATGTACTACTCGATTTTATAATACAATTCCAACTTTCTTCAGTTCATTAAGCTTAATAATATTTGTTCTTAATTTCCGAGAAATAAAATATAAAACCAAATTTTATGTTGGTGGATGAGAATCGTTGCATGACATCATAATAGTAGTGGATTACATTATCAGTTGGTTCCGTTAAGATTCGTTAACGCGTTGTGGCGCGAGGGAGATAAAGGGGGTCGGGTCAGCACGCGGGTGATGTAAGATTTGGCGCTTTCCAAGCTGGGGAACTTTGGGAAAGCACCAAGGGTCGATCGTAAATACGCGACCACGGACGAGTTTAAATTTTGCACATTACATTTAAATCGCGGTAAATCTAGATAAGTTTAAATTTTGAAACTTTTATATATCTTTTATGGGCATGTTGAAATTTAAACTTATAAAAAAATAATGAGAACTGTTATTAGCACTTTAAAAATCTTATTCTACACTTCTCATAAATTCTTTCTAATTATAGAAAGTTTGGAATACCAAATGAGATTTTTGGAGTGCTAATAACAATTCCTAAAATAATAGATAAATAATAGGGAGTTTTAACAAAACACTCACAGTACTGTTCACTTTTAACGAAAAACCACATTTATACCTTTCACTAGTAGCATTCATTATACCTTTAAAAAGAACTTTTCATTAAAAAATGAAATTTGTTTGAACTTTTCGTTAATTTTTCTTAAATAATAAGCATACTATCACTTGAAGGTGGTGAACAAATTCAACTAGTGTAGGGTTGGTGGAATTAAAACATAAAGAAACTTATACTTTTATGAAATATATCTTACGAATAATGCGATTAGATATCGTTTCCAAAGTTTTTAATGCGATCAGATATCGTTTCCAAATTTTTCTCTTGTGGATAGATCGTATACGACAGGGTAGGGAGCTTGCTTAGCTAGGCAGACAGGGCAATAGTTTGGAACTTGCTTGAATCTACAATTAGGTCCACTTTGGATTTTCAGATCCCAAAATTTTATATAAACGTGATATTCCAGCGTGCAGCGCTATCCACTTATCCTCCTCCTCCAACTAACTAGGAAAACGACATGCAGTATGAGTTGTCATCATTTACCTATGGTGACCTGTATCTGTAATGGCTTTATTATCATAATTATTAATCAATGATCAACCAAATACCTTGACGCCACGTGTATTGGACTTATCTCATAGATGATGCCATCCATTGTCGCATTAGTCCACGAAAAACAGAATGAAATTTAATTACGTTATTGTGACCGTATTCTAACATGTCTAAAAGTTGGAACACATATCAATGTTTTGCTAAATCTACAAAAGTCCTATTTGGAAATTCATTGTGCGGGTTCCCAAAGTCGGTCAATTTTCTGTGAGCACTAACGATAACTTGAACTCAAGTTGTGACAGTATTCTAGACTAATTTAGTATTGTCATATAGAAAATTTAAAATACAAAGCGGCGTTTGATTGATTTAGTAGGTGTCGCAGTGGCATCTCAGTTATAGGTAAGTTCTAGGTTGTATGAGAGAGATTGGTCATGTGGGTTTAGCAAGTCGGAATCGGATCCCCAAAAACTGAAGCTGCTTAGCAATGATCATGGGCCATTGAAATTTAATTCAACGGCTACAAACAAGGACCCCCTAAAAGTTATAATAATTGTAACCGTTTGATCAAACTTCAACGGCCCTAATTTATTGCTCAGAATCCTCAGTTTTTGGGGATCCGGAGAGGATCCGGTTCCTAGCAAGTCAGTCAGTCAATTTCCATGAGTACTAATGCTAATCCAGAGAAATGAGAAACAAATGGGAGAGGGAAAGGCCACCGTTATGATGTTCCAACTACTCCATAAACATATTACACAGAGAGAGCATGTTAAACATTGAGAAAAGCAAACCTGCCTCAATCATCAGAGCTATATTCACTCGATTCTTCAGGAAGAACGGCGACAGCACCGCAGCAAAACAACTCTTTATCCTTCAGGAGAAGACAGCTTCCATCCGAATTCCATTTCAGATCAACTATGCTAAACTGTGGTTGCGGTGGGATGCTCACGCAATAGGCACCACCAGGAGTCCACATGTACAGATGAGAACTTCCAGTGCAAACAAGAAGACGTGTGCACGTAGGATCCCAAACTGCTGCACGAATAGGATCTTTCTGCACCATGATAGCAGCGAGTTCAAGATGGCGTATGTCCCATATCCAGAGAATGCTTGGCATGCTATCGTTGCGAGTACAAATATATTGGCTATCGTTGCTCCATGACATTAGACCTACAGCAAAACCTATAGCTTTAGCCATATGTTCATACAATGAACTCTTGAACAATTTCGAGGTAGCATCTAAGGGATATCACGTCCATTATTCAAACAAAATCCCTCACTAATACGTTGAAAGTGCATCTAAACTTTACATTCCTGCGTACAAGTATATTATATTAGAACAGCTTGACTCAGTAAAAACGAAACCCTGTTCATCATTGGAAGAAGTTTGCTACCTACAAGGCTGATAGTACCTTCCACATCAAGATCATCTATCCTCCAATCCGTTAAAATATTTCAATGAATAAAACTGTTGTTACACAAAGTCAATGAATAAAGGAAGCTGACACTGCTATCCGCTAGTGAGGTTTCTATATTATTCAAGGTTAGTGGGAATATCCCATATAGTCAATATTTGACTCTAATATCGACAGACTTGTTACCACAACTTCAAGTTCCTCAACTTGCAGGATTTGTCCAGAAGTATGAATTGACTCAACCATTTGATGACCTCTGTTGAGGACATTGAATGTTATCTGATGGCTAGGCCAATGTGTTTATGAACCCTCAGCCATCTAAGTGCATCTTGTCTTGTCTGATGTAAAGTAGCTAAAACGTAAACCAGTTTGATTGTCTTCATACTTGACTGTTTACAAACTTTGTGTTCATTTGCATCAGACAGTACAAGAGGGAGAAAGGGCTTACCAATTCCTTGTTTGGGGTTAGGTTTGTCTGCAGGAGGCTTCTGGAAAGGCAAACTGATGGGCACTTCTGTAACCTCGTATCTAACTCTGACTTGTCCTTCCGAAGCATCTACTTGAAATGAAACAAAAATTATGGGGGGAAAAGAAAAGGGGATTGAATCAAATAAGTTTTGCATATTAACAGAAGGATCTGTGATTCTCCAGCCAAAAGCCGTAATTTATGTATCATGCAAAAGATGGCCAATGTGATACAATGGCAAGCCACTCTTTGAATTTTGCTTTGCAAGAGTAAAATTTAAGGATGTGGCACTGTTACGTTATTTTCTTAGAATAAAATGATTCATCGAAGCTTATATTGATCTTACGTTATTAAAATTTTACCGTCATCCATCAACAGGTTAAAAGGTGAATGGAAGAATAAGTTATTCTGTGAGCTTTGAATACAAGTTAGTTCAAAAGGCAGAAATGAAATCTAGTAGATACAAAAACATACCAACAACAGGAAAAGAAATCTGACCTAGCATACAAATGATACAGCATATTATTTTTGTACTCTGATCACCTTTTATAAGTTAAAAAATAACTGTATTAACATGGAAACATCATGCTTACCGTTATTGCCTTCTGCAAAATCATCATTTAAAGTTAGCTCGGACATATCAAGTAGCAGTGGCTCATCTACTTCCTGACATTTAGACATCATGGGGTGAGCAATCATCCAACACACTAAAAGAACATGATATCTCGCTATCTCAAATATTAACAAGCAATAACCTTAAACACGGCCGCACAACAGGGAGCACGGACAGTAGATAGATGCATAAATTCAGCAAAAGTCTTCCAAGTCAAGTGATTTAAAACCCGCAACATCTGGTCATAACTACCCACTGCTAGAAACTGGCCACACGGAGACCATGAAACACTTTTTACACCCAAAGCACTTTCATATGCTTGATACTTATACAGACACCTCCCATCTGGGGAGTATATCAGAACCTGCATCAAACCGCACCATGAGATGTTTCAAACTAAAACATTATATAATTACTGCAAATCTTTTTGCCATAACAAAGAAAAAAAAACCGAAGTTCTCACCTTATATTCGAGAGGCGAATCCCATATCACTATTGCACTGTCATCTGGTGACCATTCAGTATCAGCCAAGTCCAAAGTGTCCACAGCAAATACACCCATTATTTCCCATGTATGACAGGACAGAAGATTAATATAGTCCTTGCAATCACGCCTTGTGCAAATTGCAGCAAATTGCCTATCTTTGGTGAACGAAACTCCCTTGGAAGGATGCTTTGGCCATTGCACATGTACACATGCTGTGTTTAACAGTGACCAAACTGTTAACCGCAGTTGAAAGTCTGATGTGGTAAGTATGTGACGGCTATCTGGGCTCCACCTAGCATAGGCAATACCGGCAGGACCTTCATCTATCTTACATGTCCATTCAGGTTGGGCCAGCGACCATGCTTGTATCATTGGTCTTTTAAATAGACCACAAAGAATGTATTCAGAATCAAGCGCCCATTCAATGTAGCTTATCTTATCCAAACATGAGAACAACTGCACAACCTGGATTAGAAATGACATTTAATTATATATCAGACAACTTACCTTCAAGATATATGAAATGGAGTTCAGCAATTCAAACTTTAAGTCAGACAATAGATGTTGCACAACAGCGCTGAATGTGAAGCATGCAGAAACCTGTTTAAACCATTGTTCGCTACAGCTTATGTTCAAACGCTTGAGGGTATATTTCTGCCTCCAAAAAGTCCAGAACCTTGTAACTGCTCATGAGCCCTACCGTACAATTTTGTCCACGGTAAAAGAGTGATCAGAACGGAGCATTATTCTATGGATTAGTTCACCTCTAATTAGGGTTGAATCCTTCGATCTGTATAAACTCTCTAGGTGTAAGAAACACTGAAATCATTTTCCTCATATTTTCCGATTTACTTTTTAAGAACCTCAACGGAAACATGCCGCATGAACTCACTCAAGTTTTGATGTTCTCTCCAAAATTCGCTTTGAATCGCTTGGCGAAAAACTCAGACTGCAACTACGGTGATCAGATCATCGGCATTAAATTAAGTTTCCCTTAAAATGAAGAAACAAAATTAAGATTTTTTTACTAATTTCTCAGCAACCAAGCAAATTACAGCATACTGAAGCTACAACACTACGTCTTGTTTGTCAACAGCTAAATGCAACGGCTGAGATCTACAGAAACTTAACCATGTACGTGCCAAACCCAATCGGCCCAGCTCAATTGTGCACCATATGATTGCTTTTGAAAATGCAGAGATATAAGTGATAAATGAACGAATTAGGACATTTGGACCATCATTTTCCTGGCATTTTTTCGGTAACCAAACAGAGCATGAAATAAATTTATTAAATTACAAAAAAGAAGCAAATTCGATAGCAGCATACCTTAAAGGAAAGAGTGTCGCGAATGACGAGGCGGTAGTCGACGGCGACGGCAATGTAGCGAGCATTAGGTGAGAAGCAACAAGGACCGGTCTGCTTGTAAGCCTCTGTGAACTCCATTCACATTCAGATCAAATTTCCGGACCACAGCACTCCCTGCTAGCTTATATTTCAAGTGTAGGTCCTCATATTAGCTGTGAAATTTAGTAATGCAGCGGTTGCGGTGGCGGTGGTTGCTATTACTGTTGCTGTTGCCGTTGCTGGAGAGCGTTTGGCTGAGTGGATGAGATCTGCGAGGCTTCGTTTTGGAGTGAAATGTTGGAAGTTCGAATTTGTACTGGCAAAAGTCGATCGTGAAAATGTTGGGATTTTGGGTTTGAATTTCGAACGGACGATTGAGGGAGGGGCCGGGGATTGGGAATTCTGAAAAAAGATGGCATAAAAAAAAAAAAAAAACTAATGAAAATGGTTAATGATAAGCAGAAAATAAAAGTAAAATGAATAGCATATTATTGACTTTTTAATGTTAAAATATGGTTTTTCGTTAAAGTGAACAGTACCGGGTGCTTTTCGTTAAAGTTCCCTAAAAAAAATGTTGGGATTTTTTTTTTTGTGTTTGGTAAACATTTAGTTCAGCTTTTTTTCACAGTTTTAGATGAAAAAAAGCCAAAAACAAGAAGCTGCAAAACCCAACTTTGAAAAACCGGCTTTTTTTACATCTATTTTACATAAAAGTTTACCAAATATTATAATACTGCTTTTTTTTTTCAAAAGCATTTTTCCAAAAAAGTTTATCAAACACTCTACAGCTTTATTTCATAACCGCTTATTCTCACAGCTAAGCAGAAACAACTTTTATTTAAAGCACATCAATACTAAACCAGCCCGAAGTTAGTCGCCCAAAGTGTTATTTTTATTTTTTTGCTGGCTTTGGCGCTTAGGACCTGTTTTGTGGGAAGCATCATTGGAATTTGGAAATATAATGAGCATGTGGTCGGCCCATTGGGCTTATTCGATGGAATCGGATACAGGCCTTCAACAATAACAGCATAAGCCCTTTCTAATTGGAAGAAAAAAGAGAGAGAAAAAAATAAAAAAAATAAAAAAAATAAAAAAGAAAAGAAAGGAGGAAAGAGAACATGGGGTTCGCCGGACTTCCACACATACGCAGTCGCGGCCGTTAGTTTTTTTAACTACGCGCGCTCCTCCTTCCCGGTCTGTTTCTCATTCGCGCACTCCTCTGTAGGGTTTTGGACTCGCAAAACTCTCAAGCATTTCCATCAACTGCAACTCAAAACCTTTCAAATTTCAATCTAAGGTACCTGCACTTTTCCTTGTCAACTGATTTTTCAAACTGATTTGTGTTTGTTTTCTGTTTGGTTCCCGAGAAAATATTGATTCTGTAATTCTTGTTATTTGGGTTGATTAATGTGTTTAAGATGAACATCTGTATGGTGTTGTTGTGCCCCGTATGTGTTTGAAGAAATGTCTCTGTGAATCCAACAGGGAGCTCGAGATGCTGCCGAGATGGAGCAGAGCTGTTGCTCAGCTCTCGAGGTTGGGTACGCAGCAGAACCTGAATCTCAGAAACGAATTCTATGTTGTTTCGCGCCAAAGCTATGCCAGGGCTGCTGCGGTGGCTCCGGATACGGCTTTTACAGTGGAAAAACCTCTCCCTGCCGAGCCAGTGGTACGATTTGCAGCTACCCTTTTGGTTTTAGTAATCAAGCTTGCTTATTTAAGTAATTATTGGTTGTAATTTGAAATGGGATTGATGGTTTTCTTGTTAATGGGCATAGATTATCCTGAAATTAAATCACTAATGGCGAACCTGTTTTCTCGTGATCGTGTATCTGTGGTTATGTTTGCATATTTTTATTGTTTTAAGGTTTCTGGAATTATTTCATTGTTGAGACTTTGGGTAACAATGTTGGACAGGTAAATTTGGACAAACTGTTTTGGTCTAAGCCCTCCTCATTGGCTTTGGCCCCGGACTCCCCATTGAGAATTGATGAGCCACAATATGGGAGGTTCAGGCGTGCGATTCTTACGATGTTGCTGTTTTATAGCAAACAAAGCAAGTCTATTCGAGGGGCCAATGTTGTGTATAAGCGAATTGTTTCACAAGTTGATAAACCGGGCATATATGAAGGTCATTTCTTCCTCTCAATTTATTTTCTCCTAGTCGTTTATGATTAGAGGAGGTGGTTTAATTTTCAAATGAGCATAAGTTTGAAGGGGGAATGGGCTATCTTTTGTGGAAGCATTTTTTTGTAGCCAAAAAAGGATGTATTTGGTTTTCCGCATTTGTGCAGTAACACCTCCACATCATGTAATCAATGTAACAGAATCAACCATTTTATCTTATTCATTTTTAAATTATTCTCACCTTTTGTACAAGATGAGATTTTTCTATTTTTTTTTTTTACTCAGGAAACTGTCTATGTGTGTTAGGAAACTTTACTTGAAATAACATCACTTACATAGCTCTCTGTAGGAACTAAACTGTTCTCCTAAATATGCAGTATTCAATTTGGAGAAAACCTTTAAGACAACATTCTCTCTACTTGTACTTCATATGTGGCTTTGCTTACGCCGGTTGAAAGAAGAGGGAAAGGATGGTGTTGAATTCGGGCAATATATGTATGAGATTTACAATCATGATGTGGAACTTAGAGTATCTAAGGCTGGGGTATGTTCCCTTCTGTTAAACTTAAATATTCTGCTTTGAACTTAATATTGACAGTTTAGTTATTTTTCGTGAGGTTTTTCTATATCAAATCGAGTTCATCCGTCTTTGAAAAGAACTCAATAAGCTGTTGCTAATATCCTTTCCTTATGTTATACTATTCAACGCCCTTAGGTTTGAACTACTGTCAATATGCTTGCTATGCCATATGCGTTTATCATTTTTAGGGTGTCCTACCATTGAACCTGGGGTTGCTTACACCTTCCACGACTTATAGAACTTCTTCTCAGTTATGAAATTGATCCGTCGACACTTGAGGCACATGATAATGTTATCCAGTACTGTTTGGAGTGCTCAATTTTCAAATACATACATGTGTAAATAGCTATATCCAGTACTGTTTAACATCTTTGACGATACATACTTGTGCTTCTGTGCACATTTTCTAATTACTTGGCTCAGTCAACATACGTGGAGGCTAATAATATTTGAGACTTAAGCATTAGGAGAGCGTAGGATTTACCGTTAAGCATGCTGATTGATTAATTTACCCTTGAAATCTCAGGTCAACTTACTACTGTCTAGATGGATGAAGGATTTGGAGAAGATATTCTATGGAAATATTGTTGCTTATGATGCTGCCGTGCTTCCAGAGGCTAAACTGGATGATCTCCAAAATGTGATATGGAGGTAAATACATCATCAACCTTCCCGAGCCCCAACATTAAAATTATCAAACATTTAATCATGGGATACATATTAACCTTCTGCACTGATGTGCAGGAATGTCTTTTCCGACGATGGTTCATCACAACCAACTGGAGATGCATCACGAGCAGTCCAGGCATGTTCTCTTCCTTGACTGGCACACTTTCAATAGCGCTTAGCATTAACTAATAACTCTCCCATATGGTGCATGGAGTTAAAATGAAAGTTTGTGTACATGCAGGCAATGGCAAGATACATTCGCCGGGAACTTTGTTGCCTGTCCTTAACAGGTATTCCTTGTTTGTTCTATGTGTTTCCTGTTCCGCAATCGGTATTTCTGATGTTGTTAATTTGTTTCCCTTGAGATTGCACAAAAACTCTCATCTCTTGACGAGATATAACGTTATAACGTTGTAATTCGGATGTGCAGATAAAGAAGCTATGTTTTCTGGTAATTTCATGTTTACTCCACTGAAGGGCGAGAAAATGAAACCGGAGGCCTCCAAATGAGAATCCATCTACTCACTTTCAAGTTTCTGTCGTTTTGGAAGAAAAAATTTCACTCCAATCATAGACATGTAAAAACGATCACAATAAAATATTTTGTAAAATTATCAAAAGTAACTTTTTTTTTTGTTTTTATGTATTTTTTCTTGAAACTGCAATTCAATAATACAAAAGGAGAGGCTGTGGCGCTTTTGCTCTGGTTTTTCGAACACTTGGGAGCAGCCTTTCCATAAATGGGGGTAAGGCTAGCCGACATTCACCTCTCCCAGACCCTGCGTAAAGCGGGAGCCTTGTGCACTGGGTACGACCTTTTTCCAACCAGGATTACGTAATGTTACTATTTTACGTGTTATAATATGAGTGTATGGTAATGTTAATAAGTCTCACTAAAGTATAATTTAAGCAAAGTAACACAATAGTGGTGTTTCAGGTATACCAAAAAACTTCTAAACAGCACAATTAAGCTACGAAATGTCATGAAACACCTTTTCCTTTTGGCTACTATTATTGGTACTTCGAAAATTTAATTATGTACTTCTCGAGTTTTTTTTTTTTTTTTTTTTAAATATAAAAAATTTGAAAGGCACAATTAAATTTTTGAAATGTCAATTAACAATTCTCTTGCTCTTTTTGTAATTAACAGGGTAAAAGCGAATTACCTTCTAGACTTATTAAAACATTGACCCGAAGGTCTGTTCTTTGGGTTTGGGCTCTTATTCATATATCACACAGGCTTGGGGGCCTGATTCTTAATGGGCTTCGGCTCGTTGATATGGGCTTAGTCATATAAACTGTCAAAGTCTGCCCTGGACCCAGAGGATGGGTCCCACTAGCCACCAGAGGATGGGACCCACTACCAACATTTCACAGAACAGATATGCTATCCACACATCCTATTTTACTTCTCACACATCATTTATTAATTTCTGTTCGTTGATCTTCTTCAATTTATCCAATCCAACGGTCGAAAATTAGAAAAATGTGTGAGAAGTAAAAAAGAGTGTGTGGACACCCTTCCCAGAATATCTTAGGATCTTTGTCCCATTCACTTCGTATGCCATACGCGGTTACGTGCTCCATCTCAAGGTTCTTCCTTCAACTATTCAACCTCTGTAAAAACCCAATTTTCAAATCTTCTTGTTTCCTTCCCCTCCCTCCATCTCTCTCTCTCTCCTCTTTCTCTCTCTACAGTTACTTCACTCGCACGCAACACTTCCTCTTGAAACCAAGGCCTAAGAGGTTACTGTTCCATTACGGTTTTCTCCTTCGCACGCCAAGAAACACATTTTCCTTTTCTGGCAGATTTCACTTTCCTCGTATATTATCTCCCTCGATTTTTCACATATACCCACAAAATCTTCTTCGATCTTCTCCAATACCCAGAATCTAATTTCCCCAAATTCATACAAATTCGAAGTCTTTCTCCACCGACCACCATGAACTTTTTGAAAATTTTCCTTCTTTTTTCCCTGCTTCCGGTTGCGTTTTCTCACGAGACCTTCGACTCCCGCCTCCTGCCGCGGCCGTTGATCCTCGAATACCCGGACATCGCCGAGACCCACTTCAATGATTTGGAGAATGAGCTCAGATTACACTGCGACAGCTGGAGATTTTCTGTAGAGGCAAACAATGTCAATCCCTGGAAAACAATCCCGGAGGAGTGTGCCGGGTATGTCAAGGATTACTTGACGGGTCGGGCTTACGCATACGATCTCGAAAGGGTGTCTAAGGAGGCTGGGGTTTATGCCAAGAGTGTTGAATTGAATGGCGACGGGAAGGATGTGTGGATTTTCGACATTGATGACACTTTGCTTTCCAACCTTCCCTATTATGCTGACCATGGTTATGGGTATGACTCCTCAACTTCCCCTTTGAGAAATTTAAATTTTGTTTGGTTTATTAGAAAGTGTAGCAAATTATTAATTTTCATTGTTCTAACTTGTTAATACTAGAAATTCATTCAGACTCTTCAATTCAACAAATTGAATTAGTTGAATGTTGAATGAAAATTCTTATTACGAAAATTTGAATTGAGAGTTGTAGAAGGCGGTTTTATAGCCGAGAATTCGAAAGTAAATTGGAATGTAGGAACTTGGAACACTGATAGTATATTGAATCTATCAACTAGAAAGGTTTATGTTGTTAAAAAAGTATATATAACCAGAATCCCGTTTTCTAAATTTCATTGAATTTTATCATGATCTGTTGGTTTGGGTTTTTCGTTTTTTGATGACATATTTATGTTCTGATGTGGATATTCCGATATTGTGTGTAATTTTGTAGCTTGGAGGTGTTTGACACGGTGGAGTTTGATAAGTGGGTTGAGAAGGCCATGGCACCTGCTATAAAGTCCAGCTTGAAACTCTATGAAGAGGTCTTGAGTTTGGGATTTAAGGTTTTCTTGCTCACGGGGCGCACCGAAGGGAAAAGGAAGGTTACTGTTGAGAATCTGAACAATGCAGGATTCCAAGAATGGCATAAGCTTATTTTGAGGTGAGTACGAACGTCGCTTATGAATTGATATGGAACTGAATTGTTGTATTGCATCTTTTGCATTTGACTGTTTTAGCATGAGTAACCGTTGTAGTTTTGAAGAAATGTTATGTTGCCTGTCTTGTTGCTGTAACAGTGGGTAGGAGTGGGACATGTGAAAACTAAGAACAATGCAGGATCGTGACTGTTAAAAAATAGACAAACTTTATAGTTTATAGGCTTATAGCATTAGCATGAATAGTCGTTTTTCTTTTCATCATTCAGGCTGCTCTCGGTGGAGTAGAATAGATGAAGTGTTCAATTTCTTCCATGGTCTTTTTGTTATAATGTCGATTCGTCCTTCCATCCTTTTTCCATTATTGCAGTTACCTGGGGTGGGGTACCAATCCGTCACTTTCTTGCATAATTACTTAGAAATAGAAATTGTTGATGCATAAAATCAGTGAGACTTTAGAACAACATAAAGTGTCAAGTTTGTGACCTTCGTTCGGTTGCTCCAGTCACTGGTGAGGATAAATATGTAAAGAGATAGAGATAGGGGAGCAAACACAAGATGTACGTGGTTCGTCCTAAGTTTGGCTACGTCCACGGAGTAGATGAGTTCTCATTAATAGTGAAGGGTTTACACAAATATATAGGTTCAAGCATAATCATCATTAGTGAGTTCTAATGACTAGTTTAAGTACAGTAATGACATTAGGGATTAATTGTAGGAGAATGGTCTCCTTTTATAGTTGAGGAAAGTCTTTAGCTTTTGTCCTCGATCGATGTGAGACTCTATGAGTTTTATTATGACGTTGACTTGTGTCGCACTGTGATTGGCCTCCTGGTTGGAGGGAAACTCCTGTGCTTCGGCAAAGGTGCCTTAACATGAACCCCTTAGTGGGTCCTTGAAGGTATGACGTTGACCGGTGCTCGGTAGTTTCGGGATTGGTCAAGTATGGTACAAACAAAAATTATTGAAATGGAAGAATGTTGGTTCAATCAGATGAAAATATGATTTAGTTTTTAGTTGTGTCCTGCACGTACGCATATACGTTATCACACATCACTTTAAGGACACACCTCCCCTATGGGCGTGTTATCTAAAGATGAAACGATGGCTTTAACTGTTTTGAATTTTGTTTGATAATTAGACCCAATCGCTTTGTTAGGGGTGGTCGGTGCACGGTTTGATGATTTCATCCTGGTTTCCGGATGTTTAGTTTCCTTCTTGTAAATCTGTAAATATCATTGCATCATGTGTTTTTCACGTCATCCTATCGCTGGTATTCGTCAATTGAGTAAACAAATTAATGACACTGTTATTTGATGATTATGTCTGATTAGAGAACGTAAACTCGAAGCTTTCTTTTTAAGACAATGCTCATTATTTATGCTATCATAAAGATTCTGACCTTAGGTCATTGTGCTACTTTAGGTCCTTGTACCAGCTTCCTAATGGCCATCGAAATTCTGAATCCTATGTTTTATGTACTGTGCAGGTCCGCTGATGACCACGAGAAATTGGCGATAATTTACAAGTCCGAAAAGAGGAGTGAGATGGAAAAGGAGGGATACAGACTACTTGGGAATTCCGGAGACCAGTGGAGTGATTTACTTGGTACCTCAGTCGGCCTCCGCTCGTTCAAGCTTCCAAATCCTATGTATTACATTCCGTGATAGGGCAGGCATCGTTCGTTTCGAAACTCGTACCGATGAATGCGAATCAAGCTGTCTTAGAATTTTTGTGCAGCTTGTACTGATTTAATTCATGATGCCATACACAAATAATACAGTGAATTGTTCATATCAAACTGAATCGTGTATAGAGAGAAAATTGTGATGTAGTTCTTTGGATGCTTGGAATTGTAAAGGGCCACTTTTATGAGTACTTGTCTCCTGAGTTGTATTATTATGAAAGCGCTTTTAAAAAAAAATGTTTATGGGTATCAAAAGCACTATGTGCTTATTGCCGGAAGCACTTCAAGTCTTTTCATATGATTCACCAGTAGTTTTATTACGGACTTGTTCCAAAAGTATTTATACCAAAAACGATTTAATCATTTTAAAAGCATTTTCAAACGAGTTCATTATTCATATGTTTTGGTCCTCCACATGACGTAGTATTAGAGGTCTGAGAAGCCATTGTGACGGCAAATTGGTTCAATGAAAGTCCTCCCTCCGTAGATCGCACCATTCCCTACCGCTAACAAAGCGGATCCTCCTCCTAGTCCGCCCGTTTTAATCAAACCCGGTCCGGGTTCAACTATTCGGTCCCTCATAGCAGCTGAAAAAGAATTTGCACACGTATTCAATAAGGGAATTTGAATTTAGAATCCTATATATTCTCAAATTATGTTAGTTCATCGTTCATTGTATAATAAAAAATTATTTTATATACTTTTATTTAAAATTAAACATGAACAATATCTGTCAAAAACTGATTAACGGACACGATTTAAAGATCTTCAGAATTCTCACAATGAAAATGGGAAATTTGGAAAAATAACCAAATTTTAATTTTATGATAATTATAACCAAAATTTGATGTAAAAGTACTAATATACCCTTAATATTAGGGTTTCTCATAACAACCAAAACAAACATTTAAACCATCTTAAAATGAGAAATTAATCTTCATCACTTTTTTGTTTTCACTATTCACTTTGCATATGCAATTTCGTATTCTTTCTTCATCTACTGGAAAAATATATCGGAATGTATGTAATTTAGTCAATGAAACACTAAATCCAAGAATCTAATTAAAAAAATAATAATTAGCCATGGAATTAGTACCTTCTTAAGAACATTCTCATAATTTGTCCTACTAACTAAAGAGAAAACTAATTCAGTGGCCTCAATCTGCAGTAATCCTCAACATTTTAAGGTAGTTAAAAGGTTATGTTGTGATTGTTATGAGAAACCCTAATATTAAGGGTATATTAATACTTTTACATAAAATTTTGACTATAATTATCATAAAACTAGAATAATGATTATAATTCTATATGAGATCTAAAATTTGGTTATTTTTCTAAATTTTCCAATGAAAATCCGAGGTTAGGCGCATTCTTAACTTAATCGTCCAATAAATGTCGTACACGTATCCGTAGAGTCTGACTTTTTCTTTGACGAAACATCGTGTCTCACGTGGTGGGGAGATCCTACGCGTTTGATTTTGATGAAGAATCTGGGCCCCAAAAACACCACATACTAGTCTTCCGAAAAGAAAAAACAAACACCACATACTTTGGTGATGGGGGCCACCGAACAACGCATCAATCCCTGCCGTTAATTAACAAATAGTCTCCAACCGCCGCTTAACCTTCATTAGCTACAAACTAATAATGAGCAAGATCCTAATCTGTATCTTTGACCCCAAAAAAAATAAAAAATCCAGTACGTATTTATTGTAGCGTTCTACTACAATGATAAATTATTAAGTTGAAAAAAGTTTACGTGTGTCAATGTATTATTGGACTGAAACACTATGTAACGGTGAACATATTTCATATAAATTAGTCTTCATAAATATTGTAGAAAACTTAATAAAATAGGCTATTGTGGTATCAAAAAAACCATAAGATTTCCTTCTGCGCTAAGTTATTGACGTGTACTTAAATTAACCTAAATAATAGATTAATTTTAACTAATTTTTACTCGTAAACGCACGACTCAATTGTAGTAAAAATATGCACGTAAGATGTTGATTCTACGAGGATTGCGTTAAAATCAATTAAACGTAAAGTTACGCCAAACTTAACTAAACAAATGAGTGATTGAATTTAAGGATTGGTCAAAACTAAAATTAACAAACGAATGAAAAAGTAACAAAGCAAAAGACAACGATGAAAACGAGTTTTGGAGATTAAGATGTGAAGACACTAGGACACCGAATTTACGGCTAATAATCCAATCTTTTTTTCTTTTTCTTTTTTGAACAAGGCTAATAATCCAATCTAGCTTCTCAACTACTATCCGTTGATTAATCCAATTGATGTTGTTGATTAGTATTCCTTATGCATAAACTTAGGGCACTCTATTTATACTAGAAATTTCGAAAAGGTCTCGTAAAAACCCTCCTAAAAAGAAACAAAAACTTCAACAACATCAGCACAAACAAGTGAAGAATCATCACACACAAATTGGGAAAGAATCATTCTTCACTTGGGAAACACTTAAGTTACTTTGCACGCCAAATTACGGTCGTTCCACCTTCTAGAAAATTCAAAAAAAATAGGAAACTTGTATCTGTATCTTATATTTCCAAGCATATATGTCACATCACCATAAAAAATTGCGAAAGCCTTCAAATCTTCAATCTCCTACAAGTGCGCAATTATGATAGGAATGTAATTTTCGCGGTAATGATTTGCAAAATTGAAATGTTTGGCTTCATGAAAAATATATGAAATTCAAAAAAAATGATCTTCAACTCTTAGTTTCCTTCGCCAATTGGTCATGCATTAAAACTCCTCTAAAAAGTCAATTATCATAAAAAACGTCTTTAGTGCACAATGTGGCTAAATTGAGAAAAGAAAAATAATAAGGCTCTTTTAAGACCAATCCTTTAACAAAACCAAAGGATAATTGACATGAAAATATAGACAATAATACACCTATCAGTTATTCCACTGTTTTGGTGTACAAACGTACCAAACTAATTCAAAAGCAAATAAAGTTCATCTAATCTATAGGTCATGTGTCAATATTGTTTTTCTTTTTTAATATTATTAAATTACAATAATTGAACAAATATGGATCTGAAAAAGGTTTCCAATTTCTTACTCTCCCCAATATTTTAATTAAATGACAATAACCTTGTAGCTTGTTTGTTAAATGTGAACAAAATGCCAAAATTTGCTTCCAAAGCAAGGAAAATTAAAATACTCGTATTTTGTATTTTGTAACGATTTTGCAGCTAAAAATTTAATACCATAGTTGATGTGACATCTCTCATTCCTTGACCCCTTCACATTTTTAATCATCAATACCAATTTTAGGCAAGTGATGTAATAAAATCGAACACAATAGTTCAGATGCAAATATAAGTTGTTTTTCACACTCTTTGAATACATACTCTTTACTTCAAAACGTATAACCTCGAATATTTACAGATGTAACATTCTTAAACGCTTTAAATGCAGAACATTTGCTTTAAGAAAAGAAAGAAAAGAACCACTTTTTACAAAGGCAACTACTTTTTGTCTCCAGCTTCTAAGTCTCACTATTCCTTCCTTCCATTAGCACATCAATCAGAAAAAGACACAAGGTCCATGCAAAAATGCAATGTGGAATATTGATTTGGTGGCAAAAGTGAACTTTCACACACTCAAAGCACAAAAACAAAGAGTCAAAAACAGGTGCAACATCACATGGCTTAGATCTGTCCTCCAAGTTTTCTGCCATACCATATTAGCTCATCTTCTCATCTCCCTTCTCCAACTCCATCGCCTCTCTCTCTCTCTCCTCTCCCTCTCTCTCTCTCAACTCTCCACCCAAAAGTACAATTGTATCCCAAACCTCTTGACTCCTACTTGCATTTAAATTTTTCCCCATGAAAGTTATGCACACCTGCAATCTGTTTATCATCTTCTCAACTCCCCACATCAAAACCAGATCCCTCAATTGGGTTTTCCTCCAATGTTTCACATGAAGAAATTGCTTTTTTTTACACAATGAACAGAACCCAGGTGCTAAATTTGATTCTTGCACTGACTTCATCAGCAACTTTGGTGTTTTTCCTACTTTTCATCTTTTACTGCAAGAAAGCTGCAAAGAGTGAGCAAAAGGATGTGGAAAAAACAGAGCAGAAGCAAGAGGAAGTTGTGGAGGCAGATGAGCTGGTGACTTTTCAGGATGGGGAGGACTTAACAATCTGTGACATTCTGGATGCCCCAGGGGAAGTGATTGGAAAATCGAACTACGGTACGCTGTATAAGGCGCTGTTGCAGAGCAGCAACTCGGTGAAGTTGCTGAGGTTTTTGAGGCCTGTTTGCACTGCAAAAGTTCAAGATTTTGGTGAAGTTGTTCGGCTTTTGGGGTGCATAAGGCATCATAATTTGGTGCCTCTTTTGGGATTTTATGCAGGGCCGAGAGGTGAGAAGCTTTTGATTCATCCGTTTTATTGGCGCGGTAATCTGGCTCAGTTTGTGAGAGGTGATGATTCTAATTTCTCTTTCCTCGTTTGATCAGTTTGTGTTTTGTTCTGTTTGGTTGCCGGGAAAATCCCCAAGAATATGAAAAGAAAGAAACTTGAATCTCTTTTTTTGTTTGGTTTATGAGGATTTTGTGTGTTTGCCATTGTGCTTCAAAAGAATCAAATAAAAAAGTTTTGGCTTGAAAAAACCTGTTCTGTTTTTCGAGTCTGGATTGCTTCTGCTTTCGACTATTCTGTTTTCTCTGCATAATTTTGATCTCCTTTATGTATGTTGTATAACCATATTTGGTTTCTTTCCTTCTTAATATATATATATATATATATTGCTTGTTGGAATGAAACTTCCGGATGTCATTATAGCGGAATTCCAAGCCGATACACACTTTCAGTCGTTTTAACTTTCCATATGTGACATTGCGTGATTAAATTAGGATACCGCAAAATGACATCTCTATCTTTTCTTATCATTGCCAAATTTAGAGATGTTCTCTTAGAAGTTGTCTTTGCCTCTATATTTTTAGCTCCCATTAACTATAAATTGACAGACAATCTTTGCTTTCAATGGCAGAAAGCAACCCTGACTCTCACAAATGGCTCATAATCTATAAGATCTCAGTTGGTATAGCCGAAGGCTTGGATCAACTTCACACCGGCTTTGAAAAGCCGATAATTCACGGAAATCTCAAGTCGAAAAACGTACTCTTGGGTCACCATTATCGCCCTTTCATATCCGACTTCAGCCTCCATCTTCTGCTGAATCCAACTGCTGGCCATGAAATGCTTGAAGTCTCGGCATCCGAAGGCTACAAAGCACCTGAGCTGATAAAAATGAGGGATGCGAACGAAAGGACCGATATATACAGTCTTGGGGTTATCTTGCTTGAATTTCTCACGGGGAAGGAACCCATCAACCAAAACCCTACAACTCCTGATGAGGATTTTAGTTTGCCAGATTTCATGAGAAATGCAGTGCTTGAACATAGAATTCATGACTTGTTCCATCCAGATTTGCTTCTCAATAGCAGCGTTGGCGACGGAGAAATCCCCGTCACAAAAGAAAGGATTCTCAAATTCTTTCAGCTTGCTATGGCATGTTGTGCTCCTTCTCCATCATTTAGACCAAACTCCAAGCAAGTTCTGTCGAAGCTTGAAGAAATTGGAAACTGAACACTATGAGCATTGTTTGGGTAGGGGAACTAGTAACTACACCTAGGATGACACTCTGACGTTATTTCAAGTCAACAATCCATTGTTACGTAAAACAGTTGATCACATGACAATGCTTTATATGACTTGAGATGTCATCATCCTGACATTCCGGATGTAAGTAAGTTTCTCTAATTTGAAGACCATAGAGCCTTGATTCAAGGATGTTTGTATTCGCATGATTGATGGCCATGACAACAACAACTCAGTCACCATATTGACATACATAGACATGTATCGTAAAAGTATAAGTGGGGGCATACCATATTGACAAATTCAAGATGATAAGTTGGTGATTTAGTTTGTCAGATTGCATATTTCTTTATTGCCAAGTAATGAGCAGCCTTAGACAGTGGATTCCATATGGTCCCACCTAGCTTTCATATTGTTGAGCAAAAATTTATAAAAGAAGGTGCCTTTAATCAGAAGTAAGCAATGAAATTATACATTTTACTAAAGTTTTTTTTAGTTGGTATTTGAGATTGACATAATTCTTTATTTTGATTATTGAGATTTAAAGCCGATAGAATTAGTTCTTAAGTTTGTCCACCGTCGATTATTTTGGTAATTCTGTGAAAAATCTCCGTTAAATAAGGATAAAATGACAAAAATACCTTCACTTTTGTCAAATCATTTTTGCCCATTATTTATTAAATTGAATGTATTTTTATCATTTTGATCATTATTTAACAGTCATTTTGGCCCTTATCAAACCTCAGACCATTTTGGCTAAAATAAATTCTTGATATCCCAATCTCATCAATAACGTGCCAATAACATTGTAGCCACAAATATGTATCATGTTTTTTTTTATACAATATCGGCAATATCGATGATTTAGATTGAAGTATATTCCAACATTTGCATATTGGAAATTTGTTTAGTTTGTTTCTTGTTCATTCCTTGATTATATAAAATACATGGTGGGTGAGCATAAGTTGCTCTGAGTCCGACTGTGAGAGATCACTATCTAGCTGGCGTGTGTGGAGGTATGGAAAAAGATTCTCTTCGGATCTCTTCAACCAAGGCTATCGGATCAAGTGATTCAGACATTTGAAATTTCATCCAACAATCTATCTGTTTTGATTCCTTAAAAGCTATAATAATTTTTTACCATTGGATGAAATTTCAAAGGCCCGTATCAGTAGCCGATGAGCACACTCTGTGTGTATGAACAATTTCATTTTATGTTTTGTTTTTTTTATTAAGGAGTGTGATTAGTTTTTAAAATTTTAAAAAGAGTATGAAAAAATTATGATGGGAAAATTTCTCTTAATAAGTGCATATTTTATCTTAATGTTACATAATTACTGTTTTTTGTCCTCATTATGTAAATATTGTGTGTCAAAAGTGAAGGTAAAATAGGAAAAATAGAGATATGATTGTCATTTTGTAAAATATGAAAAAAAGGTAAAATATGAAAAAATAGAGATATAATTGTCATTTTATCAAAAGATACAAAACTACTATTTTGCCCTCCTCATTGGCATGAAACATATGCTTTATGCATTGTTCTTCAAAGTAAAAGAAAATTTTTAAGTGTGACGTTTTCGCTATTACACAATACGATTAATCAGTTTACATATTATAATATAAATGAATGATTTAATCGTTTTTTTTATAAACTCATATCACCATGTGATCATTATTGCACTGCTTTAATGAAATTGACACTTTTTTGTCAAGATCCTGTGCGTTATAAACCTTTTGCCAATTTAAGTCCTAGTGGTACCAAACCAAACAAATATATAGTTTGGTTACGTACATGGCATGACACATGGCACATTGGTATGACATAGGACCACACCCTTTTTTCCCAACAAATTTTGCCGCAATTTTGAAAAAAACTAATATATGTTTTAACTTTCTCACGTGACGTCGCAAGATTGATTTAGAACGCTAGTATTTTGTTGTTCTCGTTTTATACGTCATCACAATTTTTCATGTCCACAGTAAAATACTTTCTGGCCTTCAATTCTTGAATCTTATACTTTTTTTAGTTGTTGGATGAAACAGAAACTCCATTGAAATTTGAAACCATGGACAAATTCAACTACTTAACAAAGGAAGATGCTATTGTTCTCTGGACTTCCACTCCATAATTGCAGAAAGAAGAGTATAATTTGGCATTACATTCTTGTTTGGCAATGGCACATTTGTCACCGGCGAGTTATCGTTCTCTTCGAGCCATGTCTCGATCGCTTTACGGTCGTAAGTGTAACCATCTGCCGCCACACAAGGCTCATTCATCACATCCTGCAACAAAAGATAGCATACAGATTACTAGGTGGAGTTATTGCATGAAACTATGTATTCTTTATTTTGGATATGTGGATCAAACACAATTGTCACGCATCGAGACTCACTAATGTGGCGTTTAACGGTAAGAATTTGACATCGAACTGCGAGCGATTATGTGTACCTTAAGAATTCGACAGATGAAGTGGTTAGGAGGTAGGCAATGAACCGCAGAAGCTGAATTTTTCGCTGCATAAGCAACCTCCTTCAATCTCTCAAGTAAAGGAACTACTTGTTCTTTCAAGTCAGGTCTGTCTATGCGTCGAAGCTCTGCGCAGCTCAATCCCAATTCAGCCAACTGCCTTGTCTCTTCCATTGGCCAAAGACCGGCTTTAGGGTCCAAAATATCCATTAAATTTTTATCGTTAACAGCTGTTTCTACCAGATGTGTTATAGCTCTTGCTGGTTTTGCAGTAAGCAACTGCAAGATCACCATTCCGAAAGCATAAACATCCGATTGTGGAGAGATTATTCCTGTCCTTTGGTACTCGGGGTCTATGTAAGAGAGAGTGCCAACAGGCCCTGTGTCATTGTATATACTGGACGTAGAAGGATCTGAATTAAGCATTGTGGCAAGGCCAACGTCGCCAATCTTGCTCACAAGTTTATGATCTAGCAAGATATTGGCTGGTTTCAGATCACGATGGATGATTGGTTTTGGCTTTGAGCTGTGAAGAAAGACGAGAGTTGAGGCTATCTCCCAAGCAATTCGGAACCTCTCAAACCAAGGAATAGGAGGTGTACCGTTTTTCTGCAGCAACCTGTCCTCCAAGCTACCGCTTTCCATGTACTCGTAGACTAGGCTACTGTGATCAGGACATGCTCCGAGAAGGAGAAGCAAATGGGGATGGCGGATTTTGCTCAAGATCTCAAGCTGCAAGCCAAAACGAAATGTAAATTAGTGTTCAGTACATGCAGGAAGGATAATAAGTTTACCGCTTTATGTCATGATTGTCGCTTACCTCCTGCTGGAATTGCTTAGTTTGGTGATTCTCTATAGAGTGAAGGACTTTCACTGCTGCAGTTGTATGATGAAAGCTGCATTTATAGACATTTCCGTATGCTCCCATTCCAATCTTATGATCCTCGGAGAAAGATGAGGTGGCTGTAACAATCTCATCCCACGAGAACTTCTGGTATAACACAGGACCTACAAGTGCATTTTCAAGTTTTTCGTTCTCCTTGGCACCATGCATGGCTTTCATCTCTGCTTCTCTCCTTAGTGAAACTTCTCTTTCGACACACTCTTTCATGTAATCAGCTTCCCTCATAGCAGATTCATACTTCTCCTTTTCTTTTGTTGCAAATACTTTCGCTTTCTCCTCCATGGAGTTTATCTCCTTGAGCCTTAATGCTTCTTCAAACCGGCGTTTAGTTAAATCATTTATCTGATTATCAAAAAGAAAATTTTCTTACCATCCAAATTAAAGATCTTAAGGATCATGAAGTATTTTCTGCTGTCAACAAGGATAAGAATGCCTACCTTCCTAGAAGCATCCATAGTCTCACTTTGAGCCATTGCATACATTCCTTTGACATGTCTGAGTTCAATTCTCAGCTTTTCTATCTCGAGGTTGATAGTCGCCTGCGTGGAAATTGATCAATACAATCAATACTGAAAAACATACAACTCTCATATTGTTGAAATCAAAGAGAACTACCAACAATGTAATTTGTAAACCACATCTCATAAATGAAATTCCAACTATGTCTTTTTCTGCATGATTCATTGAGAAGCACCATTTAACCAAGTCAAAAGAAGTCAGGAAGTGCTACCTGGCTCTCCGATGAATAATCTGTAACCACGTCTGAGGTGGACACTTGATCTGAAGTCCATGACTGGTTATCTGCAACAAAGCTTCCAAGATCCTGAGATTGGCATCTAGAATGGATGGTGTCATTTGAATTTGTCTTTGTACGAAGAAGGGTCTTGTTGATATTTGTAAGAGATTGAAATCGCTGCACTGTCAGAGGAGGAGAACGGAAATGAGAGTATGAACCAACCGAGCTGCCATCTGTGCCTGAAAAACAGAAGACCAGAATTAAATATTCATCTGCTTGCATAGGTAGCACTATTAGCGCACGACATATGAAGATGGCACTCAACCCTAGTCAAGTATCGTACCTGTCTGTAAGCTAGACGTGTAACTCGAAGAACTGCTGATAGAACATGTGTCACTGTTGTCATCTTTGATGCTTCCTACTGACTCAGAATCAGATGTGCGTAGGGATGACAGCTTTCCTTTTGAAACAGCGGGATCAGATGCACGTAGGGATGACAACTTTCCTTTTGAAACAGCATACACCGTGCAAGATCTTGGAGTGCAGGCTGAGATTTTTAAGGAGAGTCCCTTTTGTTTCCTAAGAGCATTAATTGTTAACATGATCACTCAGAAGGCAATTCTGACACAATTGCTCACAAAATACAAAGCAGATACATGGATGGTTCTCTATGTTCCTAATTAGTAATATTAATTTGCGCTTGCATGTGTGAGTGCAGGCAGACGTGATTTATAACGACAACCTGAAAGTTTTATAACCAAATCACATATGCTCGGGGACCAAAGAGACAAGAAGAAAATTTGAATAACTAACAAATGATTAGCAAGGTCCAACAAGTGTTAATCCATTTGAACACCTGCATTTCAGCAAAATACCTTTTAAACATGCCACGAGATGGGGCACCTAAGACGAGATTGCTTATAGCAGACTCAGCAACCTCTTCTGCTATTGCATTTGCAACGTCATCTGATTCAGCAAGTGCAACTTCTACTTGCACCTGCATTTAAAATATAGTGGATTACGCTTTTGTCACCTCCGATTTTCTTACTATCAAACTTCACAGAATAAGAAAGTTAATTTACCTTCCTATAAGCACACATTTTCTTGTATGGAACAAGCATTTCACTCGCCTGCCACTCCATTTCCTTTCGATAGGCAGCTACTACGTCCTCTCGTACTCGCGAAATAGGAATCAGACTTCCCACTACAATCACAACAAGAACAAGAATTTCTAAACATAATAGAAAATGAAAAATGTTCAAGACATGAGATTCAATTGTTTCGCGACACATGAACTCGAAGAAGCAAAGCTTACTTGGTGTTGGAACTCCGGTGATCCTTTCCCGGACATGAATCAACTTGAAGAAAACATTTCCCTCCGGAACAAACTTATCCAGAGCCCACCTAACTATGTATTTGCTATTTCTGTCCCCACTGACAGCAATGCCAACAATTGAAAGAGAAGAAGGTTGAATATTTTCACCTCCTTCAGTAATTTCACTCCCATCCATCTATCTGACTCTCCTCTGTGGAACTGGAAATCCTCTGTACCATGTAGAAACAAAGCACAATAGCACAACCAAATAAATCAGCATTTCCAACACAACAAATTAGCAAATTGAAATAATGCTCAAACTACCAAAAAAATAAAAAATAAAAAATCTGAAAGAAAACGAGGGTGCGGAAATCACTAGGGGTGTGCAAAGAAAGAAAACAAGTGTGCGGAAATCACTTTCTGCTTCCCATATAAATATAAAATTCCACGAAGTGGCACTCAAAAGTTCAAAAGAACAACAAAAACTCAAAACCCCAGAAAAGTAATGCACAGAAAACAAAAAAAAAACATACCAGCTGCTCAAGCTTCAAGACTCATCAGACTTGAAGCACTTGCTCAACTCCTCATGAGAAAAGAACAAAAACCCATCAATATATCTCTCTGGAAAAACACGTTGACATTCAAAAACACGTTGACATTCAACCACCATTTGCAAAAATGGAAATTTGGAATAAGTTATAGCTGGTCAGAAGCAGATGACTTGAGAAATGCAACCCCACCAAGGTATGTTTGATTCTGGTACGACTTTTAAGTTTCTGTTTGTTTTCAACGCAACGTAAAACTTGTTTTTGTATTTATAATTGTAATAATCTATATTACTGCTTCGCGGAAGCGTTTGAAAATCCACCGCCTTTGGACTCTTACCTAAAAGGCTTAGGATAAGAGCAAATTCGATGCTCCGGGGCGGAAACCACCATGAATTTTCTCCTATTTATCTGCCAATTAATTAGTAATTAGGCACTATCAGAAGTCACGAGGGGATAGAGACCTTCGCATGCTAAAATATTACAACCGCAATTTCCCCATATATATATACACACACACACACACACATCATATATTATATTAGCAGCTGGTACAGAGAACTTAACTAGTTGTTTCTTAGAATCTGGACGAAATTTCTTAGCATGTATGTATATTTATAATAGCAGAGATGAGATCTTCTGCACTCAAATACCCTTGTGGCCTCTCTGTGCCTTTGGTTTTTGAACTAAACATAATTAATGTTAACTTGATCATAATTAAAATAATAAATAATAAATCAAATCATCAGCCAATTAAGGAAGACACAGAGAGACCACAGGGGTATTTGGGTGCAGAAGATCTCATCTCATAATAGCACTGAATCAGAATGCATAATCTTAATTAGAATTTAAAACCATTCAATTAATCCCAGAGTGAGTGGTTTATATAAATTATATTCATCTTGCGTAAGTCATTGCCTTAGTGGTATGTTTACTCGATTAGTTTCTGAAATATGAGTATTAAAACTATTATGATCCTGATTCTCTACGCATATGAAAAAGAAAAATTGTTGGTTTTACATTAAAATTTGGACTTCAATATTTTGAATTAATTATTAATTTTCTGTGTATAAATTGTCCAAGACCATGACATGCTTTTTTCTAGTAACATAAAAGTTTAGAGGGAGGTTGGCTATTATCACTATTAGGGCATACCTACAACCTCAAGTCGTAAGAACTTACACGTGATACCTAATTGCCAATTGTCATTGGTATGAATTTACGTAATAATTTACATAACGTGCACCAACAAGAATCGATGGCGGGGTTCGACCTTGGATTAAAGATTAACCACATACACGTCCTTACCAACTGAACCAACTTTTGTTGGCCAAGGCCACGACATTACATATGAAAATATGATAGAAATAATCAAACATTTGCATAAGAATGATCCTTCAAAAAATCGAAGTCCAATGTATGTGGTAGCAAGGGAAACAAACATGACAAGAATTGGTCTATCAAAAAATCGAAGTCCAATGGGAGAAATATGAATTTTTTTTGTTTAATTTAGTTGGTCTATCATTTTTCCTTGCTTAATAAAGTATTTAGTTGGTGTCGACGACCAACAATTACCGTGGACTCGTCCAAGAGTACGACATTTGAAGCTTTTGACTTATTAGCTCAACCTTTTCCATGCATGTCGATTCAACACCAACTTTGATATAACCATTTTCTATTGCATTTTGTTGGTAGGTTGCTAGGTCGTCTTGTTTTCTTTGAGCCACACTGTGGACTTTTCTTAAAAAATAGAGCAGATGCTCACAAAAAGTATATGTAAACTTCTTGTCAAACATGATCAGAAGCGATTTTTTATTATTTGAAAGTGTTTTTGTCCATCACTACTACAAATTTGTTGCACCGTCAAGTTCACGTGAACCTTGGTTGTGTACACAGAGAAGATATATAGGCAAATAATATTATCAATGTCTACCAAATGTAACGCTCTAGAGAGCATAGCCATTGTTGTATCTCAGCTACAAATCTTTTGTAGCAATGATATCTGAGAGCTGATCATAGCGAACTAGCTAATCGATGACAGTTGAGGTGCCCGCCTGTTCCCCGGAAAGCAACTCCGTCAGCCTGACTAGCTAGTTCGCTGCTTGTTTGTCGCTGCACCGGGGACTGCTTGTTCTTGTACTCCCGTTGAGTCGAAAGCTTCTTCTTTGGAATGCAACTCTAGCATGTGGATTCCGCTCTTTAATAATTTGCGAGGACAAAGTTAGGATTCACCTTTGCGTTAGATTTTCCATTTCCAATATCGCTTGTATAAAATACACACTAATCAAAGTTCGGAAATGAAATTGTTGGATTTATTTTCTTGGAATTTATATTTGGGTACCAAACTAGAAAATGGAAAATACAAAAAAAGTATGAATATGGTACATCATGGGCAAAGTTGTATCAAATTTCAGGACCGGAGGCAAACAAGCTAACAAGGCCTCGAAATACTTGCGCCGATAATTGGTGTGCTTGAAAGAGTTCCCCGTCCAAATTCCATACACTCTCGTTGCCGGAAGATGTGAACGTAAAAGCAGTGGTCTGTACCAAACATATGAACAAAAAATATTACAGTCGAGATTAATTTGACAACACGAGCGATGAAAACATGATGAATAAACATATATACCTTGTGGTGTTCAACAAACTTGAAATCGAAGGGGTTTCCGCCCTTCTTTGCAAGCTGGGTAAGATGCCTGCAAATTAATCATACATAAGAAACTTCTAGTATGATCTTCATGGATAAAGCAGCAAAAAAGTATCGAATATGCCCGATAGTTGATGCCAAGAAAAGGTAAAATCTTCAGAATTTTGCATAAAAACCTCTGTAACAGATAATTCTTAAGGTGGTGAGAGGAATTATAGACAGATGGTTAAGAACTTGAAATCGAAACCTCCATAGAAGAACACTTCAGAAGACTAAACAAATAGACGACTCTAGACTGCCATGTTACTAATGGGAGCCTTTCAAATGTATCATAAAAATCATTTGGCCGTCAAAAGACTGGTGCGGCTCCGAATGTGCCCATCCCAACAATTTGAAACTCGAAATATTTTTCTAGCTTAAATTTGGGAACCGATATCAGTAATTATCCAATTCTCAAGGGGAGAAGGAAGGAATGTGCATTTAGATGGGGGCAATAAATTATTACCATAGATAGAGAGCATGAGAGCAGTCTTTGATCAATATGAGATGCATGAAACCGTCTGAAAGGTGTGCATCGGCCACCAAACCATCAGGTGCTCTTTCATTTCTATTGGAAATTACTGCGGCACCAATGCTAAGAAACTTTCCCTTTGATATGGACCATTTTGTTTCTCCTGGATATGAGCAAGGGGTGGTGCTGCTACAGACCTTGCAGTTAACACGGCATATTGCTTGATCGGATTTATTTGGGCTCCAAAATGGTCGCTTGTGATCGCTCAAACTTCCTCTTTCAGGAATTGACTTTCCTTCTGGTTTGACTTCTATATATGCTACTTCTGCCTCATAGGACCTGAATGATACAACATATATAAAGATAGATGGTTCAATGTTGTTAATTGAAATAAAAGATAATTTGTTGTTAGTCACAATCATATAAAGCTAATGAAGAGAATCTACACGGTGAAAGTATATTGGGAAACAAATACACAGAGACCATATGAATGATTTAAGACCCAACATTCATGATTTTGGGACTCACATAGCAAAATATGAAATCAACTAGTAAATTACCGGTGCTTTAAAAATACCCTTGTTCCTGCATAATCATATCTTTTCGGACCCATCCAACTGTATTTTTCACTCTCAGTAATGACATCTCCATAAAATCCATACCTACAAAAAATAGAACATCTGGAATTTTAGAGAACTTAAAATGAGAATCAAATATCTGATTTTCCAGACCAGAGCATCATCCATATCATTGACTAATTGTAATGAGAAACTACCCGGCAAAAGATGCTGCATAGCGCACAAAAGGTTCAACCTTTGATGTAGATGTTGTTTTCCACCTTACAACTTGGGCTACATCAAGGGAAACCCTTTTCCCAAGGACAATGTGAAATGTAGATGTTATAGGATCTCGAGCACCAGTTGTGCTGACAAAATGAAAAAAAAGTGAACACCTTACATTGGGCCAAAGGGACCAATACCAGATGAAATAAAGGTAGAAAGATACTGAGATATGTTATTATGTCCAATAGACACACTGAATATTAATGGGTTTTGTGAAATGTGCATAGTGAATTCATATATGATAAACGATAAGAGATATACTTAAATAAACCCATGACAACAAACAGGAAGAGACCTAAAGAAGTTTCACATTCTGATTAGGCACTTCAAGTTCAAGATTTCTGATGCAACACTGAAAAAAGTGGATTCAACAAACTCCTACAAGATCTAGGACCAAGAATCATACTGGAACAGGATCGAGAGCAGCAATCTATTAACATTTCTAATATCCATCACTACTCAGCAGAGGTTTACTATCATAAACACTAATTTCAAGAAAGATCCTTGGCATTTTGTAAGTTGGTGAACTATATTACAATTTAAACGATCTAAATACCACATTATGTATGTAAACTACAGTCAAACGGTTAATTATGTTCAATTCAAATTAAGTATCAATTTGGACATGTGGGTAATGCAAGTCTAGACCCAATAAGGCAGAAAATTTTGAATGCTGGCTGAGAAGTGTAGAGAAGTACCACATCACAATGGCATCGGTAGAGCCAGCAGGAATAATTCCAAATCTGAAATGCTCATTGGGGAAGGGAAACTCTGGATCTTCATCTGCTGGGTTTTTGAAAAGAGAAAAAACAGTAATCATGTTTTAGGCATTAGAAAATACAAGTACAAATACTATATACTATTATATCATGTTTGTACAACAGAACCAATCAGCCGATGGGGGAAGAAATATCCTCAATTCTTGTAGTGTTAGATACATCCAGTGATATGTACGAAAACAACCAGTTACAACTAAAAATCAAAGCTGATGTGTATGGAAAATATTATTATGATACATACTGATAACAGGGGCTCCCGAACCATCGTGGATTGGACTTGGGAGGAGAGGAGACTGCTCAATGTTCTGAGAAGAAGTTCCAATAACTGTTTCATTTGGATCATGAACACAGAAACTGTCATGACATGTATCAGAAGGAAGAAAACCTGAAGGAGTTGGCGGGTATGGAGCTTTATGCCTTGAAGAAAGAAATCCATTGAGGATTTCATTGAAGAAACCATCACCGCCCTAGTTCCAAATCAATTATTACCAAGTAATCAACAATTAGGAATAGAATAAGTTCAAAATCCTAAGAAGTAATACAATATAGCATCAACTGAAGAAGTATGCCAGTATAGATGTTCCTTTTACAAAGATTGAAATAAGTCTAGGAAAGTTATAACTTACAACGGCTATAACTCCGTCATATGAAGCAAGCACTTTGTTACCTATAGATGCCATCATATCATATGCATGCCCTGACCTTTGGGTCACAATGACCTGATGTTGGAATTGAAAACAAAATTTAAGAAGGATCACGTTGTACATTCAATAGGTTTGCTTGTAGTCTTGATTCCCATTACAGGAGTAAATGAACAAGCTAGAACTCTACCTTTGTTTTCACTTTAGCATGGGAGAATATAGGAGCCACCGAGTCCCAAATTTTGCAGCCGTTTCCCTTCCCACTCTTTGGATGAACAAAAACCTAGTCAATCAGAAAAAGATTCCGGAAAAATATAATACCACTTTATGCCAATTTTGATAAACCACCTAAAGGACTCAAAAACCCAAACAAGCATAATGATAAAGCGATTGGCAAACTACAAAACATACCAACAGATTCTTTGGTCGCCCCTGTTCTAGGGCCAGAGAAGCATTAATCTGATCGACCCACATCTGACATGTTTGGAGATCATTATGACCAAATGTGTATGCAGCCAGGGCCCAAAGAGAAGGCAGAGTCTTTGACTGCTGGAAACCATGCACTGTAAAGCGGTAAACCTGAACCTATGTAAACACCAACGACATCAATAAATACCATATGAGGGAGTGAAACAAAATAGCCAAGAATGGGAATTGAACAAACCTCAGATTCATGACGATCCGAAAGGCATCTTCTATCATTTGAAACCTTTGGTACATGGATCAAACCGTGGCTGATCAACTCAACGGAATACACATCGGAAAATTTGATCTCGGTTGCAACCTTTGAAGTAAAAATTTCAAAATTTCATGATTAAACGGTATAATCAACTCATCGATTAACGATCATAAATGCTTCACCGAATAATAATACAGGATCCCGAGTAAATAAATTAACAAAGTAAAATGTTCACAAAGCTCAGGCAAGCTCAGGCAAAAGTGATGAAAAATCAGAAATTTAGAAGAACCCAGTTGCCATTAGGCCTAATAAGCAGCAGTAATCCCAGAATCCATACTAAAATTCAAAAGTATCACAAGTGTAGCACAATTAAGAACAAATCTCAATCTAGAGTTGATAAAAATAGAAATTTTACTATCAAATAAATCAATTTGAAGACAAAAACAAAAGGGAAAGAAGAGGAGAGAAATTAAATACATTTTCCAATGGCTCGAGCGATTTCCAAGACAACCCATCTGAGTTTAAGGAGAGAAGGACTTCCCCGACGCGGTCCAAGGTGAGGCTGCGGCTCAAAGCCGCCGCCGTGGCTCCACCGTGGCTCCGCAGTTGCTGAGGTTTTTGAGGCCTGTTTGCACTGCAAAAGTTCAAGGTGGTGAAGTTGTTCGGCTTTTGGGGTGCATAAGGCATCATAATTTGGTGCCTCTTTTGGGATTTTATGCAGGGCCGAGAGGTGATGATTCTAATTTCTCTTTCCTTGTTTGATCAGTTTGTATTTTTGTTCTGTTTGGTTGCCGAGAAAATCCCCAAGAATATGAAAAGAAAGAAACTTGATTCGCCTTTTTTGTTTGGTTTATGAGGATTTTGTGTTTTGCCATTGTGTTTCAAAAGAATTGTAAAAACCTGTTCTGTTTTTCGAGTCTGGATTGCTTCTGCTTTCTACTATTCTGGTTTTTTTTTTTGGTAAAAAGGAAATTCATTCAAAGCCAAACAGCCACCAGATACAACCGAAAGTCAGAAGCATCTGACCAACAAAAAACCAAGCAAGAAGGGGAAAAACAAAAGACGCAGCCAAACAAAGCTAACACGTCTTCCACATCCCGCAAACAGCCCAAACTAAGAATAGAGATGATACTTCTAACCGTTAAATTCGATGATAATCGTGGATAACCGTCCGAATGGATTGGATTTAGGTATGAAAATTCGGGTATATTTTGGGTATGGGAAAAAACCGTGAATATTATTCGGTTATGGTTTTGGATATGATTATAGAGGTCCCTAATCCATATCCGTACCCGAATCCGAACCGAATACTATATAATATAATTATATGTATATATATGTATTTCATTATTCACCGAATCCGTTATCTTGAGAATACAAAAATTGCATTGTGTGAGTTTTATTTTGTGGCAAAGTTCAAAAGTTTTGATATGAATCAAAATCTATGAGAATTTAATAGTATTCATGCGAGATATCAAAGATCAACCAACATTATCAATGTTTAGCTTTAATTTTTATGTTCCACAAGATCCATTAATCAAATTATTTTATACATCAAATATTTAATGATGAAATTAATATTTACTAAATTATCATGCGTCAATTGGGCGAATATATTTTTTGTATTAATGAAGATGGATATAACCGTTAACCGATGAGAAATCCGTTATCCGGTGGGTATGGTTATGGATAATACCCGATGATTAATTTACGGTTATGGATATGGTTAATTTTCATGGGTATGGGGATGGATATAGCATTTCCGTCCCCAAACCGATCTGTTGCCATCCCTAACTAAAAATGAGGACATGGTAATCCGTCTTTGTTCAAAATTCTCACCAACGAAGATGGGGCCTGTCGACCTAGACGTAATTGCTCATCTCCGCTCCACGACATCTAGCGACAAAGTTCGCCGCTTCATTCCCAGATCTTGACACCCATGACCAAACGCAATTGAGAAATAAACCCCCCAATGGCCGTATGCGGCTCAGAATGGGGTATATCTCCCAACTGCAATTTTCAACATCACCATTTAAATAAGAAATGATTTGCTTACAATCAGATTCAACCATTATATGAGAATAGTTGCTTTGTTGAGCCAAACAACACCCTTCCAACACCGCCAAAGCTTCGGCAACAACTGCATCGGGGGCCTGCACTTCCTTTCTTCTTATTTTTAAATATCTATTCCTCGAATCTCTCATCACAACACCCATATAGCTATTTGAAACCCTGATAGGAGCATATTTATGCGACTGAGTTAGCTTGTTCTCATGTATTTATGTTGTTATTTCTTAGTTAATTATGTATTTTAAGCTATTTTCGTGTGTTTGTAGGTCCATAGGCCTTATATAGCAATAAGGTGCATTTTGATGCATTTTGGAACAGTTTTGGGCTTGGAATGGTAGCACATGCATGGAGCAAGGTGGATGGACGAAATTGAAGACTAAAGAGGCTTGGAATGTGTTAAAAAGAAAGAAGAATTAAGGACAAAGAGCTTAGTAACCAAAGAAGAAACACGAGTCAAGATTACCTTGATTTAATCTTTCCTAATCCTCAATGTCCCTAAGTTCCAACAACTTTCATTGTTTATTTCATTCACTCATTGCCTTGCACCACCCTTGTTCCCTCCATCATTCCAAATTTCTTGCATCAATCATCACTCCATCTTAACCCTTGACTCATTTCAACACTACTCTATTTTACCCCCCATGCTTTTCATCATTACTTCACTTTCACCTTTGAATCATTTCAACACCACTCCATTTTACCCATGTTTTGCATCATTACTTCACTTTCACTTTCACCTTTGCATCATTACTTCACTTTCATCTTTGAATCATTTCAACACCACTCCATTTTACCCATGCTTTGCATCATTACTTCACCTTCACTTTCACCTTTGAATCATTTCAACACCACTCCATGTCCCCCTCCATTGCCTTGCACTTCCTCTATAAAAGGAAGTGTGTGTAACATAAATTTAGTTGATATATTTTTAGATCATTCACTCCCATTTCAACACAACCTTCATCCAAACACATCCATTCCTCCATACAACCAAACCTTCAAACACTCACCAACACCTTGTGCCGTAGCAAAGGAAGGAAAGGAAAGTGCTTGGACGTGCGTGCTGTCAACTTGGATCGTTTGAGCATTTAGGTGTTTTCCTTCTTTTGTTTCCAATGTTTAAATTCATTTTCTAATTTTGTTGCAATTATGAGTGGCTAAACCCTTATTTAGTTAGGGGGAAGTTTGAAGCCATGAACATGCTTGAGATATGAATTGATTTCTTCCAATTGTGATTTGATAAGTTGTGATTGCAATTCAATTATCTATTTTATTCATAACTGATTCTTGTATGTTTATTAAGGATGCATACTTAGTTTTCATGCATGAATTAGATGCTAGAATATAAATGAGTTTCACCTAAACGTTACAAGTTTATATTCATGAGTAGTGAAGGTTGTTTATCACAATCGCGTTAATTGAATTCTTGGCAAATGTATCATGCATTCATAGTTATAATTGCCTCGTCAACACTTATGATTTTCATTGCACATAATGATATCTGATTGTATCTCTATTATGCATTCATATAGGGGACTTTTAGAGAATGATTTGGGTTGTTGCATGCATTCATCCAACTCAATGAGTAAAGGAAAATCTGAGGGTTAATTTGTGCATCACGGTTAATCTGGGGTGTTGAGCATCATAGTTTATTGGATAGCAATTGGAAATCGATTCATGTACAATTGTGTCATGTGTGAAGAACGGACCTCTAACTAATCCATCCTTCATTTTATTTCTCAAATTCATTTTATAATTTGCCTAGTTTTATAACTTGCTTGTTTATTTCAAATTCATCCAAACCAAAATCCCCCTTTTACTTTCTTGTTTCAAAGTGTTAAATTTATGTTTTGTTTGTGTTTTTGACTGTTTTGATTCAAGCCAAAACACTAAATTCGTCCAAAGTTGTTTTAGAGTCCAAATCTGCCCAATTTGTGTTTTTAGGCATTTTTGAGTGTTTTTAAGTTGTTTTGAATCTTTAGAATCTGTTTTGAGTCCCTTGAGTCTATTCAAACATTTTTAGTTTTGTTTTTATGTTTTTGAGTCAGTTTAGAGGTTTTAGCAAGCCCTCATAATCCCCGGTTTAGAACGATCCCTACTTGCATTTATACTACAATTTGACAACAAGAGGGTTTAATTTGAGTGCTTAACTTTCATCGCATCACCCCCCCCTCCCCCTCCCCCCTTCCAACTCGCATCAACATTAATTTTCACCATTTAGGAGGGGGTGGAGACCAAAAACCATCTTGCTAAACCAAAGGTCTAGCATCTTGATGGATTGTGTTTCCTTCCTTCGCCTTCAAGAACATAGCATAAGCACATTGGATTGCCTGAATAGTTTGCATAGGAGAAGGAGGTTTAAAGTTGAAAATAGACTTACATCGAGTCTTCCGTATATGCCAACACGTGAAGGCCAACAGGGTTTGAATTCTCTCCCTCTCCGCTTTATCCCCAAAATTCTCCTTAAACATTTTACAAAGCCAATCATCAAAATTAGTAATAGAATTCTTATCAACCTTATAATTCAAGGGGCCACCAAACCATACCAAATCAACCAAGGACAAAAAAATAATAGATGTTTAATAGACTCCTCACACTCATTGCAAATAGTGCAATGGGGAGACAAAACACACCTTCGCTTGAAAAAGGCTCAGCTGCGTAGCAATAGCCCCCTTGATTCATCTCGATAAAAAATTACGAATTTTTGGAGGGGCATCCAACCTCCAAATCCCTTTCCACACCACCTGATCAACAAGCCTTGAAGAGGAAGGTCTCGAGTTTCGTCTTTTATCCTTGTTATTCCGAAGCTATTTGTAACCAGATTTAACAATGTAAATCCTCTTACTATCTACCGACCATATCAACCTATCATCCCTCCTGGAATCACCCACTTGTATGTTAGAAATTGCCTTGAAGTCCTGATCAGAAATCAAATTGCGAATTGGCTCCAAATCCCATCTCTGGTCAACCGGGTGAATAACAGAAGCAACAAGCGTTTCGCTATCCACCTCAACTCCATTAAGAGGAATTGGGTGGCCACAATGAATATTCGGAACCCATTTATCAACCCAAAATTTAATTTGATTACCACTCATAACTTGCCATTGCATACCCTTTAACAACTCCCTTCCCTCGATCAAGCTAGACCATATCCATGAGGCACGCCCACCCTTCTTGGCTTCCAAAAATGAGACATGAGGAAAGTATCGATCCTTTAAAACCTGGGCCCACAAAGAATTCGGATCATGAATTAATCTCCAACATTGCTTGACTAGAAGAGCAATGTTAAACTCTTTCAAATTCCTGAATCTCATTTCTCCCTTGGATTTTGAATACCCCATAGCTTCCCAACTAACCCAGTGAATTCTCCTCTCATCTTCTCTTTGACCCCACCAAAATCTTGCAAGAGCAGCATCAATCTCATTACATAAGGAATCAGGAAATTTAAATATGTTCATTGGGTAAGCAGGCACTGCTTGAGCAACCGCCTTAATCAACACTTCCCGTCCAGCCTGAGAAAGGAATTGTTGCTTCCACCCTTGTATGTTCCGAAGAACACGATCATTTACATAGGCCAAAGCCTCTTTTTTTGAACTTCCCCAATCTGTCAAGATTCCCAGATATTTCCCTGGGTCCTCCACTTGTGGCATATTCAGAATGCCACAAAGTTCTTGACGAACCACAACTGGAGTATTAGCACTAAAATAAACAACTGACTTTTGCAAACTAATATCCTGATCGGAAGCTTAACATTAGGCATTGAGAAGATTCACAATATTCTGATAGTTGCTTCTTGTGGCTTTCATGAAAATCAGAGTGTCATCAGCGAATAGAAGATGAGAAAGGCATGGTCCATTAGCACTAATCCGGATTCCCTCCACAAATCCCATATCAGTAGCATATCGAATTAGACGAGACAACACCTCACTAACAATAAGAAATAAATATGGTGAAAGTGGGTCACCTTGCCTCAAACCCCTTGTCGGCTTAAATCTCCTTCCCGAATGGCCATTGATCAAAACTGAAAACTCCACCGTGGTAACACAATTCATCACCAAATTCACCCAATTCCTATCAAAACCCATCTTCACCATGACAGCCTCAAGAAAATCCCATTCCACCCGGTCATACGCCTTATTCATATCAAGTTTTATTCCCGGATCATACTTTAGTTTCGCCTTTCTGAGTTTAAGAAAATGGAAAACTTCATGGGCAATGATGATGTTGTCTTGAATCTGTCTTCCTTCAACAAAAGCATTTTGACATGGAGAAATAATATTATAAAGCAGGGGTTTTAGTTGATTTGTTAATATCTTCGAGAGCACTTTATAGGAATAATTACACAAACTTATTGGTCGAAAATGGCTCACCGATTCGGGATTTGGTATCTTCTGAATTAAGACAATATTAGTGGAATTTAACTTTTGCAAACTTGTTCCCCCATTGAGAAATTCTGTCACATCCCGGACCCAATCCACATGACAAGATATTGTCTGCTTTGGGCCCAACCCGCAAGGATTTGTTCTTGGGTTTCGGCACGAGAACTTCCCACGGAGTCACCCATCCTAGGAATGCTCTCACCCAAACTCATTTAACTTCAGAGTTCTTATGGGCAAATAATATTATCAATGTCTACCAAATGTAACGCTCTAGAGAGCATAGCCATTGTTGTATCTCAGCTACAAATCTTTTGTAGCAACGATATCTGAGAGCTGATCATAGCAAACTAGCTAATCGATGACCGTTGAGGTGCCCGCCTGTTCCCTGGAAAGCAACTCCGTCAACCTGATTAGCTAGTTCGCTGCTTGTTTGTAGCTGCACTGGGGACTGCTTGTTCTTGTACTCCCGTTGAGTCGAAAGCTTCTTCTTTGGAATGCAACTCTAGCCTGTGGATTCCGCTCTTTAATAATTTGCGAGGACAAAGTTAGGATTCACTTTTGCGTTAGATTTCCCTTTTCTAATATCGCTCGTATAAAATACACACTAATCAAAGTTCGGAAATGAAATTGTTGGATTTATTTTCTTGAAATTTATATTTGGGTACCAAACTAGAAAATGGAAAATACAAAAAAAGTACGAATAAGGTACATCATGGGCAAAGTTGTATCAAATTTCAGGACCGGAGGCAAACAAGCAAACAAGGCCTCGAAATACTTGCGCCGATAATTGGTGTGCTTGAAAGAGTTCCCCGTCCAAATTCCATACACTCTCGTTGCCGGAAGACGTGAACGTAAAAGCAGTGGTCTGTACCAAACATATGAACAAAAAAATATTACAGTCGAAATTAATTTGACAACACGAGCGATGAAAACATGATGAATAAACAATATATACCTTGTGATGTTCAACAAACTTGAAGTCGAAGGGGTTTCCACCCTTCTTTGCAAGCTGGGTAAGATGCCTGCAAATTAATCATACATAAGAAAATTTTTACTGTGATCTTCGTGGATAAAGAAGTGAAAAAGTATCGACATATGCACGATAATTGATGCCAAGAAAAGGTAAAATCTTCAGAATTTTGCATAAAAACCTCTGTAACATATAATTCTTAAGGTGGTGAGAGGAATTATAGACAGATGGTTAAGAACTTGGAATCGAAACCTCCATAGAAGAACACTTCAAAAGACTAAACAAATAGACGACTCTACACTGCTATGTTACTAATGGGAGCCTTTCAAATGTATCATAAAAATCATTTGGCCGTCAAAAGATTGGTGCAGCTTCGAATGTGCCCATCCCAACAATTTGAAACCCGAAATATTTTTCTAGCTTAAATGTGGGAACCAATATCAGTTATTATCCAATTCTCAAGGGGAGAATGAAGGAATGTGCATTTAGATGGGGGCTATAAATTATTACCATAGATAGAGAGCATGAGAGCAGTCCTTGATCAATATGAGATGCATGAAACCGTCTGAAAGGTGTGCATCCGCCACCAAACCGTCAGGTGCTCTTTCATTTCTATTGGAAATTACTGCGGCACCAATGCTAAGAAACTTTCCCTTTGATATGGACCATTTTGTTTCTCCTGGATATGAGCAAGGGGTGGTGCTGCTACAGACCTTGCAGTTAACACGGCATATTGCTTGATCGGATTTATTTGGGCTCCAAAATGGTCGCTTGCGACCGCTCAAACTTCCTCTTTCAGGAATTGACTTTCCTTCTGGTTTGACTTCTATATATGCTACTTCTGCCTCATAGGACCTGAATGATACGACATATAAAAGATAGATGGTTCAATGTTGTTAATTAAAATAAAAGATAATTTCTTGTTAGTCACAATCATAGAAAGCTAATGAAGAGAATCTACACGGCGAAAGTATATTGGGAAACAAATACACAGAGACCATATGAATGATTTAAGACCCAACATTTGTGATTTTGGGACTCACATAGCAAAATATGAAATCCAACTAGTAAATTACCGGTGCTTTAAAAATACCCTTGTTCCTGCATAATCATATCTTTTCGGACCCATCCAACGGTATTTTTCACTCTCAGTAATGACATCTCCATAAAATCCGTACCTACAAAATATAGAACATCTGGAATTTTAGAGAACTTAAAATGAGAATCAAATATCTGATTTTCCAGACCTGAGCATCATCCATATCATTGAGTAATTGTAATGAGAAACTACCCGGCAAAAGATGCTGCATAGCGCACAAAAGGTTCAACCTTTGATGTAGATGTTGTTTTCCACCTTACAACTTGGGCTACATCAAGGGAAACCCTTTTCCCAAGGACAATGTGAAATGTAGATGTTATAGGATCTCGAGCACCAGTTGTGCTGACAAAATGAAAAAAAAAAAAGTCAACACCTTACATTGGGCCAAAGGGAACAATACCAGATGAAATAAAGGTTGAATGATACTGAGATATGTTATTATGTCCAATAGACACATTGAATATTAACGGTTTTTGTGAAATGTGCATAGTGAATTCATATATGATAAACGATAAGAGATATACTTAATTACACCCCATGACAACAAACAGGAAGAGACCTAAAGAAGTTTCAACTTTTGATTAGGCACTTCAAGTTCAAGCTTTCTGATGCAACATTGAAAAAAGTGGATTCAACAAACTCCTACAAGATCTAGGACCAAGAATCATACTGGAACAGGATTGAGAGCAGCAATCTATTAACATTTCTAATATCCATCACTACTCAGCAGAGGTTCACTATCATAAACACTGATTTCAAGAAAGATTCCTTGGCATTTTGTAAGTTGGTGAACTATATTGCAATTTAAACGATCTAAATACCACATTATATATGTAAACTACAGTCGAACGGTTAATTATGTTCAATTCAAATTAAGTATCAATTTGGAGAACATTGTGAGTAATGCAAGTGTAGACCCAATAAGGCAGAAAAAATTGAATGCTGGCTGAGAAGTGTAGAGAAGTACCACATCACAATGGCATCGGTAGAGCCAGCAGGAATAATTCCAAATCTGAAATGCTCATTGGGGAAGGGAAACTCTGGATCTTCATCTGTTGGGTTTTCGAAAAGAGAAACAGTAATCATGTTTTAGGCATTTGAAAATACAAATACAAATACTATATATTATTATATTATGTTTGTACAACAGAACCAATCAGCCGATGGGGAAAGAAATATCCTCAATTCTTGTAGTGTTAGATACATCCAGTGATATGTACGAAAACAACCAGTTACAACTAGAAATCAAATCAAAGCTGATGTGTATGGAAAATATTATTATGATACATACTGATAACTGGGTCTCCCGAACCATCATGGATTGGACTTGGGAGGAGAGGAGACTGCTCAATGTTCTGAGAAGAAGTTCCAATAACTGTTTCATTTGGATCATGAACACAGAAACTGTCATGACATGTATCAGAAGGAAGAAAACCTGAAGGAGTTGGCGGGTATGGAGCTTTATGCCTTGAAGAAAGAAATCCATTGAGGATTTCATTGAAGAAACCATCACCGCCCTAGTTCCACATCAATCATTACCAAGTAATCAACAATTAGGAATAGAATAAGTTCAAAATCCTAAAAAGGAATACAATATAGCATCAACTGAAGAAGTATGCCAGTATAGATGTTCCTTTTACAAAGATTGAAATAAGTCTAGGAAAGTTATAACTTACAATGGCTATAACTCCGTCATATGAAGCAAGCTCTTTGTTACCTATAGATGCCATCATATCATATGCGTGCCCTGACCTTTGGGTCACAATGACCTGATGTTGGAATTGAAAACCAAATTTAAGAAGGATCACTTTGTACATTCAATAGGTTTGCTTGTGGTCTTGATTCCCATTACAGAGTAACTGAACAAGCTAGAACTCTACCTTTGTTTTCACTTTAGCATGGGTGAATATAGGAGCCACCGAGTCCCAAATTTTGCAGCCGTTTCCCTTCCCACTCTTTGGATGAACAAAAACCTAGTCAATCAGAAAAAGATTCTGGAAAAATATAATACCACTTTATGTCAATTTTGATAAACCACCTAAAGGACTCAAAAACCCAAACAAGCATAATGATATAGCAATTGGCAAACTACAAAACATACCAATAGATTCTTTGGTCGCCCCTGTTCTAGGGCCAGAGAAGCATTAATCTGATCGACCCACATCTGACATGTTTGGAGATCATTATGACCAAACGTATATTTAGCCAGGACCCGAAGAGAAGGCAGAGTCTTTGACTGCTGGAAACCATGCACTGTAAAGCGGTAAACCTGAACCTATGTAAACGCCAACGACATCAATACCATATGAGGGAGTGAAACAAAATAGCCAAGAATGGGAATTGAACAAACCTCAGATTCATGATGACCAGAAAGGCATCTTCTAGCATTAGAAACCTTTGGTACATGGATCAAACCGTGGCTGATCAACTCAACGGAATACACATCGGAAAATTTGATCTCGGTTGCAACCTTTGAAGTAAATGTGATGCCCAAACAAGTTGAGTCATCCTGATATATTAGACAGTAATAAAAATTTCAAAATTTCATGATTAAACATTATAATCAACTCATCGATTAACGATCATAAATGCTCCACCGAAAAATCATACAGGATCCCGAGTAAATAAATTAACAAAGTAAAATGTTTGTCACAAAGCTCAGGCAAAAGTGATGAAAAATCAGAATTTAGAAGAACCCAGTTGCCATTAGGCCTAATAAGCAGCAGAAATCCCAGAATCCATACTAAAATTTGAAAGTATCACAACTATAACACAATTAAGAACAAATTTCAATCTAGAGTTGATAAAAATAGAAACTTTACTATCAAATAAATCAATTTAAAGACAAAAACAAAAGGGAAAGAAGAGGAGAGAAATTAAATACATTTTCCAATGGCTCGAGCGATTTCCAAGACAACCCATCTGAGTTTAAGAAGAGAAGGACTTCCCCGACGCGGTCCAAGGTGAGGCTGCAGCTCAAAGCCGCCGCCGTGGCTCCGCCGTCAAACTGCGCGTGCGGGAGAGGGGGAGATTCATCTGGTTCAATACAGCAATCTACATCACGTTCCATTCAACGAGGTTTGAATTATATGAAGGATAATGTTGAAGGCGGCGAAAACGGAAGAACTTTCAGGTGGAATTTCAAAAAACCGGTGATCGCGTTCGTTGGCCGAAGTGGAATTTGGCGCTTTTATTGACCACAAAAGGAAACAAAACGACAGGAAAACGGGCCGTTGCAACCAGAGATCTAGGCTTCTAGCATGTTTGCTTTTCTCTGGTTATTTTCTTATTACCCTTTGACCATGGTCATTGTTTGTTGGTCAGTGCATGAAGCCAAATCCAACCAGTAAAATCTGGTAAAAATTATATTTATAATTAAATTATAAGTTTGTTGGTCAGTGCATTGCGCTTATCTTTGTATTCAAGCTTCAATATTTCTTCTCATATATTAGATTGGTCCAAAATACCACATTGTAAAACAAATTTGCAAATTAAATTGTCCAAATATTTCTTTATTTTTTTTCAAAAGTAAAATTCTTTTTTTTAGAAAACATAACATGATAAAACATCAAACAAAAAAGGATCTATGCGCTACCTAAATTACAATCAATTGGAGTATATTAAATTGCGAGTTGAATTAGAGGAGTTTAAAAGTCTTTTTACTCAAAATGGTCATCAGATTGGTATAACTTTTCACTTTGGTTCTTGAGATTTCAAATCGTAGAAATGGTCATTGAGTTGGTCCACTGTCAATAATTTGGTCAAACTTATAATCAGTTCTATCGATTTCAAATCTTAAGGACCAAAGTGAGGAGTTATGTCAATCTTGAAAATTATTTTAGCTCAATGCCGAGTTTAAAATACTCCTCCTCTGCCAGTTAGTACTACAGTTTAGTGATATTCATTTTTACTTATAAGTTTAGTGGTATTCCTCTTTACTTGTAAGTGAGAAGTCTTAGGTTCGATTATTGCCACATGGAAATTTGAACCACATTATTGCTAACCCATTGTGAGGCGTAACCTACTATCCCACATCTTAGTGTAGATAATATCGTTTGCTAAAAAAAAAAAACCCTACTCTAATTAACTGCAACAGCATGTTGTTTTCATGCTCTAATGTAACAGATTTCGTAGACAATAGAACGGTGCAATAACAGGACTCTTGTTGACAAGCGGAGCCTTGTCACGGTAGCACGGTATAAACCGTCACATCGTCCATGTCCAGGCTTCTCACTGAGTACTGAAATGTCCATCCGTGGCAAGCTCCGGCGTGCACGCCCTTCTTATTGATGGCAAAAACAGCTCCAACAAAACCAGGGAATTTTCTCGTGATTGTGATATCGCATCCTTCGCAGCGAGTTTAGGTTCCATCCCTAATCTCATACTCTCCACAACTTGATAACTGTGGTTCAATCATTTAATAGATTCAGTATAGGAGCATATTGGGGACTAAATACACAGGGCATGACAGAAAACAAAGCCTGCTTGACGCACACGCAATGCATTCTTTACCGGAGTTGCAAAATGATGGATCGGATTGTTACGTTCAAAACTCAAGCCACCAGGCCGGAAGGAAACCAGTTTTTAATGCTTGACAAGCCTCCAACTGGTATAGTTTGATTAATGACAGTATTTGCTTTACATTTAAGACAAACTGTACTTCTTGATTAAGGCTTTAAGAAGGCAAGTCAATAGCAACATTCATAACTTCATCGTCGCCCAAAAGGAAAACTTCAAAAGTGGTAAACTGTTGATATTGTTGGAGCAAAAGCGAATTTCAAATACGAAGATTTGTAATTGTTGACTGAAATTAGCATCCCATAGCAATATACTCTACAAGAGAAGAACGTAAGACCAGGAGCAAAGATGACCAGTGCATTACCATGGAAAGAAAGGCATCGTGACATCACCATCTCCGGATGCACCACAAGCACCAACTTCGTCATCTGCATATGCAGATGATCCTGCAATGCGTCCATAACCCACCCTGCAGTCAAGAAACTGTGCTTTCACTCATGCACTCATGCAATCATGCACTCGGAGTTCTGTATTAGACTCCCCTTCGTGCCAACCCGAGTAATCGCATGTATCATAATCTTGATCACATCCAACGGTGATCCATGATATTGCAAATCATACCAGAGGACATATACGTAATTTTATCATCTATTTTGAACAAGCAAGGAAACGGCGGGGGTGTGGGGTGCTTACCACTAACCGCCATAACCGTCTTTACGTGGTAGTGGGATAAGATTTCCACTGTTTTTCATACACAATTTAGATGATCAATTAGAAACGTGAACACCGTAATCAGGCCCTTCATTTTTCATCATCTTTGATCCTTAATGGTCCCACAATCTAAGTACTTGATTCAACGGCTAGCTTTAATTCACCAGTTACGTTTCCATAAGATGCGCCGTGTGCATGCAAACCCTAACATGATCGAGATTTAAAAAAAAAAAAAAAAAAAAAACTCATACCTCAAAAGTTCATATTCCATCATCTCATTTTTTCCAAGAAACCCAATTAATTTACGGAAGAAGATTTTGTTTCCCGTCGGAGTGAAGAAAATTGAGAGATTAATTTTGTTGAAAAATGGCGAGGCAAAAGCAAAACGATGGAGCATACATCAGGAAAGGGCCATGGACTGCTGAGGAAGATGAGGTGCTCATAAGTCATGTGAAGAGAAATGGTCCTAGAGACTGGAGCTCCATTCGATCCAAAGGACTCTTGCCGCGAACTGGAAAATCATGCCGGCTCAGATGGGTTAATAAGCTCCGACCGAACTTGAAGACGTAAGTAAGCCCTACGAATCCTTGGAATATTATATAGATATCAAACACTAATTAGTTTTTGTAAGTTTAGTTGACGAGTGTTCATTAATTTGTTATGTTCACGTTTTTGTTGATTATTGCTGGGTTTTTGGCAATTTAGTAGTTGTAATCTGTATTTTCTTGCTTAAGATTGACGCTAACAAAAAATGTGAACTTGAACAACAAAGTGGATGCAAGTTTTCTGGAGAGGAGGAGAGGATGGTGATACAACTGCAAGCGCAATTCGGGAACAAGTGGGCGAAAATTGCGACGTATCTGCAAGGCAGAACGGACAATGATGTAAAGAATTTCTGGAGCGCTCGGCGAAAGAGGTTTGAGAGGATTCTGCAGAAATCGACATCCTCAAACTCCCAAAAAAACAAGGGGAAGAGCCTTGTGCATCATGAATTTCCAGTGGATAAGGTAAGGTAGCATTGTTCTCAAATTTCCAAGACAAATTTTTTCAAATTAACAATTGTGAATTCTCAGGTTTCTTCTCATCCAAGCAATTGCTTTTTGAATTCTGAAGAGTTGGGAATGGTGGATCTACCGGATTTGGTGAAAGCGAACCAACTGCTGAATGTGGAAGCAGAGCAGCAGCCCATGCTTGAGGCCACGCCGATTAATATGATCCCGTCTTCTGATTTCCCACCACACTTATCTTTGTCTCAGCTTCCTCAGCCCCAACTAGACCTCTCATTTTTATCAGGATGCAAAGAAATTGACCAGGACCCTATCGTTCTGAACTTGCTGGACGTGTTCGGGCAGGATATCCCACCTCTTGGACTGGAGGAGAATGTTCAAGGTAATAAGTTAGGAGAGCTTAAAGACCTTTCGACCCCTGACATTTTCTTCGATGAATTCCCACCTGAGATGCTTGATTATCTCGAAACTCTTACAAGCTCGTCAGAGTTATGAATTCCTGGGAGTCTTGTGTAACTGTTATTTGGTATGAATTCTGGGACACGATTGTTTGATACACTAGAAATGAAGATTAGAACTTGTTTAATAAATATTCTGTTTAATTGTTGAACATGACGAAAATCGCTTCTTTATACAATGTGCTAGTGCAATATACTGCAACCTGAGTCCATAAACTCAGTGTTCACTGATCTTATTAAGAAATTTACATAATCAATGGTGATGAAATACATTTTCCTAATACTAACTACCCAAAGTAAGAAAAAAATGCCAAAACCAATCACAACATCCAATTCAGTATTAAATCCAAGCTTTTTTCACAGCTGCACCAAACAATTCATGGTCTACCATGCTCCAACTCGAAATAAATTTTGAACCTTCGTAGGACTGGCAAAGGTCATAAATTCTTCTACTTTGTAATCATCGTCTCAGCCAGATCTGGTTTCAGTCTCAAAGCGTTAGTCAGTTAGACTGCCCAAGGAATTTGTATCATCTCCAGATTGTTTCATTAGCATCTGTGAAAATTGCGTTGTGATGTTCCATGAGGCACTGGACAACCTCAATGGCGCCGAAGTCCATGGGCACGTCATCATCCAAGGGGATGGAATCATCTACAGCATCACCTTCATCTGAATCCACAATAAAAAAAAAATACGCGCAAAAGAGATGAATATGTTCTTTCGAAAAACCAACAATATAACACCTTTAGTTCACATAATTTCTCTAAAATAGAAATAGGTTGCTAATGAAGAACCGCTCACCAGAAAGCATGTCCCATGCAGTATAAGTAGGCTCAGGATCCAAGTTCTTCCTGGAAGGACCTTTTGACAGTTGATTCCAATATTTCCTATATAGGTCCGGTGTTTTACCCTTCTGCCAAATTATAACAGGGGCCATCTCCATCGCGAGACTTTGGGTGCTCATCTGTGTACAGTTAACAACTATTTAAGCAAGCTTATCAACAATTCAGGCTATGAACAACCCGCCATGCATACAACACGGAGAGAGAGAGAGAGAGAGAGATGCTTCCTGCCTTGTTAAGAACTGACTTCTGGCTAACACGGAACAGTAATGCAGTGACAAATTCTAGGGTTGTGTAGTTGACTGTAGGAAGCCTCCTGAGCATGTTTCTTATCGCATGTATGCTGGATCGAGCACCTTTGATCTCATTATAAAGCTCAAATGTGGTTAGTGGCTCAGGAAGGGTAGCTAGGTAACATTTGACTAGAGCCGCTACGTCAATTGGGTTTACACCCTCTGGTAATGGTGCATTTGAATCTGATATTACAACACTAGATTAGTGTCATCCAAATAGAACTAAGAAAATTATGTTTCAAAGCAATAAATAAAAAGAAGTTATACACACTTCACATACCTTGGTTGTACAGTGAAACCAGTTGTTGAATGACTTTTCTATCTCCCTCGCCTTTAAATAGATATGGTGTATTTAGTCCTAGAAGTCAAAAACATCACGAACAAGTTAATCATACTTGCAAAGGAAATCAAAGTAATATATGTGTAAGTGATCATACATGCACCAGAAGTGTATAAATTAGAGAAGTATAGACTATAGAGTACCTGATAATATGAGATAATCTGCACATCTGACCAAAATTTGAGGAATGGGCCTACTAGATTGTTGCCGTTGAACAATAACTTCAATCGGAACTCCAAAAACTGAAAATAAAAATTTAAATAATTATCACCATTCACCATTTAACCCAAGATTAAAAGCAACTACCATCCTGATACAGTTTATCTTGACACAGAAACCACCAAATTAGGGAGATGCAGAGGATCCAGAATTTCACCATTCTTCAAACAATGCTAACTATAAAAAACCTGAGTCATTTTCTATAAATTCTCAGCTACAAATTTCACCTTACAGCTATAAGTACAAATACATTTTAGGGGGAACCCCGTGTAACAGAAGGTCACGTGTAATACTATCAGAAGTCAAAGAAACAAAGCTTTCAATGTTTCCTCAATCCCAACTTCGTCCACCAGCACTAACTGCTACCCACTATCTCATCTCCTACAGTTAATATGTATATTCCTTGCTTGTTGATTCCAGAGAAAAACCAGACATGGGTCACTGGAGAAGAAGTAGCCAGATAGCCAAACAAGCCACAAATCCTCAACAATCCCCACTATAACCCTCAAAACCAAATGTAGTACAGTATCTCAGTTTCAAATTCCATCCAATTTAACACTGTAAATCTCACAGATAAAAAGCTGTTTCCAAATATTACAATTAGGGGTGTGCTATCCACACACCCCTTGTTAATTTATGTCATTGATCTTCTTTAATTTAGTCGATCCGACAACTACAAATTAAGAGGGTGTGTATGAAGTAAAAAGGGGTTTGTGAATAGCACACCCCTACAATTAATGATGCTAGGCAAAAAAGGATATGGAGGGTGTAGAAAATCCAAGAAACTTACCGTCGGTGCTTGCAACACCCTGAAAATGAAAAGAACAAGATTAGACTTTCAAAATATGTATAACAAAGAAGAAAAAGAAAGGTAACAATTGTTTCAAAATTCTATACCTTCTGCCATCTTTCGATATCACTCAAAATGCTTTTGCTCTTTTGGGCAGTCTTCTTTGCCACCTGAAGGAAAAATCACCATTTCAAATGTGTCAGTGATGAGTTCAACTAAAAAACATGCTCTAGGCACACACTTAGATTGTCAAGCTCAGGAGCATTTACAAGTCAGGGTTTACGATCAATTGCATTCACCGTTGGGGTTAAAGAAACAGAAAAATAGTACGATACGTTCAGTGACTTCAGTCTAAGTTCAAGTTGGATATGAATCATTATCACCTAACAAAGTTCTAGCCAGTTTACCTCCTCAACTTTTATCTTCCCAACAGAAACCTTTTCCTTTGTCTCTGATAAGCCCTTCCTAAACAATGTACCAGTTGTTGCAGCAGCAGTTATAAGGCGTTCCTGCACAGCATGTCTTGTAGCTGGTTGCTGAAGAATCGCCCATCGACTTTTGAACATTGACCCAACTCGTTCTGCCACATCAGCAACATTCACTTTTGCATCTTTAGTGACCTCTCCAACAAATGTTCCAGCTTCTTTAATCTTCACCCCTGCATTAAAATATAGTTGGCTATAGTCAAACACCAATCTTTTTCTTAGAAAATGATTAAACAATAAAAAACGGTGTAATCGGAAGGTACCTGAGGAAGAAAAGAATTCGGTAGCTGTCTCTTGTGTGATGGGGGGTGAGAACGGGAAAGCCATTGTAGCAGTTGCAGAGACCAGAATCAAGTTGTAAAGGCAAAGACCAGTTCAGCCTGTTTTGAAGGGAACAGATGAAAAATATGTCAAAGAAGATCGAAAGCCACTACTTTTCATAGGTTCTACAAATTCAAGAAAAAAAATTGCAATAAATCACAACGGTTTCCCTCTTTCGTTAAGAAAAACCAGCTTTAATTTCACAGGCAGTAAGTCTCTTGAATCCATTTATTAACACGAACTCGAAAACCAAGTTAAACAATAAATCATCAAAGTTTCCCTCCACTCCAATAAATCAACGTAAACAATAATCTTTCTAAGTCAACTGTTTGGCTGGTGAGAAAATGAAAGAAAGTCAAACCCCTCCCCCCATCATTCCCAAATACAAAATTTCTCAACTTAAAATTAAAAAAAATTATGATCTCAACTCAGCCAATCAGCTCGAATCAATTCTCTTTCACTGTAATCTGTCTAAAGATTATTCCCTTTTCATCAAATTTTATCCAATTATCAAAACCCAGTTCCTACTAACTACATACAAAAATTGGCCAAATCAACATCAATCAACCTGATTAAAATTTTAATTACAAATTGAAAAGAAAAATAGTACTAATACAGCAGTAGTTGAAGAAAATTTTAATTTAGTTTCCACTAATTAAAAACAAACAAAAACCCCAGTTTTAATCAGTGAAATTCGAGAAAAGATTACCTCTGTGGGGCTTGCTGATCAAGGAAGCTGGAAGCGAGCAAATAGAAAAATCCCTTCTTTTTAGAGAGAGAGAGAGAGGAGAGAGAAAGTCGTCCTCTCTAGAAAATTCAAAAAAAGGCGCTTGCCTGCGATTGGTTGGGCATTCAGTGGGGTAGGCGGAAGAATAGTATGACGTCATGTAGGCGCTAACTGGCGAACACGCGGACTGGGACCCGCGTGTGATCCTGGAGGTTTTTTAACTGATATAACCGTCGTGTGTGCAGACTGAGATTAACACTTTTGTTTGGTTTAAAGTTTAAAGTTAAGACAGAGATTAACGTATTCTTTTGTTGAAAGTAGACTGAGATTAACATCCCCCTGTCCCCACCTTAATCCTTGAATATTCAACTTTTTAATCAAACTGCCTGCGTCAAGGGCCCCACTCCACTCCCACGTTGTTATCTTTTCTGTTATGGTGACGATGTTACGTAAATCAAGGGTGAGGATTGAGGGAATCAATCAAACGGTTGACAATAAATAAGAAAGTTGGAATAATAAACCTGCTCATAGCAGGTAAGGGAAGGAATAAGATTCTCTTAGGATCCGTTTAACCGAAAAATTGAACACTTAGGAATTAATTTTTTTGTTTACGTTCATCTTTTTTATAGGAATTTTAACGAAATGTTTATAGTACTGTTTATTTTAACGAAAAATTATATTTTTACACTAAAAAGTCAATCATGATACTATTCACTTTATTTTTTATTTTATTCTTATCGTTAAAACTCAAAGTTTTTCGAGCTATTTTTATTAGTTTTGTTGTGACATATGTTCTTATCAATATGTGATTGTGTAAATCCTAAGTAGAGATAAAATAGGAATCCTTTGGGATCTAGAAGATCTTTCCTAATATACTTTGTATTACTTGGAGAGCAAGTTTCTCTCCTCCTAATTACTATAAATAAAGGCACAAGGACTGGGGAATTAACACACAATTCCTCAAACCTATTCTCCATTCTCTCTTCTTCTCTTTGCCGCACCTATCTATTAAATATAGGCCACAACACGTTATCAGCACGCTCTTCACGCTGTGCTTAGAAGAATTTAAAGAGAATTTATTCGTCTACAATCAGGGGAGTATTACGTTTCAATTATTTTTAATTGATTAAATCTTGATTTTATTGAATTCATATATTGTTATTGATTCAATTTATTTTTCTTCTTATGTTGAACGTGATACAAGCTTGAAGATGAAAGCCGAAATTGAAGAAATAATTTTTCTGCATCAAACCAGTTCATTCATATCATCACGCAATCAGGTTCTTCCAAAACAACGGCTTTTAACTCGATATTTTTGAAGCCCTGATCGCATGAACATTCACCATGATGCATGACCCAACTTTACGTTTAACGTATTTTAGATTCTACATAAATTGTGTATGCCTCATAACCAAAATTGCTGCAATTATGTGAATTTGATATTTGCCATGAATTGAAACATACATATGTAAATGCATTGAAACTATTATTTTGCATATGCATCAAATTACATATGTGTTTCATTGAAATATATATACTATTGAATTATATATGCATATAATTGAATTGAAAAAAATTGAAAAATTAGGGTTTCGAGACCCTAACCAGCGAGCTGCAGGCTTTAAGCCGCGCCGCTTTGTAAGCCATAGGGCTGCGATGCACTGGAGCATAGCTCTGCTATGCTGAGAACCCAACACGATGCCGTTTGCGTCATCCCCAACCCATAAAACATACCCTCACCGGAAGCCGAGACCATGGCGTTGCCATTTTTTTCTAGATTTCACGACCTGCAGTCGTGATAGTTTGGGGTTTCATCGTCGACTACAACGATGTTATTTGAATTTCCGTTGAAATTCAATACTAAAATCGAAGATTCCCGAATCGAATCCCTGGGTTCCACACTTCCCCGATGTCGAGGACCCTCCTCCGTCGTTATGATTAGTTCTTGGATGAACCACCATGCCTCGAACTCACTCCTAAGGTTCCCCGTGCTTCGCCGTGCCACAACCTCAGAGGACAGTCGCCTGAAGCGACACTGGTGTTCTTCCCCGGCTATACACACCCAATAAGACTGGGTTTGTGACCCATATTTTTGGGTTGGACCCTCTCTCGGTCTTCCTCTTTCGCCTTGGGCTCACGCGTCGTGACCCAAACATTTTTTTTAGGACCTCCTATTTTGGCCTTACTGTTTTCCACGGCCCGTATAACAAAAAAAATAAAAATAAAAATAAAAATTCTTGGGCTTGCCTGAAGCAGCCCGCGCGATCAAAAAGCAAGGATTTTTTTTTTTTGGCTGCCCACAGCAGCCTAGTCTTTTTCTGTGGGCCTGCAGCCCCACCCGAGACCCCTAGCCCAATTTTTGGGCCTAGGTAGAATGAACCATATTTTTATTAAGCGACCCCGTGGACTTATTTTTTTTGGGCTCCCGAATTTTATTCGCCTAATTATTTTAGGCCCAATGGGTTTTATATTTTTTCACCCACATTTTAATTTGGCCCGAAGTCCAAATAAATTAATTCAATTATAATTATCCACCTAAAAGTTATATTTTTGCACATACTTGTTGCATATTTGCTTGCATATATATTTGTGTTTGCCTGCAGATATTATGAACTTAAAATTCATACTTCCGAACCCGAAGTTTCGGAAAAGTGCCATATGAACCTGAAGTTTCTTAATGCGCAACACTCATGTTGAGACCCGAAGTTCTCCATGCTTAAATCCGTTTAAACCAAACCATGTCTTAGAACCTGAATGTTCTAAATTTGTTGTTTATGGAAATTTTATTTCCTAAAACACCAATCACATTCTTGTTTCCTCCATTCAGCGTATTGTCGAACCGTAACAAGTTCGATTTCACTGATTTGGAAGTTTCGAATAGTAAACTACTTTATGTGGATACAAGACGTGAATAAGCATCCGTCATGATCCTTATTCGAAGAATTATGCCTGAAGCATATCCAATGGAAGTACTCCCTGCTGAGGACTCTATGACTCTTCAAATCCGTTATGGACTGTTTCAAATCATGCAAAGATGAATTTTTGCCTGAAGCAAAACATGATTGAAACTGTTACGTCCATGAATAGGTACAATTCTCGTAGTCCATTTGTGAGACTCATTTTGCTCCACCTAATACATTTGGAAGAGCGAAATTTGACATGGACGGCCTATTGGCCGAACCCCATTGTTTTTTTTGGTTTATTTTGTGAATAATTTATTTTGTTCTCGGATTTAAGATTAGTGTTTGGATGTCACCATTATTCTCGAATAAAAGAGTTAATTAACGAAGATTACCACATGTGACTACAATTAACTCATGGTTAGGTATGTTTTGTGGGGAAGTTAGCTGTCTGGTTCTATGCTAACTTCATACCTAATCATCCCCCGACAACCTTTCAGGCTTATCCAACCTGATTGTGGGGCATGGCACTGCCCTATATTGTCCAATGGTATTAACTTTACCATAAAGGGAAGCCTTATACTCACTTCGTTCCGGAAGAACGCATTTTTGAGCTTTAAGGATATTCGAGAGTATTATTACCATATTGAAACCAATGTAGAAAAATGGAGTAAAATTCCTTGGCATATTACCATTTTGCACTTCTTACGAATATAGTTAAATGCATATTCTAGAGAAGATGGAACGCTTAACGAATGGATTACATCCATTCAAGTCCACTATGTGGCCGGCCAGAAGCCCGCGATTCCTAAGGAATTTTCGCTATGGATGTACGTTTGGGATATCTAGGATGATTCGTGATGCGCCGTTTTGGGCATCCTTTTACCAGAAGTAAAGAAATCATACCTGGACACGTATTATACCTTAGCACCCTCCATCTTTTTACAAAGGATTCAAATGGGACATTTGTGGATAGATTCAACCACCCTACGGACCATTTAAATATTCTATAGTATTGGTTGATGCTTCTACACGTTTGTCACACGTGTGGTTGTTGTCCACAAGTTGCATTCTCCACACTGGTAGCTCAGATTAACAAGCTCAGGGCTCACCACCCTGATTATCTGATCAAATTTATTTGATTGGATAAGTTGGAGAATTTACATCGACATTTACATCGAACAATTTAAATCTCGATGGATATTGCATGTCGATTGGGTTTTTGAAAGTTGAACATCCAGTCCCATGTTCATACCCAGAACGACCCAGCAGAAGTATTCATTAAACGCCTTCAAATGATTGCGTGGTCGACTGGTCATAAGTACCACAGTTCCCGACCTCTGCTTGGGGCCATGCAATATTGCAAGCAACCATGTTGGTCTGCCTGAGGCCCGTCACGACCCAACCTTATAAAGCGCGTGTCAGTTGGTTACCAGATACGAACCCGACATATCGCATCTGCGCGTCTTTGGTTGTGCGGTCTATGTGCCATTTTGCGCCGCCCTTACGTACAAAAAAACAAAGGGGTCCTCAGGGAAGGATGGAAATCTATGTCGGTTATGATTCTCCTTCTAATATTCGTTACTAAATAACCTTTGACAGGCGATCTCTTTACCGCTCATTTTGCGGATTGTCACTTTTATGAGACAGTCTTCCCGTCGTTAGGGGGAGATAAGAACGTCACCGTTCCTAAAGAACGACGCGAATTATCGTGGACGTCCCCACTATGTCTCATATCGATCCCAATCTAGATCGTCAGAGTTTAACCAGACATTTCCTCTGATCTAGAAAAAGTGACGAGATCACATATACCAGCTGCAAATGTGCCTGCAAAGATGTGTACCAAATGTACTTCGGACCTTTGTCCTGAAAGTAGGAAAGCCACAATTATGGCCGACCCTCGTACATTGGCGGCTAGCCAATCAATCTATCTTATGCCAGAAGCATGGTAGATCACTCGGTTCGAGGATTCACTTCCCCAAAAGAGGAGGAACGTGGCACAAATGAATCCGCCCCTCGATCGCTGTCTCAGACCTTTTCATCTCATGAGATTAAATCCGGATTACTCCCGAGACCTGAAGTTCTTGGTCCAGTATACTAGTTTGGATGAGATATGGAATTGGAATGAGATTATCATAAATGATGTTTCATTTATATGGTATCGACATAAATGAAAAGCGACGATAACGAACCGCGTTCCGTTGATTAATATCAACGTAGAATTGATTGGTCAACTAAAAGAATCAATCTATGACGAATGAGATGAATGAAATAGTGCAATATGACGCCTTGTGGCGCAAGGTTTCTCTCATACGCCATGTGATTGATTGCAGCATTACAAACGTGGTTGTAGTATCTCTGGGATCGTGATATGAACCTACATGGAGTTTCCAAAGGACTTACATGTACTGATTCAAATAGTTCTAGACCACAAGAACATCCTCTTGATTCTCAAGCGGCCTTCACTTTACGGATGCAGAACTATCCGGGCAGATGTGGTATACCCGTCTAAGTGAATATTTGATCAGTTAGGGATATATGCCCCTGCGTGTATAAAATCCGAAATTGCTAAAGTTGAGAAAATTAACTCGCATATCGGACTATAAGATGAATGATCTTGGGAGAACTTGACATTACCTCGACCTGAAGTTTCGAGCTAGTTTTGATGGTATTCTGGTCCACCACTCAAACTAGACCCAGAAGGTGTTACGTCTGAGTATATCCTGATCATCTATATGCTAGATGCAAATGAGACCTTTACGGAGGGTATGGAGCATAAGGTTCCTTATTGGAACGTGAGGCAGCCATATCTAAGTACCATTGGCGTTTGTTGTACTTAGCTCAAATGCACTAGATCAGACATCTTATGTGCTGATAATCTTTTGGCATAAAGCAGCACTGCGCCTAACACGCCACCACCAAACTTGGTGTTAAAGACGTTTTTCTGTTACTACGGATTTGGGCTTATTCCCTATGCATCTCAGAATAGATCACACCCCCTTGATCTTCGGAATGATGCCTACCTTGTGGGATTCGCTGAATCAGACCATTTGTCTGACCGCACAAGGTACGTCCCCGCATGGTTATGTCTTTACCATTAAGGAACACCGCAATATCTTGGAGGTTAACTAGATAGACCTTTTTGTTGCGAAACTTTGAATCGTTCCAAGACTCACTATATCTCATCACGTGAAAGATGTAGTCGAGAATTCTTGTTGAGCATATTCAAAATCCTTGCGATTTTCATCCATCGTTGAGTCCCAACAACGATCCATGAATACAACGCTGTATGTATCGACCAGATCATGATACATCCAACAAAGTCAACAACAAGCATATTGTGTCTACATCAGCATGAGCATCAGAAGATTGAAGTCAAGCAGTCCAATCCCAGACAACTTTACCGACATCTACACAAAGTCACTACCAAAGTCTACCTTCCAGAAGCTTGTCCAATGAATTGGTATGCGTAACTTTCTCATTTGTAATGCTTGTAGTTTCATTTGGAAGTTTTGTCAAACTCAGGGGGAGTATCTAGAAGTATACTCACTTGATCTTAATGTACCCTTTTTCCCTACGATTAGGAGCATTTTTCCCACTGGGTTTTTGCTACCTAACTAGGTTTTAACGAGGCACCCATCCTGGGCTGATCATACCCTTGTGAGCTCTTCTACTTGCGTCCAGAAGACGTATAGTTTTGACTTAATGCAACTTCTCACTTTTCTCCTTAGCCTATGGGCTTTTCTCCCACCTTGGGTTTTGCCATAGTAAGGTTTTGTGAGTTTTACCACTCCTGCATTCTTCCGTCTTTTGAGACTCGCATTCGCTACTTGTGCCGACTAAACGAGACGATTTCATCCACTACTTCTACATTTGCCTGAAGATCTGATGCGCCATCTACTTGAGTATTTGCACACTCAAGGGGGAGTGTTGTGACATATGTTCTTATCAATATGTGATTGTGTAAATCCTAAGTAGAGATAAAATAGGAATCCTTTGGGATCTAGAAGATCTTTCCTAATATACTTTGTATTACTTGGAGAGCAAGTTTCTCTCCTCCTAATTACTATAAATAAAGGCACAAGGACTGGGGAATTAACACACAATTCCTCAAACCTATTCTCCATTCTCTCTTCTTCTCTTTGCCGCACCTATCTATTAAATATAGGCCACAACAAGTTTTCATTTTTTTGTCCATCTTCTTTATATCTTCACCTTTTACTGTTTATCTTCTTCTATTTTTTTTTCCGGTTAATCGTATCATGTTCATTTTCTTCTCTCTTCACATTCATTTAGTAGGATAATGTTTGGTTGTTATTGTTGTTGAACTTTTTTTTTTTAATAAATGATATTATTTACATTAACGGAGTGGACTCAACCTTACAATAAGCTAACAATGATATGGTTCAAATTTTCATTTGACGAGAATCGAACTTAAGACATCTTGCTTATAAATAATATTGTTATTGTATTTAAATCTTGGATTTTTAGCTTTTTTTATACAGAAAATAAATGGTTAATATTAAAAAGAAAATATTTGTAACACTGAATAATAAGTAGCAATGATGCCATACTCGAAAATATTTGTAACACTGAATACATCTATTACGGAGCTTCCATCTTGGTGTCCTTGCTAGAGTCCCCCACAATCCTCCTCCAAAACCAGTGCTCCTGCCACACACTCTCCATCTTCTCAATCGGCACATTCTTCGTCTCCGGCAAAAACAAGTACACAAACACCGTCATCACCGCCACCCAACCCCCGAAAAAGAAGAAAATCCCAGCCTTGAAGTGGCACAGCATTGCTAGAAAAGTTTGAGCAACAATGAAAGTGAACAAAAAGTTCACCACCACATTGATACTTTGTCCCGCTGATCGAATTTCCAACGGGAAAACCTCACTCGGAACCAACCATCCGAGCGGCCCCCATGACCACCCGAATCCCGCTACATAAATGCATATCAAAACCAGCACCAAACAGGCATATCCTTTGCTCACTCCGCCGCGATCACCAAGCTGAGCTGCCATTACACCTCCCACCATAATTTGTGACACCAACATTTGAATCCCACCGGCTAAAAACAACACTCTTCGCCCAAATTTGTCTACGATAAGCATAGATACGAATGTTGAGCTTGTACCAACCACTCCAGTCAGGACAACGGACAAGAGTGAAGCGCTTTCTCCCAACCCAATTGTTCGAAAAAGTACGGCAGAATAAAAGGATATGACATTAATCCCTGTCACTTGCTGAAAAAATGGTATGGCTATTGCCATCACAAGCTGAGGCCTATACTTTCTCTCCAGGATTTTCTTGAAAGGGTGTTTGATGTTTTTCGATATGTTGTTTGCCTTGATCAGATCATCGAGTTCTGCTTGGACATCATCGACACCTCTGATACGTTGTAGCATTTTCTTGGCTGTTTGGTGATCCGTGCTACGCTGGATTAGGCTGTTAGGTGTTTCGGGAAGGAAAAATGCGCCCAGTGTTAGCATTGAGGCAGGGACTGCAGCCATGGCTAGGGAGATTCGCCACCCCCAACCGCCTTTGATCTTCTCAGAGCCGTAGTTGATGAGGTTAGCTGATAATACGCCAATGCCGACGCTAAATTGGAAGCCATTGTTAATTGCTCCTCTGTATTTTGGTGGTGCCATTTCCGAAAGGTACAATGGAACAGCCTGCACAACACAAACACAGATTACACGAGTACCATGAAAAATAGAAACATCGAATAGGGTATGCTTATATGATTAATGTTGGGGGCAGAAAGTACTACCTGATTTCCAAAACCAATACCAACTCCAAGCAATAAGCGGCCGAGGATGAGCATGTAGATGTTCATAGCTGCGCCATTTAGAGCTGAGCCGGCAAGGAATGCAGCTCCACCGGCAAGGATTGAAGGCTTGCGGCCGTAAGCCCTTGTGACCAAACTGGCAAAAAGGGAAGCCACAAGACCAGCTATGTAGAGTGAGGATGTGAAGGAGGTCAACAGTTCACTGTCAAATTTACAGTAGTTGCTGATTTTGGTGTCCGATTTCATCTTAGTGTTTACTTCAGGGAAGAATTTTTTAAGAAACGGCTCCATTGATGTCACGCCGCCTGAAATTCCAATGTCGTAGCCGAAAATTACACCTCCTATGGCTGCCATCATGCAAGAGAGGATGACAAACGGCGTCATCCTGCCATTGTATTGCCCAGCTTCGCCTGCTATTGCTAACCCAACTGCCATTGCTTCTTCCAAGCTCACACACAAAGAGATATGAAGAGAGAACTCAAAGTTGTGAGAAGTCTTGCTCCATTTTCTGACAAATACGGTATTTTAAACTACTGTAATTTACGGAGAACGAATTCTTTCTAACCACGTCTGCAAGAGCAGTCTTACTTGACTGGTATATTTCAACAAATGGTTTTGGACTTGTACGGAATATGTAGGCAGTGGTTGCAATCACTACCACTACCAGACAACTTCAGGCAGGACCATAAGCATTTGTCTGAACTCTGAAGAAAGTTAAGGGTCTATTTGGCCACTCTTCAGCTGCCATTGCCTGGTTTAACAAACCCTTTTGTACTTAATCACTCTTTTTTGCTGCTTTAATATCTGCTTTGCCGTTAATCGCGAGCACTTAAACTTGTCGACCGCTGCCACCCGTTGGTACCCTGCCGGAGCTACTTGGTATGGTAGTCCGGATGCCGCCGGAAGGGGCGGTGTAGTGCATGATTAATGTATACATGTTTTGTAATTTTTGGTTTACAGATAATACAGTACTGTTACTTAATTATTAATATTAATAGCATATGCTAAACTAATTAATTATTGTCATATTATTCAAAGTGATTTCAAAACTACTTTCATTTACGGTAAGAGAGGCTCGGAACTAATACAAAGAACAAAAATAAACAGCGAATGTGCATGAGGAGAAAAAAAAATGTGTAGGGAAATCGTTTCCCGAATTATTCTAAAGTGAATGGCATGAAAGCGAAAAGATAGAGAGAGACTACCAGAAACAATAGTGTGCCAGTCGGGGACCTTGGCATGCTTCCCACGTCACTCTAGTTACATTGGCACCCTAGCATGAACTCCACATGCTAGAATTCGAGGGCTCACTTGAGAAAAACTGTGTCCATCCTCACGTGATGAGAGAGAGATACGTTACGTGATACATACCCTGCTGTTTCATAGAAACAGTTTTGCCTTTCAGCAGAAATGCGAAAAATACGATTGCCTTTTTTGCTTGCTTAACAAGTCTGTCTGTCACTAAAGTTGGAGATAACATCATTGCATTTTGCAAACCAACTCATATTAATCTGTTCACAAAGAACAGCAGTTGAGGCAGAAATTTTAGGGTATAAGCACAGCCGAGCCGGATGTTTTCCTGTTCTCGAGGTCTGCATGAGCTTGTGCTGCGTGAGACAATGGGTATTTGTGATTTACTCGAACGCGCAATACGCCTGATGCAACATTAGCAAATACCTCTCCCGCAACCTCTAACAATTTGTCTTGAGCTGCAGTGTACTGGAACAGGGCTGGCCTGGTCAGGAAGAGTGACTTTGCTGCAAGGGCTGATAGCGGGACCGGATCAATTGCACCTGATGCTTGTCCAAAACTCACCATGTATCCACGAGTCTTCAAACATGCCAATGATCCCTGTAAACATGCCCCAATTAAGTACTAATTATAAAATTCACCATCAAGAAATTAGACTAGCTAATCTTCTGAACTGAAAAAATCAAAGGGTAACTAGCATTTGCTTTAACAGTTTCATAAAACTAGCTCAACGGAACAGTATAAAGATTTGGTATACCTGGCCTAGCATTGAGAAACTTCAACGCTAGATTAGGTAATAAGTCACGGTAAAGCAGAAGCATTAACAGGCTGTGTTGATACTCAATGAAACCAACAACATCAAGGGAAATGCGCAGAAGGAGAACCTAGAATCATTTCGGTAACTTCTGTATAAAATTGAGGGATGAAAAGTTAGATATACCTGAAAGGTATCCTTCCCTACAGAATCATAGACAACATCAACCCCATTGTCAGATGTTATTTCTGTCACTCGAGCAACAACATCCTCTTCCGTATAGACTATGACATGGTGACACCCATCATCCTTGGCCTGAGCTGTCTTCTCTTTAGTTGATACAGTTCCAATGACAGTTGCACCAAGCGCATTAGCCCACTGGCATAAAAGGGATCCAACTCCACCAGCTGCAGCGTGAACAAGGACTCTGTTTCCTGGTTTGACCTGTATAATTAACAGCACAAATTCAGATCGAACATTAAAAGCAGCAGCATTTAAATTTATACACAATTTCTAACATTGAATCAACCTTGTTTGGATAATGAAATTACAAATTCAGGAAGCATTTAGTTACAACTTGACCACCAATATTCGTCAGTTGATTGTACTTTTTCGGCACATAAATCACATAGTTAACAACACAGAAAATCGTACCAAAAAACAACCTTGAAAGACTGCCGTAGTAGAACCTGAGCTGTCATACCCTTAAGCAATACGGATGCTGCAACAATAGGATCAATTGAAGGGGGAACGGGCACCACTTTGTTTGCAGGAAGGATCTGTTCTTCCGCATATGACCCCATCGGAGTACCAACATAGGCCACCAGATCTCCAACTCGCCTGCCTATTACTCCAGGTCCTACGGCTGTCACAACTCCACAAGCTTCCATACCTGAAATGAAAATTGATTTGTTAACGAATACGGTTTATCGGTCAGCCTTCTGATCAAGAACTAGAAGGCCAAAAGAAGGCTGGACTCCAAGTTGTTCAAGAATAGTGATGTTGAGTTTCTCGACCATTTCTCTTAGGATTAGTCAGTTCTATTTCAAACAGCAGGAATGGCTAATCTGGTTTCATGCCCGGCATTCTTATATGTTTGCTAAATCATTCTTGATCATATCTGAAAACTGTAATCTCACGCGAAATGTTTACTCGAGAAACTGTTAAGAAAAAACTAAACTTTGAAATTATGCCTTCAAAGAGTGGACTAGATGTCAATCCTTCCTACATTTCAGAACTTGGAAATGAAGCAAAACCTGGGGTGAAGGGCATTGTATCAGCCTTATAATAAAGTCCTTTGCGGAAGTATACATCGATGAAATTAACCCCTACTGCCTTGTTCTTCACACGAACCTCCCCCTCCTTCAGCTCTCCTATTTCCACATCTTCCCATTTCAAGACCTAGCAGCATTACATCACAAAATTAAGTGAAATGGGAATAGAAAGCATTGGAAATTTGGATAATGACTTGTAGCTGAACCAGATGCAGATCAAAGAAAAATTACGAGCAAAGGAAACTTCTTTCAAGGAAAACAAACTGAAGTAAAACTCGAAAACAAACGGGTTTTGAATAATATGTTTCAAAGATTGTGTATGAACACACTTGATATGGCTCGAGATAAACTATAAACACAATATAAACTCAAGTTTACAAACTCAAATACTTCAAGGCCTCGCTCGATGTCTATGATTGAATTGGACTGAAAATTCGCTAGATTCAATGTATGTCAAAGAAAGAAATTTGGAAGGCAGAAGAAGGATTAATCGTGTAGAACATTCCAATAGCCAAAGAAATGGTAGGATTGGAAGGGATAAGCTTACTTCATGACCACTCCTACTTCTACTTTTAACTTATGGCTCGTGTGTTTTTAGAATGATTGAAAGCGTTTTTGGTGAAACTGATTTTGGATTCCAAAAACACTTGGAAGAAGCATCAAATATGTGTTTCTTGCAAGAAGCCCTTCAAGTGTTTTCTAAGATTCACTTAGATTTTTACTAAGAATTAGTTTTAAAAATATTTCACAAAAAAGGCTTTCTGTTATTTTAAATGTACTTCCAAAACGGCCATTAGACAAAATTTAGAAGTTGACTTCCATTTCTTCCTTCGACATTGAAACATTGTGAGTTATCGAATCCAGTCAAATCTTTGACACCAAAAAAGAACTAACCTTCTCTGGACTAGTCCGATGAATACAACGGCATAAGAACTCATGTGCTCTTGGCTAAAAGCAGAAAGGCTATCTCTTTCAGCTTGTTACCAGATTTCCCATCAAACAACTCGGATTTATTGTAAACAGAAATAGTTAACAAATGAAATCAGACACTTAATATTGCAACTGACAAACAAGCCTTGATTTTATGATCAAACATTCAAGTTACCCAAAAGAATACAGGAGAGAGAGATAGAGAGAGAGACCTGAGGACCACCAAGTTCATGAACTCGAATGGCTTTCACCATCTTTGTTCGCGATACTGCTTGATTTCTGGGTACGAACTACTTTCCGGTCAAAAGTGTGATTTCTTGGTATTTATCCCTTAATAATTAGCCTAACTCTTGTTAATATTATAATGTTGGACCTGCATATTTTTTTAGTCTATGTCTCATACACACACCTGAAATCATAAATTGTAATGATTTTAATACTCGTTTCAAGGTAAATAAACTGGTAATGATAAGCACATTAAAACTATACATTTTGATTACAAATAACACAAATTGAACATCGAAGACCATCTCCAAAGGAGATGTCAAAATATCCAAATCAACAATAACAGTAATAAAATACAGCATTAATGTTTTCCAATCGAGAAGCCAAATCTGATGTGGCAGAATATAAATTGACATCTCTCTCCCTTGCTGACAAATTTGATAGCACCTTCAGATTTTTTTAATTAATTATTAAATGCTTTTTATTAATTTATTATTGATTTAAAGCATTATCCTTTTGTTTGTTTTCATTCCCAATGCATAGAAAATACATATGAATTATTATTTTATGTTTAAAATTTGACATATCGGTTGGAGAGAAAAAGTTTAAAATATGTAAAAGTACCATGTAAGCCTTCAAATTTAAATTTTTTGTTTAAAATTTGACATCTCATTTGGAGATGGTCGAATGTTGTTTTTTTTTCCTTAACAAAGGATATTATCTACCCTCAAGAATCTCAACGAAAAGTCTTATCTTATTCTTCATAACTTCTTACGTTTCAAAACTTCATGATGAGGCATCGGTGAAAATAAATTGATTGAACAATGATTTAACAACGTCTGAACGGGGATTGATAGCGTGATACCGATTTTTCCCAATTCCAATTTATTTATTTGTTTTTTGTTTTTTTTTCTTTGAGTTTTTTATTTATACATTACTTTATTTGAGTAACTATTATTAAATTCAAATATCTTTAAATTTCTGTTTTAAATCGTTGATTATAAGTGCTAAAAATGAATTATAATACATTTTGCGTGGAAAAATATATTTGAAGAACATGAATACAATAATTTGTTGTTATGTTAAAAGAAATAAAAGAAACATTAGCAAAAAATATAAATAAAAAAATTGAAAATAGGGGATCGGTATGATACTAGCAATTGTTAATAAAAAGAGTCGCTATGTATGTACCGACAATTCTTGTGAACAATCAGTAGTTAAGCACGATCGTATCATTTTTCTATTTTATTATTATTTTCTTTTTTTTTCTTCCTACATTAATTTATTTAGATTCAAATACTTTTAGATTTAAATGTATATCTTCATTTTTCGGGCGCTGGCTGGTCTCGTTTTGTGTGCTTTGTTTATCCGAAGCTGAGCCGACCGTAATTTACGCGATGAATCTTGTTTTGTTTTCGATGCATCGAGCCTACCTTGTTTACGGAGTCCCCTCCTCACTTTTCATGCCAAAAGCTAAAAAAATAAGTGAAAAATATAGTAGTAAGGTCCAAAACAGTTTTAAAGTAGAGACTCCCGTAAACAATAAAAATCATATCAGAAATTACAAATAAAATTATTTTTTATTATTTTATAAAATAAAAAATACTAATATTTTATTTTTCATTGCCAGACTGTTGAGTTTAAAGATGACGATGCAAAAAACAGTTAAATGACGTCCCTGCGCACCTTTGCAAAGTTGGAGTTGCTCGGAGTTGCTCTTACAGAGAGGAGGAGAGATAGAGGGGGAGGGAGAGAGAGAGAGAGGGATTCGGTGAAGGGAAGGCATGCGGCTTGCAGAGAGGAGGGAGGGAGGAGAAGACGAAAAACAACTGCAGCAAGTTCATGGACAGGGAGAGAGCGTGCTGCAGCCCGCTAGCAGTTTTCGTTTAGATCCAGGTTTGTTTTTTTTTCCCTTAAAATTTAGATTTTTTTTCGACATTTTATGTTTCGTTCGGATCCGGGTCCGTTTGGTTGCCGAGAAATTCACTTGAAAATTTTCCTTTCGTTGGGTTTTAATTTGTTATTTGGGGTCGCGTCTGGGATGAATTGCCTGCCGGCATTTGAATTCGGCTTCTGGGACTGCGAAATTCTTCGATTCGAAGTATTGCTTGTCCGCATTTCATAGATCACATTATGCATTATGTTAGTGAAACGTGTGAATCCTGCTCTTGATGATTCAATATGCCATCAAACATTACTTAGGCTTCTAATTTCATACAGAAATCGAAAACCCATTTGGTGAGCCCTTGAGTCAGGGGCTACGCTAGAACATTTGGAATGAGAGTGGTCAAAGCCAATCACGTTTTTGTATTATTTTCGAGTTGAAAAATTAGGTTTTTCTTCATAAGTTCAAATTACACTCCATTGGGTCTGAGACTTGGAAACTCAATATCTTTGTGATATTAGATTAACATAGTTAAACTATATTTTCTTTTGATGGGCATGTCTAAAATTCTGTATTTGCGCTGTAGGGATGTATTATCTGGTGAAGTGTTCAAAATCCTTCTGCTAAGTGATTTAATAGGTTGAATTTGTATCCAAGGTTTTCTTCCAATATGGTCTGAACTATTTTGTTTAATTAACGAAAACAGGTCACTTCTCTCTATGGTGGTCCCTTAGAGTTTATGTTTATTGTGCAAAGCACAGAAGACCCTGCTTATCGGGCTGTATCTATGCTACTATCAGAGCTTAAGGTATACGCAACAATAATCATGGTTTCTTTAATATAAGAAGAACATCCAGGACAAGTCATATATAATATATGCTTGGAAGCACAAGTTTAATGCATAACACTTTTTAGGTTACATGTATTCCCAGAATGATCTGTTTTACGTTTAACTTCATTTCGTTGTGGGACGAGGTTGATGCTAAGATTGTTGTGGCTGGTATTTCAACAGCCTGCAGTCAGAAAATTCACAACCAATTGGTATGTACCTGATTAAAATAATTTACGCTTTGCTGCCATGCTGGTGCAATAGCAAGGTGTTGCACTGTTTAAGTGTTATCTTATCAAATCATTATGTACCTATAATTGTTCCATGTGACGAGTTTCTTTTCTTTATGGAATACAGGAATATAAATTTATTACTAAGTCTTAATGGTGTAGGGTATATGTAAATGAATTCAATTAGAACTCACATTTTTGTTTTCTGTTTTGTAGTTGCCTTGATCATTAGTTGGTGATATTTGGGAGATTGGGTCATCTGGTTATTTGGATTTAAGTGGGATTGAGGTTATTTTTGCCGCTTTTTGTAATTAGGGTCTGGGTTATGGTCAAGTTACTGCTATTTATTCTGGGTATTTGCTAAAATTTGTGTTCAATTAGTGTGAGTTCTGTAATTGGTTTGTGTTCATTCATATAACCTTCTGTTCTTGGAATGTGATTTAGCTGTGGCTATTTCATTTGATTCTTAATTCTTTATGATTCAACACTATGTTGATATTGATGATGAATTTTTCATCGCAATTAATGCTTTCATGTTTAAATCTTAATAACCGTAGTTGCTTCTCTTGGGTGCATGTTCTGCTGGTCATGAAAAACTGTCGGCCAGTCTTTTTGCACCACTCTTTCGCACTCTTTTCCATGGCTATCATGTTTCTCTCTGACCTTATAAATTTTGCCATCATTCACAGCAAAAAAACCTTGCGGCAAGCAAACAGGCACAACCAATTCTGCCAGAATTGCTGGAGAATTCCACAACCAAGGTCATTGAGTACGGCCGGAAGCATGTCGAGGGTCGAGACGGCGATAGCACCGACGTCGGCAAGAGCGGCGATTAGGCTCTCAAGAAGTTTGACGGACTTCATCAACAAGATCAAAGCTGATCAGAATGTTCTCTTTGATCTGTCTTGGTGAGTATCGTGACCCCAACTCTTTGTTATTATTAGTTCAATTTTTTTATGCGTATACCCTTTTCAAGGTACGGTCTTCACTGATTTGAATTTTTTTATGCGTATACCCTTTGTTATTATTAGAGGTCGCACTTGGTGCGATGGCAAGTGCCTTCGCCCATGAGCGGTAGGTCTCGGGTTCGAGACTTGGGAGCAGCCTCTCCATAAATGGGGGTAAGGCTAGCCGACATTCACCTCTCCCAGACCCTGCGTAAAGCGGGAGCCTTGTGCACTGGGTACGACCTTTTGGATTTGTAATTTATCCTTTTGCACCTGACAATTTGTGATCCATTTTTTTTTTTTTTTGGTGCGTTTTGATTTTCCTGTGAATTTTTATGGGTTTAGATTTTTATTGTTAATTTTCTGATGTTGGGGGATCATTTTGGCTTCTAGATTGGTTTGAACATTTTTCTGTCTTTGTTTTTTCCTTTGTGTAGTTTTAGTCAGATTGAAGTGTTCTTTTCAATTTGAGATTTATTTGAAGTGTTTAGGATTATCTATATATATATATAATCAATGTTGAAATTTTAAACTAAATCACTATGCTGCAATCAAACCCACAGATTGTTGGGTCCAAAAGAAGAAGGAGTGAACAACACGAAATTGGCTTTGAGTAAGCTTCCACTCTCTTCTGTGTATGATCTCTTTGGAAGTGATTTTGGTTTGTGCTTTCAAAAAAGATGATGGCAATTTCATATTTGGACAGAGAAGACAATAGGCATGTATAATGAAGTGGAATTTTTTGTGGTATTATCAACATGCATGTTATGAAGCATGCTTCATTTAATTTTTTGGGTTGTGTGTTTTGTGCTGTTTCATTCGTGACTTGTGTGTTTTGTTGTATCTGATTTGAGTATACGTCACTGAAGAATGTTAATGAATCCAAACATGGGTTTTGGGGTGTTCTTGCTAGAAACGCTAAAGACATTCTTGACGATGATGATAATGGAGTTCAGGATTATGATTCACCCCGAACAACAAGGACGGATATGCTGTCTATGCCAACAAGGGGGTAAGGTGAGATATAGTTTTCGTCATGTCTTTATGGTAGCTTGTCATTTTCCAAGGACTTTTAATTGCTGCTGCATTGTTGAATACCTTAAGAATGATCAGAACTTGGATGTCGTCCTCGGAGAAGCCGTTGCGGTCGACGGGGCATCAGTGCATTCGTCTGACGTCGTTTATGCAGCCTTTGAGCTCCGCCTTCGTTCCTTGGTAGTTGTATCCTATCCGCACTGCCTTTTTCACCATTTCTGAACATTTCCAATCACTCTCACTCTGTTTTTTGTTTTTTGATTTTTTTTTGTGAGAGAAGGAGAATTGCATTGTGATGCTCTGTTTTTTATTGCCTTAAAATTAGAGTTTTATTATTTATTTATTTCGGAATTACAATAATATTTTAATATACAAATCTTTTGTTTAATTAATATACAAGTTGAATAGTTTTTTTTAATTCGATTTTGGTATGGGTTGGTGCCGACAAAGAAGAACAAGATAAGGACTTGGATGCACGTCCAGGCTTTTAATTGCATACCAATTGCTGCAAGATATATTTTGCCATATTGGCAAGATATTGTGTGAATGACAATCTGTCTTTTAAAATTGGTTCAAGTTAAATTTAGAGTTATCTTGAAAATATTTGTAGTATCTTAAGCAGTCTTGAATATACCCATAACTTGGCTGTTTAATTCCTGTTTGAACTGTCTTTGGCTGAACGCAGGTGCCACGACCGCCACTCAAATACGTTTTTCAATTTGTGTAAGCCTTTTCACTTTTTCTGAAATCAAATTTCTTTCTATGTAATTTGCATGTTAGGTGGGAGACTTGGTCTCTAAAAAATTTCTGTTTTCCGATTGTGTTTCTTGCTGGAATTTGAACGCTGATATGGTTATTTGTAGAGATATTTTTTGGTATTTATAGGATACTGATTGTATTATGCATTGCATGGTAGGTGGGAGGTAATATTTGGGCGTTTTGGCACCGGGTGTTTCCAGCAATGGGGATAAGATACAGGAAAACTGGACGTTTTCAATTTTTGGTCATACTTATCTACTAGAGGGAGACCAGGTGTTTGACTAAACGCATTTTTTTTTTTGTAATACTGCTTTTACATGTTTTTAACTGCACTTTTTAAGCAGTATGAGAAACGTGGGAAGAATTGAAGAGAACGTATTAGTGATCCTCAATTCTTCCAAACGAGGGAGACCAGGTTATTCAGGCTATTGCATTTGGTTCCAGACTCCTATACATGTGTTGCTCATCGTGGAAGGAAAGACGGATGAAAAAGCCGAGCTCTCTCTCAAGCATGCAAGAAGGTCCGTCTCTCTCTCACCCTTCTCTCGCTCTCAAACCTCGACTTCTCTCATTCATTTTCTTGCTGAAAACGATTGTTTCTTTGGTACTTTCACTCTAAAACTATGAAACTTTTGTCCAAGATTCCAAGAGTCCGACTGAAGGTAGAGAACCAAAAACCTTCAGTGGATTTCTGGTCTACGCTACGCTATCTCAATCTCAATAGTTACAGTCTGAAGGTAGAGAACCTTCAGTGGGTTTCTGACCGGTTGCAAGTTACAAACACGCTCCCTTCTCTGCCAGAGTTAATTATGTCTGATTGTCAACTTGATCCAAGTGGGGTCTTAATATAAAGCAGAATGAATAAAGGGGGGTTTTAATAAAATGGAATGATAAAGTGAAGTGAATGCATTTTGATCTCATGCATGATGAAATCGTGCATTTTCTCCACTATGAATTAAATACTTGTTATTGGATTCAAATTTCAGTTTGTTGTATGCTATTTCATGAATACAAGTTGTGGCGTCAACGCGGTTTAATTAATTAATAGTCAAGCAAGTCTCAAATGGTCTAATATTATCTCCAATTGGGTCAAACTTATGCACTTAGTGGTGTTAGTCTACTGGAGGATGGTCATTCATTATAATTGGACTCGCTCTTTTTTTTTTCCTTTTCTGTATTCCCACTTTTGTTATCAAATTATTCCACATGTAAATAGTTTTGAATTCAGAGTTTAGTCTTTCAATTTCAAGCTGGCATATGATCTTTGAATAGTTCAAGCATTTTTGTTATCATTCTAATTTTCTGAAGGTAGATAGAGAAATTGCATGTAAATCGAACAATGTTTCATAATCTTTTGCATGTTGGTACTATTGTTGATCCAAAGCCACAAGAACTTTGTTGGTCTAATCTTTTTTGCATGTAAATAGAAGTCTGATCTTTTGTGTGTATACAAGCAACAGTATCATTTAAACGCTTTAAAAACCCTCAGCGTCGTGTGGGCAATTTTTGCTTGTTATAATCAAATATATGAAATTGAAATGTTGTACGAGGTTACAATTGGAGAGATTTTTCAGTGTGATTGGAATACGGAATTGTACACCACGTGTCACTATACAAATAGTAGAATATATTTGTTAAAAAATTAATAATTTAAAAAATAAAATTTTCACCACTTATATAAAAACATGTGGTGTACCACTCGTATTTCGATCACAATGAAAAATTTGTCGTTACAATTGTACCAAAATTTAAAGAAGTAAATTGTAATTTACCCTTCTTACTTTCACTTGCACATTTACTTGTTTGACGCCCGGCTTAGTTGGGAGTATTATATCCCAGTAAAAATATCACATCCATAAAAATAAAAAATAAAAATTTCATCTATATTAATACAATGTATTTGAAGGACCGACGATTCCCAATTCCAAGTGGGGTCTTAAATTAAACTAGCTAGTCCTAAATAGCCGCTTAGTTTATTCCATCTTATCATCTATGAAACTTTTGTCCAAGATTCGAAGAGTCCGTCCGACGACTGTTACTCTCATTGATGTGCACCGATTTTGAAAATGCGGTCTCATGCCGTAGAGGATGGTTTAGAAAAGGTGAGGCTCCCTAGTATAATATATAGGTAGCTCTACTCTGGATTGTTCATTGCTCATACACATCACCTGCTTCATACACTTGAACTTTATGGAGAGAACCATGAGAGTTGTTTTACTACTAATCAGGTTTCTAGCCATTGCAACCAGTACTTTCAGTATTGGTTTATGCAATGGAAATCCAGGTTGGCCTCCACTTTGCAAAGAGAGCGAAAGACGAGCACTTCTGATGTTCAAGCAAGATCTCAAGGACCCTGCCAATCAGCTTGCATCGTGGGTTGCAGAAGAAGGTTCAGACTGTTGTAGTTGGACAAGAGTAGTCTGTGATCACATGACCGGCCACATCCAGGAGCTGCACCTTAATAATACCAACCCTTATTGGGATTTCGACTCTTCCTTCGGTGGTAAGATAAATCCTTCTTTGCTCAGTTTAAAGCATCTCAACTTCTTGGACTTGAGTAACAATAATTTCAGTGGAACACAAATTCCTAGTTTCTTTGGTTCTATGACAAGTTTAACACACCTTAATCTTGCGTACTCATTGTTTGATGGAGTAATTCCTCATAAACTGGGAAATCTCTCCAGTCTGCGCCATCTCAATCTCAGTTTAAACGATCTGAAGGTTGAAAACCTTCAGTGGATTTCTGGTCTTTCTCTGCTGAAACACTTAGACTTGAGTTATGTAAATCTTAGCAAAGCATCTGACTGGTTGCAAGTTACAAACATGCTCCCTTCTTTGGTAGAGTTAGACATGTCCTATTGTCATCTTCATCAAATCCCCCCTCTACCCACCCCAAATTTTACTTCCCTGGTCGTCCTTGATCTTTCTAGAAACATTTTTAATTCTTTGATGCCGAGGTGGGTTTTCAGTCTTAAAAATCTAGTTTCTATTCATCTTAGTGCTTGTGGTTTCCAAGGTCCAATTCCTAGCATTTCACAGAATATCACATCTTTGAGGGAAATTGATTTGTCATCCAATTATATTAGTCTTGATCCGATTCCCAAATGGCTGTTTAACCAAAAAGATCTTGCATTGAGTCTAGAATCCAATGAACTTACAGGACAACTTCCAAGCATCATTCAGAATATGACTGGTCTTAAAGTTCTTGATCTCGGATGGAACGACTTCAATTCTACCATACCTGAATGGTTGTATAGCTTGAACAATCTCGAGTCTTTACTTCTTTCTTACAATGCCTTGCGTGGTGAAATATCGAGTTCCATTGGAAACATGACATCTCTTGTCAATCTTCACTTGGATGGTAATCAGTTGGAAGGGAAAATCCCAAATTCCTTGGGACATCTTTGTAAGTTGAAAGTTCTTGATCTGTCAGAGAACCATTTCACGGTTCGAAGACCATCCGAAATCTTCGAAAGTTTGTCCAAATGTGGTCCAGATGGAATAAAGTCATTGTCATTGAGGTATACTAATATATCAGGTCCCATTCCAATGTCACTAGGAAATCTGTCAAGCTTAGAAAAATTGTACATATCTGGAAATCATTTTAATGGAACTTTCACAGAAGTTATTGGTCAACTCAAAATGCTAATGGATTTGGAAATATCTTATAATTCGTTAGAAGGTGCAGTGTCGGAAGTGTCTTTTAGCAACCTTACAAAGTTGAAGCATTTCATTGCAAAAGGAAACTCATTTACTCTGAAAACCAGTCGAGATTGGGTTCCTCCTTTTCAACTTGAAATTTTGCAGCTGGATTCCTGGCATTTGGGGCCTGAATGGCCAATGTGGTTGCGGACACAAACGCAATTAAAAGAACTAAGCTTGTCTGGTACAGGAATTTCAAGTACTATTCCTACTTGGTTTTGGAACTTAACTTTCCATGTACAGTATCTGAATCTCTCTCGCAATCAATTGTATGGGCAGATTCAAAATATAGTTGCTGGTCCTCTTTCAACAGTTGATCTTGGTTCTAACCAATTCACTGGTGCATTGCCTATTGTTCCCACCTCAATAATGTGGCTAGATCTTTCCAATTCATCATTTTCTGGATCTGTTTTCCAGTTCTTCTGTGATAGGCCGGATGAACCAAAGCAACTCTATATTCTTCGTCTCGGGAACAATTTTCTCACTGGAAAAGTACCCGATTGTTGGATGAGTTGGCAATACTTGGTATTCCTAAATTTAGAAAACAACAACCTAACTGGGAATGTCCCAATGTCCATGGGATACTTGCAACACTTGGCATCGCTGCACTTGCGCAATAATCACCTGTACGGAGAATTGCCACATTCCCTGCAGAACTGTACCTCGTTGTCAGTTGTTGACCTTAGTGAAAATGGGTTTTCCGGAAGCATACCAATATGGATAGGGGAAAGCCTTTCAGGGTTGAATGTTCTTAACCTTCGTTCAAATAAGTTTGAAGGAGATATTCCTCATGAAGTTTGTTATTTGAAAAGTCTCCAGATATTGGACCTTGCACATAACAAACTCTCAGGAATGATACCAAGACGCTCCGATTAGAAGATGCGACTATGGGACAGAGGTTCAGGGCCGAAGGGGTAGAGGAAGACCTAGGAAAACTTTGGAAGAGACTCTAAGAAAAGACTTAGAGTACTTGGATCTAACGAAGGACATGACACATGATCGAGCACAATGACGTTCTAAGATTCATATAGCCGATCCCACTCAGTGACTTGGATTTTCCAAGTCTCCAACCGAGAAGTTTTCCTCACTCGGAAAATTAAGGGAACACTACCCCAACCTACATGCTCCACTCAGAAAGCTTCAACATACAAGCTTCAACATACAAGCTTCAACAAAAGAAAATTCAAAGAACTTAGCGAAGAAGGCTTTGGTGTATCTAACACAATACGTTGAAATGAAGGAAAGCTTATTTATTGATATCCCCGATAAGCTACAAATATGTACATATACACGAGTCAAAATAAACACACAAGAGGGAGCCTTCACAAAGGTTGCTTAGGAGAAGTCTCAGCAGTCGGTAGAGCCCCAGAAAGAGAAGGCACCGGAGGGGGATCATTTGGAGCCTCAGTACTGGACAGAACCCTAGAAGGAGGAGGCATCAGAGGTTGATCATTTGGAGCTTCATTACGCGGTACAGCCCCAGAAGACGAAGGCAATAAATGCCTTTGGAACAAACCCACAAATCTCTGATGATCAAGTAAAACCTGACCATCAGTTTCCTTCATCTGGTTAAGCTTCCTCTTCATGTTTGTAGCATAGTCATGTGCGAGCCGGTGCAACTGTTTATTCTCATGCTTGAGCCCTCTAATCTCTTGTTTGAGACTCATCACTTCAGCCGCCAATGATTCAACTTGGCGGGTTCGAGCAAATAGGCGTTGGGCCATATTAGACACAGAACTTGCACACTGAACACTGAGAGCCAGCGAATCCTTAACAGCTAACTCATCAGACCGTTTGGAAAGTAGTCTGTTATCTTTGGGAGTGAGAAGGTTCCTGGCCACCACCGCAGCGGTCATATCATTCTTCATCACGGAATCCCCAACGGTAAGAGGACCAGTAGGGGAGACGAAGGATGGGCGCCATATGTTGTCTGGAGAAGGCGGGACTGCCTCTTCAACAAGGTTCAAGTCAAAACGACGGTCGGAGGGGCCAGACATTTTCAAAGGTGTTGAAGAGAGAAGAGGTCGGACAAATCAAGATCTTAGAAGTGCAAGAATGAAGCTTCTACTGGTGGAGATTCAAGTGTGCTTTGGAACTTAATGCCAGCCCCTATAAAAATCTGCACTCGACGGAGCTTCAGAAATCGAAGAGGCGCCTGCTCAGAAATCGAAGAGGCGTTTGCTTTCTCAAAAGCTGGGCTGCTTAGAGATCACGAGGGTTGATCTCAGAAATCGAAGAGGCGTTTGCTTTCTCAAAAGTTGGGCTGCTCAAAGACCTCGAAGGCTGATCTAAAAAATCGAAGAGGCGCTCGCTTTCTCAAAAGCTGGGCTCCCCAGAGACCACGAGGGCCGATCTCAGAAATCGAAGAGGCACCTACTTTTCCAGCCTTGTCAGCACCTGTCACACGCACACTCAGCTTTGCGAAAATTATGGGCATTCTGTCGAAGACTTCTGGGGAAGTAGAAAACACATGAATCTTACTGTTCAATCACCCACTTCCCACACGCAACAATAGCTCATGGGTACCACAGATAACTTTGCCAAAGTTCTCTGCCAAAGTTGAGCACGTGAAGCTTGCAGCTCCTACTACATCGCTCCCATAAATTTTGAAGGTCTAGCTACCATATTATTACCCACAAGGGTAAAGGAACAGTACCACTGCTGGATAATTGGAAAGTCCTTGTGTGTCAACCTCTGTGCTTCGTGGCAAGGTAGACTAGCAAACATGCCCAACCTTTACTCACATTCGAGAAAACACTCCCAATAAGATTGCTTGCTCCAAAATCGAAGAGGCACCGTCCTCCGAATCTCGAGAGCCAGACTCTCAACATGACTACTTTCTTAAAAATCGAAGAGAGGGTAAAGGAACAGTACCATTGCTGGATAATTGGAAAGTCCCTGTGTGTCAACCTCTGTGCTTCATGGCAAGGTAGACTAGCAAACATGCCCAACCTTTACTCACATTCGAGAAAACACTCCCAACAAGATTGCTTGCTCCAAAATCGAAGAGGCACCGCCCTCCGAATCTCGAGAGCCAGACTCCCAACATGATTACTTTCTCAAAAATCGAAGAGACACTGCTCCCCGAATCTTCGAGAGCCAGACCCCCAGCATGATTGCTTTCTCAAAAATCGATGAGGCATCGTTCTCCGAATCAATCGAAGAGGCGCTCGCTTTCTCAAAAGCTGGGCTGCTCAGAGACCACGAGGGCCGATCTCAGAAATCGAAGAGGCACCTACTTTTCTAGCCTTGTCAGCACCTGTCACACGCACACTCAGCTTTGCAGAAATTATGGGCATTCTGTCGAAGACTTCTGGTGAAGTAGAAAGCACATGAATCTTACTGTTCAATCACCCACTTCCCACACGCAACAATAGCTCATGGGTACCACAGATAACTTTGCCAAAGTTCTCTGCCAAAGTTGAGCACGTGAAACTTGCAGCTCCCACTACATCGCTCTGACCAAGAAAGGTAAAAGAATAACAAAGAAACAGCACTAACAAAGTTTAGACACATAAATTTTGAAGTTCTAGCTACCATATTATTACCCACAAGGGTAAAGGAACAATACCACTGCTGGATAATTGGAAAGTCCCTGTTTGTCAACCTCTGTGCTTCGTGGCAAGGTAGACTAGCAAACATGCCCAACCTTTACTCACATTCGAGAAAACACTCCCAACAAGATTGCTTGCTCCAAAATCGAAGAGACACCGTCCTCCGAACCTCGAGAGCCAGACTCCCAACATGACTACTTTCTCAAAATCGAAGAGAGGGTAAAGGAACAGTACCATTGCTGGATAATTGGAAAGTCCCTGTGTGTCAACCTTTGTGCTTCGTGGCAAGGTAGACTAACAAACATGCCCAACCTTTACTCACATTCGAGACAACACTCCCAACAAGATTGCTTGCTCCAAAATCGAAGAGGCACCGCCCTCCGAATCTCGAGAGCCAGACTCCCAACATGATTACTTTCTCAAAAATCGAAGAGACACTGCTCTCCGAATCTCGAGAGCCAGACCCCCAGCATGATTGCTTTCTCAAAAATCGAAGAGGCATCGTTCTCCGAATCTCGAGAGCCAGATACCACAGACCACTTTTTCAAAGTGCTCTGACAGAGTTAAAACATGTGAAACTGGCAGCTCCCACTACCGTACTATGACCAAGCAGGGTAAAGGAATAGCATTACTACTTGTTAGGGAGACTCCTATATATGTCGACCTCCATCCCCAACAGACAGGCAGACCTGCAAAAATGCTCAACCCTTCATCATATCTGAGAGGGCACTCCCAACGAAGCCTTTCGAAATATTCAGCTTTCTTTCCCCCCGATATTACCTCCGCAAACAAGCTATACTAGAGCAAGAATATCTCATATCATCAGGGTTAAAAGCAAGAGTATCCCATATCATGCTTTTTCCCTGTCTTTTCCTTTGGCCTTGTTTTTACCTGCAAGACAAGGAGAAAGAGAGCAATCAGTCAGCACTTGGAATCAAGCTTCCAGCCAGGAACTGACTGCCTGGAACCCCTTACCTGATTACTTACCTGGCATTGCTCTCGAGTACTCATCTTCAACATCTTATGTTTCCAGGGAAGATTCCGCATCTGCTTGAGGAACAGATAGGGCAAGTGCGAAGGATACAAGGAAGCATGTGGAGACAAGCGTAACAGCACACGTGCCGATACATCCATTACTCTGTCAAAAGCAAAAGTATCTCATATCAGCAGGGTGGAACGTACTCTAGATTTGATGGACTTGTTTTGACCCTCAAATTCTTCAGTCGGCCTTATACTCTGGAGGAAACCAGAAAACCCTCCAGCTCAGTTCAAGAATAAGCCTGTGGAAAGTTACTTCTTCAAAAGCAAAAGTATCTCATATCATCTCTTCTCATTTTTCTTCTCTTTATCCTTCATGCTGCTGCAAGATGGGGAGAAGGTGAACAATTAGTCGGAGCTCTGATTGCTTACCTTGTCTGTCACCTCTTTCAGCAGACCCCCTAGCTCGGCGACTTGGGGGACTCTTACTACATGGTTTGTATCGCGCTTGACCAAGCCTGAAACTACAAGTAAGCTTCAAGTGAAATTGATACATTACCTTGTGCATCTCCACCAGTTAAAGATACCACCCCTGGATGGAGGAAGAGTACTTCCAGAGAAGATGCCACATCTACCTATGAGACAGATAAGGCAAGTCAAGACGACACCACACTCCGATACTTAGAAGTTTCGTGATTACGAGATCATTCTCCCACAATATTTCCTAATGTCATTTGTACTAAATCATTCACTTGTACTCACTAAAGGAGAGCTTGAACCTATGTACTTGTGTAAACCCTTCACAATTAATGAGAACTCTTCTATTCCGTGGACGTAGCCAATCTGGGTGAACCACGTACATCTTGTGTTTGCTTTCCTATCTCTATCCATTTATATACTTATCCACACTAATGACCGGAGCAATCTAGCGAAGATCATAAAAAGCGACCGTTTTCGCTACCTAGGATCTATCTTGCAAGAGAACGGAGAATTAGATGGAGATCTCAACCATAGAATACGAGCTGGATGGATGAAGTGTAAGAATGCATCCGGCGTGTTGTGTGACCGTCGTAGGCCACTGAAGCTCAAGGGAAAATTTTATAGGACGGCAATAAGGCCAGCAATGTTGTATGACACAGAATGTTGGGCGGTGAAGCATCAACACGTACACAAAATGGGTGTAGCGGAGATGAGGATGCTTCGTGGGATGTGTGGGCACACGAGAAAGGATAAGATTGGGAATGAGGATATCCGAGGTAAAGTAGGAGTAGCCGAAATTGTAGGAAAGATGAGAGAAAATCGGCTCCGGTGATTTGGACATGTGCAAAGAAGGCCGAATGACGCTCCGGTTCGAAGATGTGACTACGGGACAGAGGTTCAGGGCCGAAGGGGTAGAGGAAGACCTAGGAAAACTTTGGAAGAGACTCTAAGAAAAGACTTAGAGTACTTGGATCTAACGGAGGACATGACACAAAACCGAGCGCAATGGCGTTCTAGGATTCATATAGCCGACCCCACTTAGTGGGAAAAGGCTTTGTTGTTGTTGTTGTTGTTGTTGTTGGTCTTTCGGGTACAAGTACACACATGTCTGAACTTTCAGATAATGCAATCTTGGTAACGAAAGGGATAGAAATGGAATATAGCAAGATTCTGGGATTCGTAAAAGGCATGGATCTTTCATGCAACTTTATGTATGGAGAGATCCCTGAAGAACTTACTGGCCTCCTCGCATTGCAGTCACTCAATTTATCGAATAATCGCTTCACCGGAAGAATTCCTTCAAAGATTGGTAATATGGCAGGGTTAGAATCTCTCGATTTTTCCATGAACCAACTTGATGGTGAAATTCCTCCAAGCATGACGAATTTGACATTTCTGAGTCACTTAAACTTGGCCTACAACAATTTGACGGGACGAATTCCAGAAAGCACTCAACTGCAAAGCCTTGATCAGTCGAGCTTCTTCGGCAACGAACTATGCGGAGCTCCACTCAACAAGAATTGCCGCGCGAATGGGGTGATACCGCCACCAACAGTTGAGCAAGATGGAGGAGGAGGATACTGTTTACTCAAAGACGAGTGGTTCTACGTGAGCTTGGGAGTTGGATTCTTCACGGGGTTTTGGATGGTGCTTGGTTCTTTGCTGGTAAACATGCCATGGAGCATTCTTCTTTCACAGTTGCTGAATAGGATAGTGCTTAAAATGTATCATGTAATTGTTGAATATGTTTAGCTTTGTTTTGTACTTTGAGTAAGTTTGTTGGCATATTCCTTGCTGTGATGAATATGCCAGTATGGTTGTGTTGTATGATTTTGAAAATACAGGTTTGGCTTTAGAGGAGTTAGGTTTCATGTGCCCCCTCCCTTGTATCGTTTTTGTTTTCGTTTCTAGAGGGGTAAGGTTTATGTCTCCTCCTGACTAAGTGTAATTTTCTTTTTCGTTATCAATAAAATATCTCTCATACCGTCGATGTTTTCTTAAAAAATTAAAAAAAAAAATATCCCATATAAAATTAAAAGACTTGTTTTTTTAACAAGTAACTGTTCGTTCAGCAGAAGTAAATTGAATGACATGAAAATTATGGTTTAGAGATTAGTTACCTATTAATTAAGTTTAGTAAACTCATATTATTCATATTATTTCGTGGTTGTATTTTTAATTATTTTTCATTTACAATTTTACCCCTCGATCTTTCTTTTGTTCTCTCTCTCTTCTTCGTACTAATTCACGTGACACATCTCTCTCTTCTACGAGGAAACCCAATTGTTATGCAGCTTTGAAATGCTCGTGAAGCAAGCAAATTGGTGACGACGGAGTTAGCATGTTCCTATGTTATTTAGAGGCATTCTCTGTCATAAAACATTCGTATTGATGCCAATATACGCAAAGTTTACAGACTTGAAACTGGATATATTATGAAGCAACTTTGTTCCTAGAATAAATAAAATCGACTCGACATATATCGATCTTTAGTTGCTTGACATCCTAAGCTTAAGGGTTAAGAACAGGGGTCTGTTTAAATCTCTGAAAAGAAACAAGGGCATATATTGCATGTACAAAAGACCCAGAAACAAAGTCTTACGACAAGAAAGAAGAAAAAAGAAATTCCAGAAGTATAGGGACGGTCCCTCGTCTCTGCATGTGGATGAATGCATCATGCATGCTACAATGACGGTGAAGGAAGGATAGAAAGTTTCGAAGAATCTGACTCCAGTACTCTACGAGTCTCTAGCATTAGTGAAACTTCATCTCATTTGGTTTGCTGCCCCTAAACGCTGAAAGAGAGAAGAATGACCTTGTTGCAGCTGAAACACACATGGTAGAGAGTCTTGGAATCTTAATCAAGCGAATTAGAAATGGCACGTAGATATTCTGTATGCAGGTGTAGAAAAAATTTGCAGGAAGATAAAAAATCATAGAAAACGATACTGTGTGTACTCGTCAAGTGGAAAGACAACCTTTAGTTGCAGGTCCTGCAGCTGCATCGCGGTTCTCTTGTGACTTATGTGAACTCTGCCCGTCGAATCTGCTAATATTTGATTGAGCTGCATGCAGAAATCCAAAATGATTATTAGCATGAGGAAAAAATGAACATCCATCCATCTAACTTTTCTCTACTACAATATGAAATACAATCTGCTTTTGTCAACTATCTGCTTTCCCAACAAATTAAAGCAAGGGTTAGTGAGGGAGGGAGGAAAGGAGCAAAAGAAAAAAGACACGAAGGCAGGACGAAATTCTAACAAAGCAGGAAACTTACTAGAGTACGGTTCATACTTCCTTGTTTGAAGCGAAGCCTTTCTGAGTACACTGGCAGCATCAAACTCTCCTTCAGAGAAAACTGACGGACTAGACCAACCAGCCAAATTGGCATCTCCCTTGCTCTTCCGAGCAAATTTTAAGAGCCTCTTCAGTCCTTTTGGTGCATCCTTTTGGAACACAATAGCAGGAGGATTTTCAGCATTTCCCTCTCAATATTATCTGGTTCGTTACTTTCTTCTTGCAGCATCTGGGACAAAGAATGATGGACACAAGGACATGACAGTCCAGCCGGTGCAACATTGGCTGAAGTGGTTACTTGAGATGAGTCGTTACATGGGGACATGGCCTGATGCTCCTCTATTTCCACCCAAGCACTTGGGGAGAAGGTTGATTCTTCTTCAGCTTGGACTTGCAATGACAATTCTGCAACATTTTTTAAGTCATCATTACGATCAGGAGAAACTGGGTCAAGATGTTGTGTCTCACCACACATCGGGCTATCATTTACCAGAGCTTCTGGTTCCACAGCATAATTTGAAAGGCCGACTGACACAATATCTGGCTCTTGATGCTGACTCACAGGATCAGAAGCGCTACCAATCACCTCATCCTCTTGAGATTCAATAATATTTATGTTGTTTCTGAAAGATGATATCTTCATGATCTCTTGAGATTGTTTCCTATTTCATCATGATTTCCTGATTTCCCTTTATTATTAAAACATTCCCTTTATGTATTATTTGTATATTAATTATACTTGTAAATCGAGTCATTGTACACTATTTAAATCAATTATAATGCACCCTCCAAGGTATCGAGGGATTGAGCCAAATTACCTTCGCTTACCTTTGCTGTCTTTTCTGCAATTGCTGCTGTGCATTATCTTTTATGGTATCTCAGAGCCGGTGACTAGCATATTTTTTTAGGCTACAGTGTTCTATTCCACTGTGCTTAGTGGATTTTTAAGGTTGTTAGCCTCTCATACCTTTCAAATCCAATCTTGTGATCATAGACAATTCGAATACATCATTTGTGCAATCCACAGCCATAGATCCACCGCCATTATGTTCCTCGCCTGCACACATTAGATTTTGAAATAATTACAGATCTAAAGAATGCTGTAGCTTTGACATATACACACCTATTGCTGGATCTTTCGAGTATTCAACAAGCAATTCAGTCAGTTTTCCATTCCGTTCCACTGCACTGCTCACTCCATCTTCATTCTGTCCAACCCCCTGAATGAGTTAAGAACAAACATTGTGATCAATAAAACTAAATTAGAAGCAAAGAAATCCCAATATGGTACCTCCAAATCCATAACTTTTCAAGACATAATAGGACAGCTGAATACCTTCAAATTAATTATGGATAAAGAAAAACAACACTTCATAGTTATGTCTAATAAATGTCTTTCAACAAACAAGAGAAACATCTCTTTGTTTTGAACAGAAATGTCTTGCATTGTCATATTGGTCATGCATTGGAATTTACGCAAAAGCTTAATGTAGGCTACAGTTCTGAACTTCTGATATGTAGAGACAAATGAAAGAAGCATAGCATATAGGCTTCAGATATAAATACCTCCATAGGGAGCAGACATGATGTTCCAGCATGAGATCCCCCTGTTGCTTCAGACTCTGACCTGATACCAGAAGAATCAGTGTTGTCCATTGCATGCTTATCTCCAACATTTACTTCACCAGTCTTTTCGATTTCACTGGCTTTCTTGCCTGCAACAGATTATACACATTTATTTTATTTGGATTATCCAATGAACCTATTAGCATAGGAATAATATCATGTAATGTTAAGAGTTTCTCATGTCTTACTCTAGGCCATCGGATATCAGCTTGAGATATTCACGGTTTACCCTTGCTTTTAAAAGTACTTGGTTGTGTGGACCTATCATGTATTTGTCCGTTTATGAGGACTATTGATTTTTTTACCATGCAATTTCAGTGGTCTGCCTTCCTATCATGTCCTACTCTAGGTCGTGGGATATCACTTTGAGATTTCCATGGCTTACCTTTTCTTTTAGAATGAGTTAATGCTTGATCATCCAGTCCTCTAACCTTCTGTTTCGCAATCTTCTGCAAGAGCAAAGAACGCATATTAATCAGGACCAGTAGGTTTTAGAAGAAACAAAATCAGAGGAAAAATAGTGCAAGGCTTTCTTTGTATAGAACTTCCTACTTTCAAATAATGAAGATGAAAACATTTGATTCGAATCATGCTTGAATGGACCTAAAAGAAGGCAAGCTGCTTGGACTTCTTACTCAAGCAAAATGAATGGATACAAAGGCCTCCTAGGATATGAACCTAACCTTAATCTTGGAACATTTCCAACAGGCATTATTATGCCATACAAACCATAAAGGCAACAGAGGCCTAGTCTTTGTTGTTTTCCTTTTAAATATCATGCAGAGATGAAATTTGGGTAGTTTTATGTAATGACATGTCCCCAGTAATGAGCACTAGTTAACCCTACTCTTGGAATCACTTGAGTCGGTGAGTGTGGTCAGTATAGTTTAAGTAGTTCTGATAATACTCACCGACTCAAGTACTTTGATCAATACTAAGTGAACCAACACACTTCTCTTTGATTACAGGGTATCTTGAGTAAAATGCATAGAATAGAGCAAGTTAATGAGGTTTAGAAAGGGAAGACTGGAATCGTGAATTTGTATACCACAAAAAAGCACTCAGCTATAGGAGAATAAATAACTAAATACCAACAACATTTTTCTGAGAGTTCACTTACCAAAACATTAATAACTGGGGATTCTTTGTTAAGAGATTTAACAGGCGTTCTCCTTGGAAATGATTTCTCCAAGGATAAGGAGTCTTCTGAATGCCCACCTTTTAACTTCTTGTAAAGACTTAAAAATTGTTGCATCATCTTTAGGTTGCAGGGACATTTTCAGTTTCTTTTTGGTCTCTCCATAAGGTGATCTATCCGTGCAAGGACTCAAGTGATTCGATTGAATTATCAATGAGATCCTAGAACAAGGTGTTTTCCTTCGAAGTGGTGTAGCTACATCAGAGTTTCCGAAACTCTCACAAGATTGTAATTTATAATCACTTTTGGAACTCGGACATGAATGCTTTGATTGTGCTTCAGAAACCCTTCTAAAGTGAAATTCCTGAACATAACCGCCAGAATTTTAGTCACACAACGAATTTGAATCCATCAAATGCTCTTCAGCATAGCAACTTGAATTTACATGGACATCATTAAATCTTTCTGAATAAAATTACATCTTAATGACCTCATTTCCAAGAAACAGAATGTTTCAAACATGATTACCATCTTGCCCATAAGAAACAAGTAATGACCATCACCTTTCCCCTTATAAAACAAGAGGAAAAAAATACATCGTACCCGAACTTCAGTAATCCATCTTCCATGCCTCATTGTAGCCCATCCTCCATCATTCCAATCCATGTGAGTCCTCAATTCTAAAAGGTTGAATTCCATCTCCTGCTTTGTGCAACTTAAAGTGACCGCATACTTGTTTCCTTTAAGAACTTTTGTAATATCTCCGACCCACCAACCCATGTCATGGAATGCATCAACTTTATCCAACAAGATAAAATCTCTTTCAGTCGAATTTGGAGGCTGAGACTGAATCTGATGGCCACGTACGACAATTTTAACATCGCTGTTGTTTGATTTCTTATATTGAAGCAAGAAAGATTCGATCCCTAGTTGACCAAGATAAATTGCTGGAAACCAAGCATAAAATAGTCTTTCTTCGTTGGGATTCATTTCAACTGCTGTCCCAGGGCTGAAATTTGATCCCATCATCATCTATGAAACAATAGTGAAAAATATCAGTTTCTGTCTGTGACAATTGACAAACCATATATAGCATAAGGAAATTTTCTATCCTCTCCCAAAATTAGAAGAAAGTCAGATTCACTGCAAAAGAGATCAATACAAGCATTCAAGGTAGAGAAATACAACATTAGCCAATATATGATGAAACTGGGGACCAAAACAAGCAATCAAGGTGGAGAAAAACTTATTTTTTAAAGTAAAAAGGGGAATTTAAAAGCAAAACAACAGAAGGCAGATCCAAATATGTACAAACAACCTGCATGTTCTTAAATCATGAAAACCCATGTCACAAATCTTCAAAGAAAAAATCATAAAGAAACACACAAAAAAGCCCCATGCAACCATAAACCTTGAAAATTCATGCATCAGAAAACAAAACCCACATGCATTACCAAAAACCCAGAACCTGTACCTCCTTTTTGGCTCGGACCCAAACGCCGTCCGCCAAATCCCAGTGAGAACGCAATTCGGACCGCCGCACCACAAGCAGATCAGGGGGGTACATGAACGCCACCGTGTACTCATCCTCCTCGCGCTTGATCACAACCCTGGGCCACCACGCGTCGAGGTGAAAGGCGTCGACTTTGTTGCCGGGCTCGAAGGGCCTGTCGACATTGTCGTCCGAAGGCACCGGCCGGATTTGACCCAACTCGACAAACTCCGTCAGGGGCTTGTCCGGGTCGATGTCGGAGAGCAGAGTCTCGTACTGGACCTCAGCCTGGTGGGTGAGAAGGAGTTGCTGCTGCCGTCGGAAAAGCTCTTCCTTTTCTTCTTCGTCGCCGGAATCAGGGGCTTGGAGTCGATGATTTTGGCGGGGAACCATGCGCCCTTGAAGCCATCTTCATTGCTGCAAACTTTCACCTTTGAATCCTTGCCCAAATGGGTTGCTGATTGACTTTTCTTGACCACCATTTTCAGTTGTCTTCTGTCACTTTCCCGAGAAAATATTCACCGTGTGGGAGAAAGTGGCAGAGTGGGAGTGAGAGTCCTCTCCCCTCCGCTCTTTCTTTCTATTTTCTCTCTCTTTAACTTTATGAAATCAACACAATCCTCACCGTTGAAAGTAAAAAAGAAAAAAGGAAAGAAAAATTAAGAGGAAAGAGAATCTTAATCCGATAATTACTATCTGCTAAGTTATCAATCAGTCAAAAAGGGTTTGATTTGTTGCGGGTGCCGGGGAGAGAAAAAGTTCTCATTTTCCCATCATATATACATCGCTTTTTTTTTTTTTTTTAACCAATGATATTATTTATACTATAGAAGCGGAAAGTGAGCCAAGCCTAAAAATAAACGAAAAATAATGTGGTTTAAATTCGTTTTTGACGATAATTGACAATTGGCATCATTGTAAAGGCTGAGACAAAAGAAATTAATACTAACAGAGACAACAAACCTATATATTTCCAAGAAGATTAATTATTAAGGAATTACTTCAGAATTAATACACAATAATTATATATTTCTTTAGTTATTACAAGCGATATTATTACTCTAAGTTACACTAAAAAAAACATATGAGAATTTGAACATAGGACACAATAAATTAAAGAGAAAGATTATATCTAGCAAGAAAATCTACCACTTGCATCTGTACTGATGATTATCCAAAATCATACTTTTTTTTATAAACGTTGCCACCTCTCAACACACTATAATGGTTCATAAGGATGGAGGCAGCTAAAGCTCAACGAGACGGCCCCTTATTAAAGTTTTGTGCGAAGGAAAAAAAAACTTGATGCTTACATAAGGGCAGAGAATATATGTAGCATATTATTCATGCTTCTTCAAATAAATATAAAACAAAAGACATATATAACTTGAATTTATTATATTTACGTACTTTAATTGATCAGCTGAAATTTCCAAATAATATGTATAATAATAAGCGATCATTGTGAAAAAAATGCATACAAGTTGGCCTAATGAAATTTGAGGAAAAAAAAAAAAGAGATTATAGAAGATATTCTACTATTTTAATTTTTTTTTTCTTAAGTATAACTGCAGGTTAAGGTTGCCCCCACTAAAAATGTTTCTCGCTCCCCTCCCTATGGTGCAACAATGTTATGGATTATTACTGTCTTTAGCTACTTTTAATTGTAATATGCATTTTTTTAGTAGGTAATACAATTAGCTCTCAAGAGGGCCCTAAAATATTAGGGAGAAAGCCTTAGAATCTGAAACGTATAATTGCCATTAAAATCAACATGTGCGAGAGCTACAGCTCTCTAACCTCACATATTTTGGGTCAATCCTATAATCATGGATTGTGGTATTATTCATTCATAAACAACCATCAACCTACTGCTGTATCTAGTCAGTAGAATAAAGCTGAAAAACGTAGATTTGAGATTTCAGAAAAGTTTAGATTGTTTTTGTATAGTTTTCGAGCAAAATTTAACTTTTTTAAATATATTGTGCGTCAAGAAAGAGAAAGATGGCCGGAAAAACAGCATGCATGTTCATTCATGCATCTCTGATGATAATAACAATTCTACTCACTTCAAGTACCGCTGCCATCGCCGATGATACGATACCGATACCTTCCGATAGTTCCCAAGTAGCTAGCTGGTTCGATAATAATGTGAAAACCTACAATGAACGAAAGTCAACGCTTGATCCTGCCCTTGTTGCAGCTGAGCATGCTCCCCAGGTCGTCATTTGTCAAGGTCATGCAAGATGGAGGTGGAAACTTCAAGACCGTCACCGACGCCATCAATAGCATTCCAGCCAGGAACACAAAACGCGTGTTTGTGTACATCAAAGGGCGAGTGTATGTGAAATCCCGTTCCTAGATTTCACTGTTATCACATACGTATTTGTATTATTGAGATTTTATATTATTTTTCAAGAATTTATTTTAAATTGTTTGAATTTAGATTTTAATTAAATTAGTTACGAAGTTTGAAGTTTGGGAATTAATTAGTTAAAATCCGTGAACTTTTTGAGGTCACAATTTATATTGTTGAATAGATTTCAAGGTCACGAACGCATAGGCGAAAACCGTTTGCGAGTCCGAATTATAACGGTATAGTTACGGACGTTTGAAGTTGTGAGCTATAGATTGTAGGAATTAATTAATTCCCACATGTGGGTTAAAGGTTAAATTAGTTAAGTTAGAAGGGGGATGAGGTGGCAGCAGGGGGAGGAAGGAAAAAGGAAGTTGTGGAAGAGAATGGGGAGAACGTCCTTTCACTTTCTTCTTGGCTTTGCAAGGGAAGAAAAAGAAAGGCAGGAGGTGGCTTTTCCATAGCTTTTGGAAGAAAATCCTTCTTTCTTCAAACAAAAATCGGAGAGAGAGGAGTTAGAGAACGTGATTGTGAAGGAATGATTCAGAGATTTGAAGGGTAAATTCCTTGTTACTTCATTATCTTGATTTTCGAATTTAACTTTCTTAAGTTGAATTGAAACTGCCATGATATATTTGGAGTTCTTAGTTCTATTTAGGGTTTCTATCATTCAATGAACTAGTCTAAACATGAATTAGTGTTGGGTAATTCGGATTGGATGTGTAGATCAAATTTCTAGATCAAGGGTTTGGTTCAAAATGTCAATTTCTTGTTGATTTTGAGTCATGTTAGTTTTGGATGTTGTATACATGACTTCTGAACTACCTAAAAGTATTTTGAGATTTGTTATATGAATTCGAAGTGGGCTGTTACGTAAGTTGCAGAAAATTGATTTTTTCGCAAAGAAAACTCAAGTTTCGAGTAACCTTCTTTGGCCCTTAATTTCTAGGTCTTTATGTGCTCCTTTGGAGAAAATTTTTAGTGTGTTGAAAGTACATATGTTCATAATTGTAACCCAATTGTTTTTTCTCAGTTTCGTTGAGTTTTGGTTGATCAAAACCTTATTTAAACTTGGGTCGCGAGCTGCCAAACAACAGCAGAAAATTGGGTTTCCAGTTTCAAGACTTCGTTCTTCTTTTTGGCAGAACTTCCAATTTAGAACTCCGTTTTCTACGAACTTTGTATGCTTTTAAAGTTCAGAACACAAGCTTCAAAACCCATATAATATGACATGATTTGGTTTAGTTTTGAATGTTCCAAAGGGAGCCTAAACTTGGTCCAATAGTGATGTTTTCTGCAGATTTTGTGGAGAAGCAGAGTACTGTTTTTGCCACACCTATTTTCTTTTCCAGATTCCTTTCTAATCTTCTTTACTACTATTTGAGTGATATTATTTGAGTGATAGATTCCGAAATCAGTGTACTTTCTTTAGATAATATTAATTTTGTATTTAAACGCTTAGTTTGGTTATTGAGGTGTGTTACTTGTATTTATACTTTTGATTGTAACTTTATGTCCCGATTAGGTTCTTCAAAGGAACAAAATTAATCAAATTCAAGGAAAGGGGGTTCTGGGAAACCTTATATGTATTAATCTAATTATTGCTTACTTTTGGTCAATACACTACGAATTGATCTTAAATATTAAATTCAATATTATTAGAGACTATGTAGGGCTTAGTGGGCCTATATTGGTTAGTGAGTTATCCCAGATAATATATACATCGATTTGCGTGTACGGGAAATCATATTGTGATATATATGTGTTTAGTTATTTTCTTGATAATATGAATGATATGAATGATGAAGGTTATGACCATATGATGCTAGAATCCTACCAGAGGTATTCTGTAGAATTTAAATTCTTGCATGATATGTATGTTAGTGGCCATGAGAAGTTGATAGTATAGGTGCCTACGTTGTAACTCATCAGGGTTGAGGTATGGGTAGAAGGTGTGCTAAACTGATTGCACCAGGTAGCAGTGGTACTTAGATGGTCCTGCTTAGTATATCCGCGATGGGGGACCATACGCATTTTAGAGATGGTGATGATTAGTTATACTTGGTATATTTCGATAAGTGATCATAATTTGGTCTGGATTCTGTTGAGTGAAGGTCTGGAATCGTATCCTGGTTCGGATTCTGTTGAGTGATGGTCCGGAATCCCTTATATTCTGCGATTCCGTTGAGTGATGGTCCGGAATCGTATCCAGGTTGTATTTCATTGAGTGGTTCGATTCTATATGCATGATACCCCGAGATTCCGTTGAGTGATAGTCCGGAATCCCTTCTACTCCGCAATTTTGTTAAGTGATGGTCCGAAATCGTATCCTGATTTGGATTCCGTGAGTGGTCCGGAATCCCTTTGGTGTCTTGGTTCCTTGGATTTGATTTCAGCTTCAGAGATGTAGGCTTCGGCCGAATTGTGTTGCTCTAGCCTTGTATTTCAATGTGTGGTACGTGTTATTATTTGGTGTGATTATTGGATGCTGTTGGAAGTAATTGTTATGATTATGATAAACCGTTGACCAATATGGTTGTAGATTATTATTGCGTTTCGTCGATTGTTCCTTGAGATGTTGCATGCGCTGAATTGTGTATTATGTTGAGACATGGCGGTTTATGTGAGGAATATTCAGGTGTAGTAAAAAGGTTAAACTATGAAAGGTTTGATCCCTATTGAGGGTACGTAGGCAGTCTAACGAGGAGGTTAGATGCAACCGTAGAATATACAAAATTGTAACACAATCTGAGTATTGAATTAGGCTTTGTACATATCCCGGAGGCTGGGTATGTCAGAGATACGGGTATTTGTTGACATCATGTGTCGATCATGAACGTATGTCGGGATCGGGGCATGACAATGTACAACGAGAAAATCACAATTCCACATAACAAACCTTTTGTTACGTTCTATGGATCACCAAAAAGTATGCCAAATATTACATTTGATGGCACGACACAAAAGTATGGGACTGTGTATAGTGGCACATTGATCGTGGAATCAAACTATTTTAGGGTTGTTAATCTTGTTATTATAGTACGTAATTCTCCAAGGAGAGTACTATATAAGGGGACTCTCAAAAGTGAAGCTTTTCGTAGACTTTTTGTCACCTCATGTTTTCCGCGTAATGCTATCTACACACCCATTTTTACTTCAAACAATTCTTAATTTTTGACCGTCGGATCAAATGAATTGAACAATATCAACGGCAAAAAATTAATAAAGATGTGTGGAAGATAAAAGTGGGTGTATGAATGTCCTATTTTATAGTGTTGGGCATTGAGAGTCTTACTTTTGAGAGTCCCCTTTGTATTCCTCTTCTCCAAACTCACATTTAGAGCGTCATTTTGATGGTAATTAAAAAAGGAAAACTAACAAAAAGTTCTCAGTACTATTTAGTTTTAATGAAAAATCACAAATAAAGATGTGAGTGAATAGTATCAGGAAAGGTAAAATGTCATTTTTCGTTAAAAGTGAACAGTACCGAAAGTGTTTCGTTAAAACTCTCAATTAAAAATTAATAGATTAACGTAGGGATTTGTTTTTGTTTTGTTGTAGAGTTCAGCGCCGGAGCCGATATCAGGACACACTTTATGATTACAAGGGGTTGCATTTGTTCAAAGACTGCTTCATTAATTCAAGGCAGTGTAGATTTCATATTTGGAAAAGGAAAATCCCTCTACTTGGTACGTAATTAAAGTCCGTGAGAAATTTTTTGGGTTGAATGTCATATTGCAACGTAGAGTTACATAATCAACTTAAATAATTATGAAGTGTCTTTTATTTGTTAATGTTATATTTAGAAGTATAAGTTTATCGTCGACCCACCCATGTCATATTTTCGATCTTCTCATGTACAGTGTGATAATTTGGTGCAGAACACTGAGATGCATGTCGTAAAACGGAATTTGACAGTGATAACGGCACAACAAAGGGATAGTCCCTCGGAGGATAGTGGATTTTCGTTTGTGCATTGCAAAATAACTGGCACCACGTATGCTCGTCGGACATATTTGGGTAGGGCTTGGGGAAGCAGCCCCAACGTGGTGGTTGCCTGCACCGACATAGCGATATTGTCCACCCTGAACGTGAATCGTAAGCAAATTCTTTCTCATTGTTTTGCCCAACTGTTTTTAAAGTGCTTTATTATTCTTGGAATCCATGTATATTAATTTGATTTATGTGGTAAGCAGCAATTTGTTCTATGGAGAGTACAACAATTGGGGTCAAGGGTCAAATATAACGAGTAAAGCTCGCTACACCAGAAAACTAAGCGATGCAGAAACAAAACCTTTCATCAGCCTTGGCAATATTCAGGGTTCCAAATGGCTTCTTCCTCAGTAGCATTGTTTGAAAATATATAGGAAATTATTTTTTACCTATTTAGGTGAGGTTAACTGAAAAAGCCTATGTATTACGTACATTACATGTGACACATTGATATGTGTTGAAAAAAAAGAGTGTAAATTTGTAATCAGTGACTTGTAAATCTGGAATCAAATTATTAATTATAAGACACTAATTAAACCCCCCCCCCCTCTTCCCCACCACTCCAGTACTTCCTTTCCCCCTCAAGACTTTGTTTTTTTTTTTTTTTTTTTAAGTAAAACCTCGGCTGTATAAGGAGAATTTTATGTAATGAGAGCCTAGTCATGAGCTAAAAGCATTATGTCTCATACTACAAGAAAAAGAATACAAAAAAAAAGAGGGACATAAATGTTATGCCTCTAAAAATGAAAATAAGAAAAATACAAATAAAAGTTAGGGATATGAAACTTAACTCTCCAATGTCAAACATGAAAAGTCTAAACCTAACCCTGAAGAATTTGTAGAGGTACGTAATAAAAGATAGGGGCTGTTTTAATATTTGATATTAATTTTTAAATTAAGATACTTGATGTAGAAATAGACATTTTTTCTTGTATTTAACGGATTTTTTTTATACATATCAATGTATAAAAAGTCGGCGGGTAGAGAATTCTAGGACCCTACTTGAGGCTCAAAGCTCACAGGGTCGGCCTTGGTCAATATATCTGCTTAGGACTCCTTTCAGTTGCCACCCAAAGCTGGTGGATTGCTTTTGTGCATTTCGGATCTCTATACTCATATGGGTCATCGGAATGAACAGGATTTGAATTGAGGCGAGAATCAGAATGCCACACGAATCACTGTCCCGAAAAGGTAGAAAATATTGTCTCACAGATATGAACTTTGAAGATATTAGAAAAGCATCACAAATCTTACTTCACTTGACATCAATGATCGTTCTGAGAACACATTTACTTCTTCAATGCCTAGCTAGGTGGATTTTCAAACTTCAAATTCTAGTTTTTCTCCTACATGTTGGGTCGAGCCAACACTTAAATTGTTGTAAAAATTTGATATGTTTCTCCTTATTCCTTTCTTCTAGGTTTTTATTTCCTTTTTGTCTCAAGAAATTGATTTTTCTTGTAATAATCTTACACCTTAGATACAATTTGTCTTCGAGACTGATGAGTCCATATTATACTATATATTTTAACCTATTCTTAGTTATAGTTTATTGGTTATTTTGGTAGAATGTTGATACTTTGTTATGTATTTCTAATATAGGATTTGCAGACTTATTGGGAACATAAAGTAATCCAACGGTGGAATTTTTGAGTGATTTCAATTGGAGTGGGTTCATGAGTTAGTCCAGAAGGTTATGTCAAAATTTCATAATTTTACCCCAAAGCATCTGATCATGGTGAATTAATTTATGGTCAGCGCACGATGCTGGCAGATTGGGCTAGAGAGCTTGTTTGCGACTTTTGGGCTGGAAGACGATAGATTGGATTTGGGTTGTTCTTAGAACTTGAAAAGGAGGCCCTGATCTTTAATTTAACTCGTTTTGGGCCTGTTTTGGAGCCCTGAAGGTCCAGAAACTTGACTTCTCCTTTGATAGGCAGATTTCCTAGTCATAATAGGAATGTAATTTTTAGTTATCATTTTATTATTTTATTTCCTAGTTTTTAGAAAACCTTTTCATATGAGGGTTTTAATTAGGAGTAGTATAAATAAGGATTTTTAGCCATTGGGTTCTAAGTAACACGCAACATTGGAGAGGGGGGAACGCGCGCACTACTCTAAAGAGTTTTGAAGTTTATTTTCAAGGTACCTTTTTTTCTATTTCAATAAAATTCCTTTTGGTTTATGGTTGTTTATAACTAATTTCCATTTGCTAGGGCGATGCCTTGAGCCTTAGCATGAATATATAGTTTTTATTTAATTGTTTATAATATTATGCATGTTGTTGATGCACAAAAACAGTGAGGACTTTGGTACAACAGAAAGTGTTAAGTTTGTGACCTTCGCTAGATTGCTCCAGTCACTAGTGTGGATAAGTATGCAAATGGATAGAGACAGGGAAACAAACACAAGATGTACGTGGTTCGCCCAGATTGGCTACATCCACGGAGTAGAGGAGTTCTCATTAATTGTGAAGGGTTTACACAAGTACATAGGTTCAAGCTCTCTTTTAGTGAGTACTAGTGAATGATTTAGTACAAATGATATTAGGAAATATTGTGAAAGAATGATATCTATTTATAGAAGAGAGTTTCTAGTTTCATTCTGACATTGACACGTGTCGTGTTGTGATTTGCTTCTGATGTTGACACGTGTCGCGCTGTGATTGACCTCCTGGTTAGAGGGAAACTTTTATGGGTCCTTGACAGTATAACGTTGACCGGTGCTCAATAGTTTTGGGATTGGTCAAGTATGGTATAAACAATGCTCCCCTAAGTTCTCGAGTGAGGGAAGCTCCTTGGTTGGGGAATTACAAGATCCAAGCCATTGAGTAATCACGAAACTTCTAAGTACTGAAGTGTGGTATCATTTTCACTTGCCTTATATGTCTCATATGTAGATGCGGCATCTTCTCTGGAAGTACTTTTCCTCCATCCAAGGGTGGTATATTTAACCGATGAAGATGCACAAGGTAGTGTATCAATTTCACTTGAAGCTTACTTGTAGTTTCGGGCTTGGTCAAGTGCGATACAAACCCTATAGTAGAAGTCCCCCAAGTCTCCGAGCTAGGAGATTTGCCGAATGAGGTAACAGACAAGGTAAGCAATCAGATTTCCAAGCAAGCAACCTGGACCGGAGGTTCAACTTCGACTTCCGGTTGATTGTTCTCCTTCTCCTTGTGTCGTAAACAACAAGGATAAGGTGAAGCATATGGAGAAGAGATGATATAAGATACTTTTACTTTTGAAGAAGTAACTTTCCACAAACTTATTCTTGAACTGGGCTGGAGGGTTTTCTGGTTTCCTCCAGAGTATAAGGCCGACTCAATAGTTTGAGGGTCAAAACAAGTCCATCAAATCTAGAGTACGTTCAACCCTGATGATATGGGATACTTTTGTTGTTGACAAAGTAGTGGATGTATCGGCACGTGTTCTGTTACGCTTGTCTCCACATGCTTCCTTCTATCATTCTCACTTGCCCTATATGTTCCTCAGACAGATGTGGTATCTTATCTGGAAGCATAAGATGTTGAAGATGAGTACTCGAGAGCAATGCCAGGTAAGTAATCAGGCAAGGGATTCCAGGCAGTCAGTTCCTGACTGGAAGCTTGATTCCAAGTGCTGACTGATTGCTCTCTTTCTCCTTGTCTTGCAAGTAAGAATAAGGCCAAAGGAAAAGATAGGGAAAAAGCATGATATAGGATACTCTTGCTTTTAACCCTGATGATATGAGATACTCTTGCTATGGTGTGGCTTGTTTGCAGAGGTATTATCGAGAGGAAAAGAAGCTGAGTATTTCGACATACTCTGTTGAAAGTGCCATCTCGGATGTGAAGAAAATTTGAGCATTTTTTTTTTATTTACAGGTCTTCCTGGCTGTGGAGGATGGAGGTTGACATATATAGGAGTCTCCCTAACAACACGTAGCAGTGTTATCCTTTACCCTTCTTGGTCATAACAATGTAGTGGGAGCTGCAAGCTTCACGTGTTTTAATTTTGTCAGAGCACTTTGAAAAAGTGGTCTGTGGTATCTGGAAAACCAATGTTGCGTGTGAAGATTGCAGACAAGCTTTATCCAAGGAAATTTGGCTCTCGAAGTTTGGAGAGCGGTGCCTCTTCGATTTTCGAACAAACAATCTTGTCGGGAATCTGGCTCTCGAGATTCAAATAACAGTGCCTCTTTGATTTTTGAGAAAGTAATCATGTTGGGAGTCTGACTCTTAAGATTCGGATAGCAGTGTCTCTTCGATTTTTGAGAAAGTAATCCTGTTGGGAGTCTGGCTCTCGAGATTCCAAAGGGGGTGCCTCTTCGATTTTTGAGCACGTAATCCTGTTAGGAATCTGGCTCTCGAGATTCGGAGGGCGGTACCTCTTCGATTTTTGAGAAAGCAATCATATTGGGAGTCTGACTCTTGAGATTCAGAGAGCAGTGTCTCTTCGATTTTTAAGAAAGTAATCATGTTGGGAGTCTGGCTCTTGAGATTCGAAGGGCGGTGCCTCTTCAATTTTTTAGCACGGAATCCTGTTGGGAGTCTGGCTCTCAAGATTCGGAGAATGGTGCCTCTTCGATTTTTGAGCAAGCAATCTTGTTGGGAGTGTTTTCTCGAATGTGAGTAAATGTTGGGCATTTTTGCCAGTCTGCCTTGCCACGGAGCACGGAGATTGACACACATTGAGACTTTCTAATTATTAAGTAGTGGTGATGTTCCTTTACCCTTGTGGGTAATAGTAGGGTAGTTGGACATTTAAAATTTATGTGTCTAAACTTTGTTAGAGATCTTTGGCAAAGTTATATGTGGTACCCGAGGAGCTGATGTTGCGTGTGAAAAGTGATGCCTCTTCGGAATCCTGAGAGTTGTGCCTCTTCGATTTTTGAACCAACGACCATGTTACCCTTTCTTTTATAAAGGCACCAATTGTGTGCAAGAAGTACATTCAGAGAGTTATTGCTTGTAGGAATTTTCCACTTACTTCAGAGATTTATTGCACCTCATTTCTCCTTCATCATTTCTGAGAATGTCTGGCACATCCGATCATCATTTTGACTTAAACTTTGGTGAAGAGGCAGTCATGCCTTCTCAAGACAACATATGACGCCCATCCTTCTTATCCCCTACTGGTCCTCTTACAGTTGGGGACTCTGTGATGAAGAATGATATGACCGTTGCGGTGGTGGCCAGGAACCTTCTCACTCCCAAAGATAACAAACTACTTTCCAAACGGTCTGATGAGTTGGCTGTTAAGGATTCTCTGGCTCTCAGTGTTCATTGTGCAGGTTCTGTGTCTAATATGGTCCAACGCCTATTTGCTCGAACCCTCCAAGTTGAATCATTGGCGTCTGAAGTGATAAGTCTCAAACAGGAGATTAGATGGCTCAATCATAAGAATAAACAGTTGCACAGGGTCACACATGACTATGCTACAAACATGAAGAGGAAGCTCGACCAGCTTCAGGAATCTGATGGTCAGATTTTACTTGATCATCAGAGGTTTGTGGGTTTGTTCCAAAGGCATTTATTGCCTTCGTCTTCTGGGGCTGTACCGCGTAATGAAGCTCCAAATGTTTAACATTTTGTGCCTCCTCATTCTGGGGTTCTGCCTAGTACTGAGGCTCCGAATAATCACCTTCTGGTGCCTCTTCGTTCTTGAGCTCTGCCGACTGCTGAGACTTCTCCTGAGCAACCTTTGTGAAAGCTCCCTCTTGTTTGTTTATTTTGATTCATGTATATGTACATATTTGTAACTTATCGGAGATATTAATAAACAAGTTTTGCTTCATTTCAACGTATTGTGTTAAATACACCAAGAGTGAAGCTTTTGTGGTGGGGGAAGCTTTTGTGAGTGAAACTTTTGTTTGTGAAGCTTTTGTGGGTGAAGTTTTTGTAGGTGAAGCTTTTGTGGTGTATTGTGTTAAATACACCGAGAGGGAAGCTTTTGTGGGTGAAGCTTTTGTGGTGGGGGAAGCTTTTGTGGGTAAAACTTTTGTTTGTGAAACTTTTGTTTGTAAAGTTTTTGTAGGTGAAGCTTTTGTGGTGGGTGAAGCTTTTGTGGGTGAAGCTTTTGTAGGTGAAGCTATTATAGGTGAAGCTTTTGTAGGTGAAGCTTTGAAGTTTAAGCTTTGGAGTTGAAGCTTTTGTTGGGTACCATGAATTGATTTTGCTTCACACTATCTTGATCAAGATAGTGTGAAGCTTTTGAGAATTTGTAGTTGTCCTCCATTGATGAAGCTTTTGTTGGTGAAGCTTTTGTTGGGTACCATGAATTGATTTTGTTTCACACTATCTTGATCAAGATAATGTAAAGCTTTTGAGAATTTGTAGTTGTCCTCCATTGATGAAGCTTTTGTTGGTGAAGTTTTGGAGTTGAAGCTTTTGTTGGTGAAGCTTTTGTTGGGTACCATGAATTGATTTTGTTTCACACTATCTTGATCAAGATAATGTAAAGCTTTTGAGAATTTGTAGTTGTCCTCCATTGATTAAGCTTTTGTTGGTGAAGCTTTGGAGTTGAAGCTTTTGTTGGGTACCATGAATTGATTTTGCTTCACACTATCTTGATCAAGATAGTGTAAAGCTTTTGAGAATTTGTAGCTGTCCTCTATTGATGAAGCTTTTGTTGGTGAAGCTTTTGTGGTGAAGCTTTGTTGAGTACCACGAATTGATTTTGCTTCATACTATCTTGATCAAGGTAGTGTGAAGCTTTTGAGAATTTGTAATTGTTCTCCATTGATGAAGCTTTGTTGAATTTCCTTTTTTTTTTTTTTGGGAAACTAGAAATTTGAAAATGTGGGAGAGACAACATATACAAATTTTGCTTCCACACTGTTGAGTAAGAGATTGTGATGCAAGCCACACCTTATAGTAGTCAAAGGTTTGGATGAACCATATACATTGAATTTGCTTCAAACAGTCTTGAATTTGCCTCGAAAGTTTGAGAATTGTAGTTGCCCTCCATTGATGAAGCTTTTGTTGGCACCATAAATTGGTTTTGCTTCACACTGTCTTGATCAAAAGTGTGTGAAGCTTTTGAGAATTATGGTTGAACTCCTTTGATGAAGCTTTTGTTGGTACTATAAATTGGTTTTGCTTCACAATGTCTTGATCAAGAGTGTATGAAGCTTTTGAGAATTGTGGTTGCCCTCCATTGATAAAGCTCTTGTTGGCACCATAAATTGGTTTTGCTTCACACTGTCTTGATCAAGAGTGTGTGAAGCTTTTGAGAATTGTGGTTGAACTCCTTTGATGAAGCTTTTGTTGGCACCATAAATTGGTTTTGCTTCACACTGTCTTGATCAAGAGTGTGTGAAGCTTTCTATGAGTTGTAGTGTTTGCATTGTTATAGAGGGGAAATGTTAAGCAGATGCAAAAGGGCTGAATAGTTTGATCTTCGTATGCCATGCACTGAAGTTGTTGTTGGCTTGCTATAAGACTTTGTTGGTGACTATAACTCTTGTTGGGCATAAGTGCTCCCCTAGTTGAGTTGTCAAGCTTGAGGGTTTTTTATTATTTGTGAATGTTAGGAGTTCACATGTACAAGTTGTACCACTCGTCTTCTGGTAAGTGGAATGAATGGTGAGTTGCTTTCATCACTTGGTTGGTGGTACGAAGGTGAGTTCCTTCATCACCTTTCATCACATTTCATCACCTGGTTGGTGGCACGAGGATGAGTTCCTTCTTCACCTGGTTGGTGGCACGAGGATGAGTTCCTTCTTCACCTGGTTGGTGGCATGAATGGCAAGTTGCCAAATGATATTAAAGTACGGGTTGTACATTTCATCACCTGATTGGTGGCATGAAGGAGAGTACAGGTTGTACATTTCATCACCTGGTTGGTGGCATGAAAATAAGTTCCTTCTTCACCTGGTTGGTGGCATGAGTGACAAGTTGCCAAATGATATTAGAGTATTGGTTGTACATTTCATCACCTAGTTGGTGGCATGAAAGAGAGTACGGGTTGTACATTTCATCACCTGGTTGGTGGTATGAGTGGCAAGTTGCCAAATGATATTAGAGTACGGGTTGTACATTTCATCACCTGGTTGGTGGCATGAAGGAGAGTACGGGTTGAACATTTCATCACCTGGTTTGTGGCACGAAGATGAGTTCCTTCTTCACCTGGTTGGTGACATGAGTGGCAAGTTACCAAATGATATTAGAGCACGGGTTGTACATTTCATTACCTGGTTGGTGGCATGAAGTAGAGTACGGGTTGTACATTTCATCACCTGGTTGGTGGCATGAAGATGAGTTCCTTCTTCACCTGGTTGGTGGCATGAGTGACAAGTTGCCAAATGATATTAGAGTACGGGTTGTACATTTCATCACTTGGTTGGTGGCATGAAGGAGAGTACGGGTTGTACATTTCATCACCTGGTTGGCCAAAAAATATCTATCTTTGCTGGAATATGCAAATAAAAATGCAAATTGACAAAAACATTGAAATTCAAATGCATAGAAGCAAAGCAAAATACAAAACCTTAAACCAAATGATAGCTTGGAAATGGAAGCAAATGTGAACTGTTTTTAATCATTTAGGTTTAGATGATTGGCAAAAGAAAGGGTCATTCTTTGAATCAACATGATAAAAAACAGAACATGATTTAGGTGTTCAAATAACCAAAACTGAGAAAAACAAATTATGAAAAAAATTGAGAAAAACAATTAAATTTAAATGCACATAACAAAACAAATTGAGAAAAACACTTAAATTTCTTTATGCACAGAAGCAAAGCCAAGCACAAAACGTCAAACCAAATCACAGCCTGGAAATGTCCGAGCTTCAAAGCATAGATATACTCTAAATCAAATATAATTAAAGCCAATCAAATGAAATTAAAGCTTATTAAAACAAATAAGAACTTGGAAATAGAAAAGCAGCATAATAAAAAAAACGAAAAAGCAAAGATTGAAGATGGAAAAGGAACCTGCAACTAGGTTCTCGAGACGCAAAGAGACCAAGAGAACGACAAAAAAATACAATGCAAGAAACCCTAATTTATTAGCAAAAATCAAGAACAGTTAAAACCTAGGTTTATTCAAACAGTAATCTAGGAATTGAAAGAACGCTTACCTTTTGAATCGAAGGGAAACCAGCAACAAAAGGCTTCAATCACTACCTTTGCATGTTCGATTGATCAGTAAAATACACAGAAAAAGAGTTACATCACATAGCAATAAATTAGAGAGAATTCGAAGACAAAAGGAGATTGAAATGTGTAAACCTCACAAACGTCACAAACCCTAGAATTCTTGCCGACCAAAATCACAATTTCGAATCTGAAGCTGCATGATATGAATAGAGTTTGTAAACCTAATCCTAAAGCACAAAAGATTTGAAACAACCCTAGGTAGAGCTTTCGAAACCAACCCCCTTTCTCTCCCTCAAATCGTACACCCCATGTGACTCTGTCTGCCTACAAGCCGCATGCCTTCCTCTCATCAAATCTCTATCTCTCTCCCTCCTTGTCTCTCTTCTCTCTCTGCTTGCTCGCTCTCTCTCTCCCGACGGCATGCTCTCCCCGAGTCCCACTGCAGCTCAGAAAGAAAGGAAATGAAAGTCTCTAACCCACCCATCCCGTTCGAAACCCTACAGACTAAAATGACCATCACACCCCTGCCTTTCCACGATTATCAACATGCGGCATGAAGATTAGCGGCAGAGAGAGTCAATGGCAGCCTCGTAAATAAAGTGAAATTCGAATCCAAAGACTGTTCATTTATACAGTGCAATTGAAAAGCCTTCTTTAGACTAAAGTAATACATATTATTCATTCAATCCCTGCAGAAACGACCTTGCTTGAGCTGTTTATACTACAATTACATTGTTCTCTTGCAAGTATTTTTAAGTGTTTTTATCCCTACTTTTGCAGGTGGTAAAAATCATATCAAAGACTGATTAAATATAACAAATTGTCATACGAGTGGCCCTCTACCATAGTGGTGGAGAGGAGTGTGGCTCTTGGCATTGCAGCGTGGGTTTAAACCATGTCGGCTCCCTAATCTAAAAGCTAATATAACAAATCTATCATTTAACAAAAAAAAAAAAAAAATTGTCATGAATATTTGGAACTTTCCATTTTTCCTTTTATTCTATTTTTCAAACTGTGGGCCTTTCCATGCCAATTCGATGAAAAGTTGAAGCTGTGAGCATCTAATTGGCAAATTTGTCAATACTTTCGAGTAATATGAGAGGAATACGAGCTCAGTGGCTAAATTTCAAATCTTTTCAGACGTTGTTTGGAATTTAGATTGAGAAGCAAATATTTTTAGTTTTGATTTTTAATTATTTGTCACTCAACAGCAAAAAGATTAAAGTTTGTTGTGTCTGATAGTCAAAATAACAAGTTTAATCCATCTTATCATCTATGAAACTTTTATCAAAGATTTCAAGAGTCCGTCCGACTGCTACTGTTATTGATGTGCATCGATTTTGAAAATACGGTTTCATGCCGTAGAGGATGGTTTTAGACCTGGCATTCGTGTCGTGTTTTCCGTGTTCGTGTCGTTTTCGTGTCATACCCGATATCTTAACGGGTCGTGTCGTGTAACACCCGTTAAAATAAACGGGTAAAATGACCCGACCCGAAATCGACCCGATAATATTAACAGGTAATATGACCCGACCCGTTACCCGTTAAGGAAAATATATTTTAAACCAATAAATAATCAAATGAAAAACATAATACTAAATAAGTATATACATTCCATAATATCACATCCAAAACATAAAAACGCAATTTTGTTTTAAGTATATTTTCGCCTACCTAAAGTCTTTAATAGTTTTTTAATTAATGTAGAAGTGTAAAAAAATATATAAAAAATATATAAACACTCGTAATGAAAAACTTTTTTCAACGATCCAACCGTCAAACTTATTTGTACACATTCCAAGATTGCATACGTAAAAAATTGTAAAAAAAAAAAACATTCAAATATTACGTAACGGAACAAAAGTTATCGACGGTTATAAACGAAAAATCACAATTTAACGGTTATTTTAGCTCCGATTTTGATGATTTTTTTAAAGATACACTCCTCGACCCTATAAGAATGTAATGAATAAATTTGATCTTTAATTTAAAGTATTTACACTAATAGATACCACAAAAACTTATTTTATACTTAATAGAAGTATAATATTAACTTAAGTGTTTGTTTAATCTATTGTTTTGACGCAATATGCATTCTACGAAACTTTTTTCAACGATCCAACCATCAAACTTATTTGTACACATTCCGAGATCGCATACATAAAAAATGGTAAAAAACAAACATTCAGAGATTACGTAACGGAACAAAAGTTTTCGACGGTTATAAACGAAAAATTACAATTTAACGGTTATTTTAGCTCCGATTTTGATGATTTTTTACAGATACACTCCTCAACCCTATAAGGATGTAATGAATGAATTTGATCTTTAATTTAAAGTATTTACACTAGTAGATACCACAAAACTTACTTTATACTTAATAGAAGTATAATATTAACTCTAAGTGTTTGTTTAATCTACTGTTTTAACACAATATGCATTCTACGAAACTTTTTTCAACGATCCAACCGTCAAACTTATTTGTACACATTCCGAGATCGCATACATAAAAAATGGTAAAAAACAAACATTCAGATATTACGAAACGGAACAAAGGTTTTCGACGGTTATAAACGAAAAATCACAATTTAACGATTATTTAAGCTCCGATTTTGATTATTTTTTACAGATACACTCCTCGACCCTATAAGAATGTAATGAATAAATTTGATCTTTAATTTAAAGTATTTACACTAGTAGATACCACAAAACTTATTTTATACTTAATAGAAGTATAATATTAACTCTTAAGTGTTTGTTTAATCTATTGTTTTGACGCAATATGCATTCTACGAAACTTTTTTCAACGATCCAACCGTCAAACTTATTTGTACACATTCCGAGATTGCATACATAAAAAATCGTAAAAAACAAACATTCAGAGATTACGTAACGGAACAAAAGTTTTCGACGGTTATAAACGAAAAATCACAATTTAACGGTTATTTAAGCTCCGATTTTGATGATTTTTTACAGATACACTCCTCGACCCTATAAGAATGTAATAAATAAATTTGATCTTTAATTTAAAGTATTTACACTAGTAGATACCACAAAAACTTATTTTATACTTAATAGAAGTATAATATTAACTCTAAGTGTTTGTTTAATCTACTGTTTTGACGCAATATGCATTCTACGAAACTTTTTTCAACAATCCAACCGTCAAACTTATTTGTACACATTCCAAGATTGCATACATAAAAAATCGTAAAAAACAAACATTCAGAGATTATGTAACGGAACAAAAGTTTTCGACGGTTATAAACGAAAAATCACAATTTAACGGTTATTTAAGCTCCAATTTTGATGATTTTTTACAGATACACTCCTCAACCCTATAAGAATGTAATGAATAAATTTGATCTTTAATTTAAAGTATTTACACTAGTAGATACCACAAAACTTATTTTATACTTAATAGAAGTATAATATTAACTCTAAGTGTTTGTTTAATCTACTGTTTTGACGCAATATGCATTCTACGAAACTTTTTTCAACGATCCAACCGTCAAACTTATTTGTACACATTCTGAGATCGCATACATAAAAAATCGTAAAAAACAAACATTCAGAGATTACGTAACGGAACAAAAGTTTTCGACGGTTATAAACGAAAAATCACAATTTAACGGTTATTTTAGCTCCGATTTTGATGATTTTTTACAGATACACTCCTCGACCCTATAAGAATGTAATGAATAAATCTGATCTTTAATTTAAAGTATTTACACTAATGGATACCACAAAATCTTTTTTTATACTTAATAGAAGTATAATATTAACTTTAAGTGTTTGTTTAATCTACTATTTTGACACAATATGCCTTCTACGAAACTTTTTTTAACGATCCAACCATCAAACTTATTTGTACATATTCCAAGATTTCATACGTAAAAAATCGTAAAAAAAAAAAATTCAGAAATTACGTAACGGAACAAAAGTTATCAACGGTTATAAACAAAAAATCACAATTTAACGGTTATTTTAGCTCCGATTTTGATGATTTTTTACAGATGCACTCCTCGACCCTATAGGAATGTAATGAATAAATTTGATCTTTAATTTAAAGTATGTACACTAGTGGATATCACAAAAACGTATTTTATACTTAATAGAAGTATAATATTAACTTTAAGTGTTTGTTTAATCTACCGTTTTGATGCAATATGCATTCTACGAAACTTTTTTCAACGATCCAACCGTCAAACTTATTTGTACACATTCCGAGATTGCAAACGTGAAAAATTGTAAAAAACAAACATTCAGAGATTATGTAATGGAACAAAAGTTTTCGACGGTTATAAACAAAAAATCACAATTTAACGGTTATTTTAGCTCCGATTTTGATGATTTTGTACATATACACTCCTCGACCCTATAAGAATGTAATGAATAAATTTGATTTTTAATTTAAAGTATTTACATTTTTATATATGAATGATTGTATATATATATTTACATTTTTTACACTTCTACAATAATTATTATTAATTTTATTAATTTTTCCCTCAAATAAAAAACATTATTCATGAGGGTTTGAAGGATTTTAAAAATCTAAACGATAATATAAGTGTAACAATTATCTATTCGTGAAGGAATAATGATAAATCACGAGTGTTTATATATTCTTTCACATTTTTCATACTTGTATGTATGTCTTCTTAGTTCTTGCATATACAAATACTATACTAGTATATTTTAATTTTGGACAAGAATATGTTATGTAAAATTTATCCTAGTAATGATAATAAGGAACTCTCATAATAAAAATAAATAATGACTAAAACTTTTTTTTATTTTTTTATAATTTATATAGAACAATAATACAAAACTATATATTTAATATAGAATATATTGTATATATTAATATGACTATTGTATTTTATAATAAATCTTTTAGTAATTAAACTTTAAAATTATTAAAATAATTTTTTTCTTAACGGGTCGAAACGGGTTACCCACGTATTACCCGCGTGTATACCTGTTAAGAACCCGTTATTAACGGGTTCTTAACGGGTCACCAGATAATGACCCGATAAGTTATCGTGTTGACCCGAAACCCGTTATTTTCGTGTCGTTTTCGTGTCGTGTCACCGTGTCGTGTCAAAAACTGCCAGGTCTAGATGGTTTAGACAAACTTCTCATGCCGTAGAAAGTGCTCATCCGTAAAGAATGGTTTAGAAAAAAAGTGAGGATCCCTAGTTATATAGCTAGCACTACTCTGGATAGCTCATTGCTCGTACACGTCACCTACTGTTGGAGAACAATTCAGAAATAAACAATATAACAGAAATAAACAGAACTTGAAATTCATAATTTTATTTTACTAAAAGTACTTGCTATACAGAATGAAAAGTATACAATAAAAACAGAAATTTATATAAGAATATCCACAGTACTAACTTGATTACAGAAGGTAGAGGCTAGCGTAAAAGCTATGTCCTTCGAACAGTAATTCCGTCCCACTCTTGTGCTTGTGGTTCTACAACGTCTGCTCGACCAGGATACAACTACCTAATCCTACAATCCGCACTGGATTATAGAATTCTAGCGAATTGCTTTGTGTGTTTACTCTCTCTCTGGAATTTTGTACGGAAGAAAAGGAAGAAGAAAAGATGTCATTTGGATACCATGGATTGCATATATATAGGATGTTTCACACCCTTTCAAATACCAGTTCAGTGTATTTGAAGGTTCACAACTCTTTTCTAAGAGCTGTGTCTTTTAATCAAAACGTTTTTAATTAATAATAAATTAATTAAAAACTTAATCCGAAAATTAAAATTAATGAATCAGATTATTTTTAAATTCCAAGGCCCCAAGTGCCCCACCAAGCCCTTGTCTTGATTAATTAATATTAATTGTATTTAGGCTATATTATACAAGCCTAATCCACACAACCATAAGGCCCAAGCCTTCAATCCATTTCCAAATGGCCCACATTCTAATTACTAGACTAAAGCACTAAATCTATATAAAGGCCCCTGTGAATCTTGTTTTCCCCAATGTGGGACAAGAGTCTCAAAACTTCCAACACCTACTTCATACACTAAAACTTGGAGAGAAGCGCGAGAGTTGTTTTACTACTAATCAGGTTTCTCACTCTCTTACTTAGCTCTAGTCAGGCAACACCTCATTTTCTAGAGCTACCTGCAATTTTTCATCTATATTAATACTTAATGTATTTGAAGGACCGACGATTCCCAATTCCAAGTGGGGTCTTAAATTAACTTCTGTCTCTATAGATGTGGACTAGCTAGTCCTAAATAGCCGCTTCGTTTAATCCATCTTATCATCTATGAAACTTTTGTCAAAGATTCCAAGAGTCCGTCCGACGACTGCTACTCTCATTGATGTGCATCGATTTTGAAAATGCGGTCTCATGCCGTAGAGGATGGTTTAGAAAAGGTGAGGCTCCCTAATATATATAGGTAGCACTACTCTGGATTGTTCATTGCTCATACACATCACCTGCTTCATACACTAGAACTTTATGGAGAGAACCATGAGAGTTGTTTTATTGCTAATCAGGTTTCTAGCCATTGCAACCATTACTTTCAGTATTGGTTTATGCAATGGAAATCCCGGTTGGCCTCCACTTTGCAAAGAAAGTGAAAGACAAGCACTTCTGATGTTCAAGCAAGATCTCAAGGACCCTACCAATCGGCTTGCATCGTGGGTTGCAGAAGAACATTCAGACTGTTGCAGTTGGACAGGAGTTGTCTATGATCACATAACCGGCCACGTCCACAAGTTGCACCTTAATAGTTCTTATCACTCTTTTTGGGATTCCAACTCTTTCTTCGGTGGTAAGATAAATCCTTCTTTGCTCAGTTTAAAGCATCTCAACCACTTGGACTTGAGTAACAATAATTTCAGTACAACACAAATTCCTAGTTTCTTTGGTTCTATGACAAGTTTAACACACCTTAACCTTGCAAACTCAGAGTTTTATGGAATAATTCCTCATAAACTGGGAAATCTTTCCAGCCTACGTTATCTCAATCTCAGTAACATCTATAGTTCCAATCTGATGGTAGAGAACCTTCAGTGGATTTCTGGTCTTTCTCTGCTGAAACACTTGGACTTGAGTTCTGTAAATCTTAATATAGCATTTGACTGGTTGCAAGTTACAAACATGCTCCCTTCTTTGGTAGAGTTAATTATGTCCGATTGTCAACTTGTTCAAATTCCCCATCTACCCACCCCAAATTTTACTTCCCTGGTCGTCCTTGATCTCTCTTTCAACAATTTTAATTCTTTGATGCCGAAGTGGGTTTTCAGTCTTAAAAATCTAGTTTCTCTTCATCTCAATGATTGTGGTTTCCAAGGTCCAATTCCTAGCATTTCACAGAATATGACTTGTCTTAAATTTCTTAGTCTCTTGGAGAACGACTTCAATTCTACCATACCTGAATGGTTGTATAGCTTGAACAATCTTGAGTCCTTACTTCTTTCTTACAATGGCTTACATGGTGAAATATCGAGTTCCATTGGAAACATGACATCCCTTGTCAATCTAGACTTAAAGTATAATCAGTTGGAAGGGAAAATACCAAATTCTTTGGGACATCTTTGTAAGTTGAAAGTTCTTGATCTGTCAAAGAACCATTTCACTGTTCAAAGACCATCCGAAATCTTTGAAAGTTTGTCCAGATGTGGTCCAGATGGAATAAAGTCATTGTCGTTGAGAAATACTAATATATCAGGTCCCATTCCAATGTCACTAGGAAATATGTCAAACTTAGAAAAATTGGATATATCTTATAATTCGTTAGAAGGTGCAGTGTCGGAAGTTTCTTTTAGCAAACTTACAAAGTTGAAGCATTTCATTGCAAAAGGAAACTCATTGACTTTGAAAACTAGTCAAGATTGGGTTCCTCCTTTTCAACTTGAAATTTTGCAGCTGGATTCCTGGCATTTGGGGCCTAAATGGCCAATGTGGTTGCGGACACAAACACAATTAAAAGAACTGAGCTTGTTTGGTACAGGAATTTCAAGTACTATTCCAACTTGGTTTTGGAACTTAACTTCCAAAGTACAGTATCTGAATCTCTCTCACAATCAATTGTATGGGGAGATTCAAACTATAGTTGTTGCTCCTTATTCATTTGTTGATCTTGGTTCTAACCAATTCATTGGTGCATTGCCTATTGTTCCCACCTCATTATTGTGGCTAGATCTTTCCAATTCATCATTTTCTGGATCTGTTTTCCACTTCTTCTGTGATAGGCCAGATGAACCACGGCTACTTTATTTTCTTCTTCTCGGGAACAATCTTCTTACTGGAAATGTACCCGACTGTTGGGTGAATTGGTCATTTTTGGAATTCCTAAATTTAGAAAACAACCACCTAACTGGGAATGTCCCAATGTCCATGGGATACTTGCCACATTTGCAATCGCTGCACTTGCGCAATAATCACCTGTACGGAGAATTGCCACATTCCCTACAGAACTGTACCGGGTTGGAAGTTGTTGACCTTAGTGGAAATGGGTTTGTCGGAAGCATACCAATATGGATGGGTAAAAGCCTTCTTGGGTTGAACCTTCTTAACCTTCGTTCGAATGAGTTTGAAGGAGACATTCCTTCGGAAATTTGTTATTTGAAAAGTCTCCAGATATTGGACCTTGCGCATAATAAACTCTCTGGAACGATACCGAGATGCTTCCACAATTTGAGCGCCATGGCTGATGTGTCAGAATTCTTTTTGCAAACATCTCGGTTTATTATTTCTGATATGGCTCATACAGTTCTAGAGAATGCAATCTTGGTAACGAAAGGGATAGAAATGGAATATACCAAGATTCTGAAATTTGTAAAAAACATGGATCTTTCATGCAACTTTATATGGAGAGATCCCTGAAGAACTTACCGGCCTCCTCGCATTGCAGTCACTCAATTTATCGAATAATCGCTTCACTGGAAAAATTCCTTCAAAGATTGGTAATATGGCACGGTTAGAATCTCTCGATTTTTCCATGAACCAACTTGATGGTGAAATTCCTCCAAGCACTACGAATTTGACATTTTTGAATCACTTAAACTTGTCCTACAACAATTTGACGGGAAGAATTCCGGAAGGCACTCAGTTGCAGACCCTTGATCCGTCTAGCTTCATCGGCAATGAACTCTGCGGACCTCTACTCAACAACAATTGCAGCGCAAATGGAGTGATACCGCCACCAACAGTTGAGCAAGATGGAGGAGGATACCATTTACTTGAAGATGAGTGGTTCTACGTGAGCTTGGGAGTTGGATTCTTCACGGGGTTTTGGATTGTGCTTGGTTCTTTGCTGGTAAACATGCCATGGAGCATTCTTCTTTCACAGTTGCTGAATAGGATAGTGCTTAAAATGTGTCATGTAATTGTTGAATATGTTTAGCTTTGTTTTGTACTTTGAGTAAGTTTGTTGGCATTTTCCTTGCTGTGACGAATATGCCAGTATGGTTGTGTTGTATGATTTTGTCAAATTTCGTTCTCTTGTTTCATTGTATTTTTCTTTCAGGTTTGGTTTTAGAGGGGTTAGGTTTCAGTCTCCCCTCCATTGTATTGTTTTTGTTTTTGTTTCTAGAGGGGTAAGTTTTATGTCTTCCCTTCTTACTCAATGTTGTTTTTCTCCTTTTTCTTGGCATTATGAGGGGTAAGGTTTATGTTCTCCCATGACTAGATGTAACTTATTTGTTTCGTTATCAATAAAATATTGCTCGTACCGTCGAGCTTTTTCTAAAATATAAAAAATAGAAAAAATTATCCCATAAAAAATTATAACTTGTTTTCTGAACAAGTAACTCTTAATTCAGGAGAAGTAAATTGAATGACAAGAGAAATGTGTGAAAATGGTTTAGGGATAATTAATTATCAGCAAACTCACATTATTCACATTATTTCGTGGTTGTATTTTTAAAGAAAAACTAATGAAAATGGTTTGAAAACTTTGAGTTTTAACGATAAGGACAAAATAAAATATAAAGTGAATAGTACCAGGTTTGACTTTTTATTGTAAAAATGTGGTTTTTCGTTAAAGTGAACAGTATTGTGGACATTTCATTAAAACTCCATATTTTTAATTATTTTTAATTTATAATTTTACCCCTGGATCTTTCTTTTGTTCTCGCTCTTCTCTTTCCCCTTCTTCTTCGTAGTACTTCTCTCTCTCTCTCTCTCTCTCTCTCTCTCTCTCTCTCTCTCTCTCTCTCTCTCTCTCTCTCTCTCTCTCTCTCTCTCTCTCTCTCTCTCTCTCTCTCTCTCTCTCTCTGTTCTTCGTACTAATTCACGTGAAACTTCTCGCTCTTCTACGAGAAAACCCAATTGCTATGCAGCTTTGAAATGCTCGTGCTCCCTCTCTCTTCTTCGTACTAATTCACGTGACACCTCTCGCTTTTCTACGAGAAAACCAAATTGCTAAGCAGCTTTGAAATGCTTGTGGAGCAAGCAAAATAGTGACGACGGAGTTAGCATTTTCCTATGTTATTTAGGGGCACTTTTTGTCACAAAGCATTCATATTGATGCCAATATACGCAAAGTTTATAAACTTGAAACATGATACATTATGAAGCAACTTTGTTCCTAGAATAAATAAAATCGACTCGACTCGATTCGACTTGACATGTATCGATCTGTAGTTGCTTGACATCCTAAGCATAAGGGTTAAGAACAGGGGCTGTTTAAATCTTTGAAAAGAACATAATAAAGGCATATATTGCATGTACAAAAAACCAGGAAACAAAGTTTTACGACAGGAAAGAAGAAAAAAGAAATGCTAGAAGTATAGGGACGGTCCCTCGTCTCTGCTAGATGAATGCATCATGCATGCTACAATGACAGTGAAGGAAGAATAGAAAGTTTTGCAGAATCCAACTCCACTCTTCATGAGTCTCCAGCATTAGCGAAACTTCTGTTGGATTTGTGACCAAGTGGACAACAAGCCAAAATACCTTTCGGCTAATAAAATAGAATAAGGAAAAGGGGGACATCATTATGATGTCTAGCCCTTGATTTGTGGCTTTTACAAAGGCAAAGAATATGTGGCAATTATGGTTTTGTTCCTTTTGTTTATTATATGTTTTTGGTTATGCCTTTGGTGAAGTGGGAGCGGCAGCAGATGAGATAAAGGGAATTGTCTGTTGACAGCTCCAATTAGTGAGCAGAGGAGAGAGCATTCGGCTCTCCCATTTGAAATAGAGTTGCTGCTTTCCCCCTTTGTTAGTGATCACTCAATCAAAGATATTTGTGCTACATGTTGTGGCTTTTGGGAGAGAAGGAATTTGGTATACGTTTCCATTTTCTCCATTTGTTCTTTGTTTTAGTGTTGGGAGCAGCCTCTCCATAAAATGGGGGTAAGGTTAGCCGACATTCACCTCTCCCAGACCCTGCATAAAGCGGGAGCCTTGTGCACTGGGTACGACGACGACCGTTCTTTGTTTTAGTGAGAGCTATTGGGTGTATGTGAGATTTGGGTTTAAGAGTTAAAACTCTATTTGTAATCTCCTTTTGATATTAGTGGAATTTCCTCGCCGTCTCGGAACTGGACGTAGGCTTACGCCGAACCAGTATAAATCATTGTGTCATTTTATATTATTTGTATTGTCATATTTTGCCGTTGTTGCTTATTGGTTTCATATTTGACGCTTCCGCACAATAACTTCATCTCATTTGGTTTGCTGCCCCTAATGCTGTGGTTGAGCCTACTTGTTTTACGTAGGCTAACAAATATCCCGAATGGAAACAGGCAATGGCAGAAGAGTTTAATGCTCTTTTGCGTACTGGCACATGATCCTTGGTTCCATTTCTTCCATCCATGAACGTTCTTCCAAATAAATGGGTATATCGGATCAAACGACATTCTAATGGTTCCATACAACGGTATAAGGCTTGACTAGTCGCAAATGGCTTTCACCAGCAAGAAGGTATAGATTACAGCGAGACGTTCAGTCCTGTTGTCACTCATGCAATAATCAGACTCATTCTCTCCATTGCACTTCACTACAATTGGCCTATCCGACAACTTGATGTTCAGAATGCTTTCTTACATGGTTCTTTGGTAGAGCGACAAACCTTCAAGTTTTGTGGAACCTCAATTTCAATCACATGTTTGTAGACTACAAAAATCATAATATGGTTTGAAACAAGCACCTCATGCCTGGTAGCAGATTCTTCGTTGTTCACCTTCTTTAATGGATCCACAGTTATCTACTTGTTGACATATGTTGACGACATCCTTGTTACGGGCAATAATCCATTACATATATCTCGGTTCATTCAACAGCTTGGCCAAAAAATTTCTATGAAAGATCTAGGTCCCTTGCATTATTTTTTTGGGAATGGAAATTACACGAACATCCACTGCCATGTATCTTTCTCAATCCAAGTACATCTTGGACCTTCTAAAGAAGACCAAAATGTCTTATGCAAAGCCTCTCACCACTCCCGCTGCAACTGGCCCTAAGTTGAGTATATATGACAGAGAACCTTTGTCAGATGGCACTAATTTTCGAAGTATAATCGGTGCTCTCCAATATCTTCTTTTCACGAGACCTGATATTGCTTTTGCCGTCAATCAGGTCTGCCAATATATGCATTCACCCACTACTGCTCATTGGGATGCTGTCAAACGCGTACTTCAATACTTGAAGGCCATTCATGATCAGGGCATTGTCTATAAACCTAGTCCTCTCACCCTCACTGCATTTACCGATGAGGACTATGCTGGAGATCCTGATGATCGACGCTCCAGTAGTGGCTATGGCATTTTTCTTGGAGATAATCTCGTCTCTTGGAGCTCCAAGAAATAGTGGGGGGTGTCTCGCTCAAACACTGAGGCCAAGTATAGACAACTGGCCTATACGGCAACCATTTTATCTTGGTTTCTCCATATCTTTCGTGACCTGCACCTTTCTCTTTCTGCACCAAAGTTATGGTGCGACAATATGAGTGCACTTGCAGTAGCTTCTAATCCTATTTATCAGGCAAGGATGAGACGCGTCGAAGTTAACTATTGCTATATGCGAGAAAAGGTTGTTTGCAAAGAAATTCAAGTTGGCTATGTCGCAACTACTGATCAGATTGCAGATCTTCTCATAAAAGGATTGTCCTCTGCTTGTTTCAGTCATCTCCTCTCCAAGCTTCCCATTCGTCAACGCTCACTTAGCCTGCAGGGGTGTGATAAACCTATTATTCCTACATGTACTCCAGGTCAGCAATCCACATCCCTGCAGTTTGAATCACCTAAGTCTCGCTCACCAAGTCAAAGTCAGTTTGGATAACTCAAGGACTCTTCACTAGATAGAGAACCAACGCAGTCCTATCTCTTCTTAGACTCAATCAATTTATATTTGTAATTTGAATTCACTTGTAATCCGCTATACGTTTATACTGTAACAGACTTATCTTGTAATCTCTATATAATGAAGTCAAAACCTCACTCATCATCGAGTTGAGCTTATGCAATCAGTCTTTACAACCCTAGCTTAAATTCTTTCAAGTGGAGTATTGGAATCTTAATCAAGCGAATTATTAGAAATGGCGCGTTGAATTCACTTGTAAGGGAACCGGATTTGGCTCACATGATGACTGCCCAAACTCACCATGTGCCCACGAGTCTTCAAAGCTGCCAGCGATCCCTGAAAACAATATCTATTGGTAAGAATTCGTAGTCCAAAATAAATGTTATATATTAGATAATGTCGAATGCCCTTAACCAACTGAGTTAGAAGTCACTATTGAAGTTGGTCAAGCATATATATGCAGCAACATTTGAGTAAATCATGACACACTTATGGAGATTATAAGAAAAGTAAAACTTATACCTCAAACGTAACCTTCCCTACGCCATCATAGACAACATCAACGCCATTGTTGAAAGTTATTTCTTTCACACGAGCGACAAAGTCCTCTTCCTCATAGATTATGACATGGTGGCATCCATCCTCCTTGGCTTGAGCTGGCTTCTCTTGAGTTGATACGGTTCCTATGACAGTGGCACCAATGGCATTAGTCCACTGGCATAAATGGAATCCAACTCCACCGGCAGCGTGAACAAGGACCATCTGTCCAGGTTCGACCTGTATAATTAAGAACACTCGAGTCATATCTAATAACTTCAAGAAACAATTGCTTTTGAAAAGGGATGGTCAGTACGCGTGTTACAAATGCAATTGTAGAATGTAGCAATGTTATGATAATACGATTATTGACCCTTTAATTATAATTTGCTGTTAAGATTAATTTTAAGATTGTTCTTGCCACATTTATTTTCAAGGAAGATTAAAACGAGCAAATGCAGCTGCACAAGTATAAAACTACCTTGAAACAACGGCGTAGTAGACACTAAACACTCAGCTGTCATCTCCTTCAATCAAGATGTCGGTCAAATTGCATATATTTCAACTATGATCATGATCGTGAAGTACAGGTTAGCGCAAAGAGTTTGTATACCGTGATTTAGGTGTGTATGATGACGTTGAAAGTCAGAGCTTTTCACAGCCTTGCACTCTAGATCTGAAGACGCTTTTGGACAAGACCATGCAACCAACCTTGTTATGTATTTTCTTTCTTAGAAAACTAAAACAACGCTTCTCTCGAGTTCGAATCCCAAAACCAAAATTCATCCAGTATATATATCCCTCGCTGATAGGAAAGGAGAGAAAAACAAAGCAATGCCAAGAGCTCCGTCAATCCGCTATTCATTGATAGACGAAGCTCTCTCTTTATCATCTCGTGCCAGATGTAACAAAGGATTCATCCTTTTTCCTTCTCGCGAACCACGGGAGCGCCTAGTGCCCAGAGGAGCAAAGCTAATTTTCCTTTCGGGGTAAAGCGGCGCATAAAAAAGGTTTGGCCCGTCAAAAGCCCAGTTCCTTCGCGAACGAAGTTCAGAATCAACAAGGGTTCGTAGAACGAAGGGGGTGTACAACTGGCGGTGTACAACACCACCACGTTTTTGAAGACACCAAAGGACCAATTGGCAATTAAATAAAGTACCTTCGAATAAGATGACAGACTAAATGAATAAAATATCCCTCAGACCACATGAACTCAACCGCCTGCACAACCCCGGCCAGTCCACCAATGACTCTAATTTACTCAGAGTTTTAATTTGCTAACGACTTAATTTATTTATTTATTAAAGGGTAATTAAAGAAAATCTAGTTGTGAAGTCCTTGTAGTTTGTATTGACCAGTATTGACTGATACGAAGGGTAGTATGGTCAAAATGGTGGTGCTGAAGTATGGCAGTTAGCATATTTGGAAGTCAGTTAGAATTGGCGGTAAAATTGGTTAGAGCTGTTAGAACTAGTAGCATAAGAGATAAGGCAGCCATTGAGATATATAAGTGTGCAAGAATCTTGTAGTATTCATTCGAAGAAATATACAGAAACTCATGACCTCTGCAATTCTCTTTCTTTCTCTCTAAGTTTTCTGCTTTTCTTCAATTCTCTATGCACTGTTATCATGGTATCAGAGCCGGCCGATCCTTGGTTTCAATTCCGATGTGCAAGTCTTCTTGATTGATTGAAGCTCGATGGTAGCTGCAAGTTCTCAGGGATTTCTGCTCAAAGGTTCAAGATTTTCATTCGTATCAGGTTCTTTGTTTCTGATTTCACAGTGCACACCATCTGTTTGCGTTATGTTCTAGTTGGAGAATGTTTGTTATTTTTCTGAAAGATTGACGGCCCATAGCCATTGTTAGAAAATTGAAAGGACGATAGCCATTGTTTGAGAGCATAAGAGGCCAATAGCCATTGTTTGATCAAGATTTGTTGGTATTCATTCAGTTGTTTCATTGAAAAAGGCCGATAGCCAGTAGGGAAGAATCTGTGATAGTGTATTTGGGGTTCAAGAACAAGTCTTTTTTAACTGCAATATAAATTTATGGATTAATATTCTCTGTAATCTTGTTCAAATGGCGGAATCTATTGTTAAAATTGAAGGGTTACTTGGTATGCTTACAGTGAAGCTTCAAGATGATAATTTTGTAACAATCTGTTCTTAGGGGGTATGAGTTCATAATGAGAGAGAGAGAGAGAGAGAGAGAGAGAGAGAGTGAGAGACCTCAGGACCACCAAGTTCATGGACTCGAATGGCTTTCACCATCATTGCTGCTGCAGGTGATGCTGCTGCTTCAGTGCCAATGTACTGCTCTAACTGCTTTCTGGGTTCTAACTGGGTTCTAACAAGGTTAAAAATCACTTGTTACGCGTCACTCTAGTTACTTTGGCACCTTAGCATGAACTCCACGTACTAGTATTCTAAGGTTCACTGTCAAGAAAAACGTGCATACGTTTCACATTATAAAAGAGATAAATATACGTTACACTGATTTGTAATTAATGTATGTGGGTTGGGGACGAAGTTATCTTTTTCTTCTTTTTCTCCATTACAAATTGACGAATTTAAATCTGGGGAAATTAAACTTTAAAAAAACCAAAATAATTCATCTACACAGATTTGTAATGATTTTCATTTCTTTTGGTAGGAAATAACTGGATACGATTCATTCAATTTCTATTACTTTATTCATATGCCGATTAGAAAATAAAAAAAGCAAGACAATGCTGGGAATTTGAAAATCAGCGGTGGCAGGGTCAGCTTTATGGGCATAACATTTGTGTAATGGTGAACATTGTTGGCGGAGGACTATACTGGTTTCTTGGTCGTACCTCCACCATGTTGATGCTAAACGGGTGAATAATCAATATTTATAACGAGTTCACCGCAATCATGACATCTTTATTTATTAATGAATTGTTATATGAAGAAAATCTTACACATGACAACGCATCTAATTAAGCGCATAAATCTTACGTGACAGTAAACTCATTTTATATAACGTCGCAGGCTTGTTGGACTCACTTTGCTAATGTTTCAGCCCAAATATTTTCATTAATTGGTTTAATTCCTGTTAATTTTGAATTACGCATTGTAGTGTTGGATTCACAAACTTTTTAATTCTCCACTTTCAATTGAATAAACAAGTATGGTATGTATTTCAAACAAACAAGATTGAACACCTAATTAATGATTAGTTTTCAGATAAAATGCACCAAACACTCATCTTCTTCTAGCAAGCAAGAAAAACTAGTCATGCGATGCGGAATGTTTGAATTGCGCGACATAAACCAAATTTTCCAATCGCAAATTTGGTGACAAATAAATTAATTTCATTAAGTGAAAAACTCAAATGGATTACATAATTTGATTTTTCTTTAAGGGGATTAGTTGTGGGAAAGCTACGGTAGTCTACCTCTTCGGAGGTCGGAAAGACTTGCCGAGGCATTTCTCTCAACCCAATTGTTCGAAAAGTACCGCGGATATGACATTGATCCCTGTCACTTGCTGAAAAAATGGTATGGCTATTGCCATCACAAGCTGAGGCCTATACTTTCTCTCCAGGATTTTCTTGAAAGGGTGTTTGATGTTTTTCGATATGTGGTTTGCTTTGATCAGATCAACGAGTTCTGCTTGGACATCATCGACACCTCTAATACGTTGTAGCATTTGCTTGGCTGTTTGGTGATCCGCGTTATGCTGGATTAGGCTGTTAGGTGTTTCGGGAAGGAAAAGTGCTCCCGGTGTTAGCATTGAGGCAGGGACTGCAGCCATGGCTAGGGAGATTCGCCACACCCAACCCCCTTTGATCTTCTCAGAGCCGTAGTTGATGAGGTTAGCTGATAATACGCCAATGCCGAAGCTAAATTGGAAGCCATTGTTAATTGCTCCTCTGTATTTTGGTGGTGCCATTTCCGAAAGGTACAATGGAACAGCCTGCACAACACAAACACAGATTACACAAGTAACACGAAAAATAGAAACATCGAATAGGGTATGCTTATATGATTAATGTTGAGGGCAAAAAGTACTACCTGATTTCCAAAACCAATACCAACTCCAAGCAATAAGTGGCCGAGGATGAGCATGTAGATGTTCATAGCTGCGCCGTTTAGAGCTGAGCTGGCAAGGAATGCAGCTCCACCGGCAAGGATTGAAGGCTTGCGGCCGTAAGCCCTTGTGACCAAACTGGCAAAAAGGGAAGCTACAAGACCAGATATGTAGAGTGAGGATGTGAAGGAGGTCCACAGTTCACTGTCGAATTTACAGTAGTTGCTGATTTTGGTGTCTGATTTCATCTTAATGTTTACTTCAGGGAAGAATTTTTTAAGAAACGGCTCCATTGATGTCACGCCGCCTGAAATTCCAATGTCGTAGCCGAAAATTACACCTCCTATGGCTGCCATCATGCAAGAGATGATGACGAACAGTGTCATCCTGCTGTTGTATTGCCCCGCTTCACCTGCTATTGCTAACCCAACTGCCATTGCTTCTTCCAAGCTCACACACAGATACGAAGACAGAACTCAAAATTGTAATTTGTACCAAGAGAATGGAAATATAGAGAGCAGTCTTACTCCGTTTTCCGACAATACGACATTTTAAACTAGTGTAATCTACGGAGAACGAATTCTTGGCCTAACCACGTCTTCAAGAGCAGCCTTACATGAGTGGTATGGTCAACAAATGGTTTTGGACGGAATATGTAGGCAGTGGTTGCAATCACTACCACTACCAGACAACTTCACGCAGGACCATGAGCATTTGTCTGAACTCTGAAGAAAGTTAAGCGCCTGTTTTGGCCACTCTTCAGCTGCCATTGCCTGGTTTAACAAACCCTTTTGTATTTATCACTCTTTTTTGCTGCTTTAATATCTGCTTTGCAGTTAATCGCAAGCACTTAAACTTGTCGACAGCTGCCACCCGTTGGTACCCTGCCGGAGCTAATGGGTATGGTAATGCGGATGCCGCCGGAAGTGACGGTATAATGCATGATTAATGTGTACAATGTTTGTAATTTTTGGTTTACAGATACTACAGTATTGTTACTTAATTATTTATATTAATAGCATATGCTAAACTAATTGATTATTGTCATATTTTACAAAGTGATTTCAAAACAACTTTCATTTACGGTAAGAGAGACTCGGAAATAATACAATGAACAAAATTAAACAGAGAATATGCAGAAGTGAATGGCATGAAAGCGAAAAGAGAGACTACCAGAAACAATAGAGTGTGCCAGTCGGGCACCTTGGCATGCTTCCCACGTCACTCTAGGTACATTGGCACCCTAGCATGAACTCCACATGCTAGAATTCGAGGGCTCGCTTGAGAAAACCGTGTGTATACTCAAGTGATGAGAGAGACATATGTTACGTGATACATCCCTGCTGTTTCACAGAAACAGTTTTGCCTTTCATCAGAAATGCGAAAAATACAATTGCCTTTTTTGCTTGCTGAACAAGTCTGTCTGTCACTAAAGTTGGAGATAACATCATTGCATTTTGCAAACCAACTCATATTAATCTGTTCACAAAGAACAGCAGTTGAGGCAGAAATTTTAGGGTATAAGCACAGCCGAGCCTGATGTTTTCCTGTTCTCGAGGTCTGCATGCGCTTGTGCTGCGTGAGACAATGGGTATTTGTGATTTACTCGAACTCGCAATACGCCTGATGCAACATTAGCAAATACCTCTCCCGCAACCTCTAACAACTTGTCTCGAGCTGCAGTGTACTGGAACAGGGCCGGTCTGGTCAGGAAGAGTGAGTTTGCTGCAAGAGCTGATAGTGGGACGGGATCAATTGCACCTGATGCTTGTCCGAAACTCACCATGTATCCACGAGTCTTCAAGCATGCCAATGATCCCTGTAAACAATGCCCCAGTTAAGTACTAATTCCAAAATTCACCATTAAGAAATTAGACTAGCTAATCTTCTGAACTGAAAAAATCAAAGGATAACAGTTTCATAAAACTAGCTCGAACAGAACAGTATAGAGATTTGGTATGCCTGGCCTGTCATTGAGAAACTTCAACGCTAGATTAGGTAATAAGTCACGGAAAAGCAGAAGCAGTAACAGGCTGTGTTGATACTCAATGAAACCAAGAACATCAAAGGAACGGTGCAGAAGGAGAACCTAGAATCATTTCTGTAACTTCTGTATAAAATTGAGGGATGGTAAGATTTACCTGAAAGGTATCCTTCCCTACAGAATCATAGACAACATCAACCCCATTGTCAGATGTTATTTCTGTCACTCGAGCAACAAAATCCTCTTTCGTGTAGACTATGACATGGTGACACCCATCATCCTTGGCCTGAGCTGTCTTCTCTTTAGTTGATACAGTTCCAATGACAGTTGCACCAAGCGCATTAGCCCACTGGCATAAAAGGGATCCAACTCCACCAGCTGCTGCGTGAACAAGGACTGTGTGTCCTGGTTTGACCTGTATAATTAACAGCACAAAATTCAGCTCGAACATTAAAAGCAGCAGCATTCAAATTTATAAACAATTTCTAACATTGAATCAACCGTGTTTAGATAATGAAATTACAAGTTCAGGAAGCATTTGGTTACAACTTGACCACCAATATTTGTCAGTTGATTGTATTTTTTTGACACATTAATCACATAGTTAACAATACATAAAATTGTACAATAAAACAACCTTGAAAGACTGACGTAGTAGAACCTGAGCTGTCATACCCTTAAGCAATACCGATGCTGCAACAATAGGATCAATTGAAGGGGGAACCGGCACCACTTTGTTTTCAGGAAGGATCTGCTCTTCCGCATATGACCCCATCGGAGTGCCAACATAGGCCACCAGATCTCCAACTCGCCTGTCTGTTACTCCAGGTCCTACGGCTGTCACAACTCCACAAGCTTCCATACCTGAAATGAAAATTGATTTGTAGTGACGTTGAGTTTCTCGACCATTTCTCTTAAGGATTAGTCAGTTCTATTTCAAACAGCAGGAATGGCTAATCTGGTTTCATGCCCGGCATTCTTTTAGGTTTGCTAAATCATTCTTGATCATATCTGAAAACTGTAATCTCACGCGAAATGTTTACTCAAGAAACTGTTAAGAAAAAACTAAACTTAGAAATTATGCCTTCAAAGAGTGGACAAGATGTCAATCCTTCCTACATTTCGGAACTTGGAAATGAAGCAAAACCTGGGGAGAAGGGCATTGTATCAGCCTTATAATAAAGTCCTTTGCGGAAGTATACATCGATGAAATTAACCCCTATCGCCTTCTTCTTCACACGAACCTCCCCCTCCTTCGGCTCTCCTATTTCCACTTCTTCCCATTTCAAGACCTAGCAGCATTACATCACAAAATTAAGTGAAATGGGGATAAAAGCATTAGAAATTTGGATAATGACATGTAGCTGAACCAGATAGCAGATGAAAGAAAAATTACGAGCAAAGGAAACTTCTTTCAAGGAAAACAAACTGAAGTAAAACTCCAAAACAAACGGGTTTTGAATAATATGTTTCAAAGGTTGTGTATGAACACACTTGATGTTGTGCTAGGATAGCACCAAACCTTTTAGAACCAACTCAAGCTAACCAACAGGAAATTTATCAAATAAAAATGCAAGAACAAAATATTAAAGACACCAAGATTTTAACGAGGTTCCTCAACAGTCAGTGTAACTGGAGTACGTCCTCGGAGCAGTAGGAGCTCACCCAATAATCCACTATCAACCAAATGGGAGTTTACAAAGTGTTGGCAATCTCACAACCCAAATAACCCAATACACTCAATAACTCTCACACACCACAGAAACAAATAGAGAAAGAAATATAATGAATAATTTCTTCTCTATACATGTAGCTCAAAGCTATTACAACAATAACTATGATGAATGATTGCTAACAAAAAAGAAGAGCACATTCTTCTTCTTTTCAACAAAGGGTTGCTGCACCCTTTCTATTTTCTGATGCTCTGCAGCTTGCACTCCTTTTCTCTGCAGCTCTCTTCTCTCTTCTCTCTTATGCTCTAATCTGAAAATTGAGCTCTCATTTTCTTCTCTTCTACCGAAACAAAACAATGAATTATTATTCAAAACAAGCCATCACTTTCGGCTAATAAAAAACCACAAAAGAAGAAAAACATCATCATGATGCCTCCTCATCATGATGTCTTTATAATTTTATAACCAAAAGTTTTTTTCTTTTCCTTTTTTTAATAGCCGAAAGTTGTTTGTTTGGCCATAATTCAACAATCTCCACCTTGGCCAAATTCCGAAAACACCATGATAAGCCAACCAACACAATCAACACAAAAATCACTCCCAAACACTAGCAAAAGAACAACTCATGCCGAGCCAAATGCTCCAAAAACTCCTACTGCTCAACGCCTTCTTTATATAGGCATAATGTGAGCCAAGTTCAAACAGTGAACAAACTTGGCTACACCAACAACCTTAGTCAACATATCAGCGGGGTTATCTTTAGTTGGAATCTTCTGGAGAATGATTTCCCCTTCACCAACAATTTCACGAACAAAGTGATAACGCACATCTATATGCTTGGTCCTCGCATGATGAACCTGATACTTAGCCAAATAAATGGCACTCTGACTATCACAATGTACCTCCACCTGCTTCTGATCAACCCCCAAATCCCTAATCAGCCCATGTATCCAAATGACCTCCTTTATAGCTTCAGCAACTGCCATATATTCAGCCTCTGTAGTAGACAAGGCAACAGACGACTGCAAAATGGACCTCCAACAAACTGGTCCTTTAGCCATAGTAAACACATAGCCTGTAGTAGACTTCCTTCCATCCAGATCACCTGCATAATCTGAATCAACATAACCAACTGCAAAATGACCAATACCAGAGTCATCTCTCTCAAAGCATAAACCAACATCTCGAGTACCATGGAGATACCTCAATATCCACTTAGCTGCTTGCCAATGCTCTTTACCTGGATTATGCATATATCGACTCACCATGCCAACTGCATGAGCAATATCCGGTCTAGAGCATACCATTGCATACATCAAACTACCAACCAAATTTGCATATGGTATATTTTTCATTTTCAGCTTCTCTTTATCATTTTTAGGACACTGTAGAGAACTCAATTTAAAATGAGGAGCCAAAGGGGTACTAACCGGTTTGGTTGAATCATGAACTCCAAACTTCCGAATCAACTTCTCAAGGTATTGTCTTTGATTCAAACTGACGAAACCCTTTGCTCTATCTCTAGTGATCTCCATGCCAATGATCTTTTTTGCTTCACCAAGATCCTTCATCTCAAACTCATTCTTCATTTGTTTCTTCAATTTCTCAATCTCTTCAACATTCTTTGAGGCAATCAACATATCATCAACATATATCAACAAATAAATGAAAGACCCATCTTGCAACTTCTTGAAGTACACACAATGATCATATTGACTTCTAGAATAATTTTGGCCTCTCATAAATTTATCAAACCTCAAATATCATTGCCTTGGAGATTGCTTCAAGCCATAAAGTGATTTCTTCAATTTGCAAAACAAATTTTCCTTCCCTTTCACTATATACCCATCCGGTTGACACATATAAATCTCTTCATTCAAATCACCATGTAGGAAAGCCGTCTTCACATCAAGTTGCACAAGCTCAAGATCATATTGTGCAACAAGAGCTAACATAATACGAATTGAGGAGTGCTTCACAACTGGAGAAAATATTTCATTGTAGTCAATGCCCTCCTTCTGTGCATACCCTTTAGCAACTAATCTTGCTTTAAATCTCACATTGCTTTTCTCATCAGCATCTTCCTTCTTGGCATACACCCATTTGCAACCGATAGCTTTCTTGCCCTTAGGCAATTTAGCTAACTCCCAAGTCTTGTTCTTCAAGAGAGAATTCATCTCATCACCCATGGCATTGCACCACCTCTCATTTTCTTCACTCTCAATAGCTTCCTCAAAATTGGATGGAATCTCATCAGTGATAATAGGAAAAGCAAAAGAAACATAGTCACTATACCGAGCTGGCTTGGTAATTTGTCTCTTTCCTCTGTTCTTGGCAATAGACTCTTGAGGTGAAACTTCCTCTTCAACTTGAATAGAATCTTCAAGTTCAACTTCTTCAACATCCTCATGGTCTCCAACTTCTTCACTTGTAGTGGCTTCGACATCAGCGGAAATAGGATTTGAAGTATTAGAGGCAACTTTCTCAAGCTCCACTTGTTGGACATCTTTCACATTCTTCTCAGAGTCTTTAAACATACTTTCTTCATCAAATGTCACATCTCTGCTGATTACAAGTTTTTTCATCTCCGGGCACCACAACCTGTAACCTTTGACACCACTACTAAAACCAAGAAAGATAGCATTTTTGGCTCTAGGATCAAGTTTATTTTCAGTCACATGAAAATAAGCAGGTGAACCAAAAATACGGATATAGTCATAATCAGAAGAAGATTTTCCAGTCCATACCTCCATTGGTGTCTTACCCTGAATAGCAGCTGAGGGTAACCGGTTGATGATGTGACATGCATAAGTAACTGCCTCTGCCCAAAACGACTTGCTTAAACCCGACTGAGACAACATACATCTAACCTTCTCAAGCAAGGTTCGATTCAATCTTTCTGCAACTCCATTTTGTTGTGGAGTTCCCCGAACACTGAAATGTCTCACAATTCCTTCCTCTTTGCAAACTTTAAAGAAAGGATCGGATGTGTATTCACCACCATTATCCGATCTCAAAATCTTAATCTTTCTTCCAGTTTGGTTCTCAACCATTTTCTTCCAACCCAAGAAAATGTTTAACACCTCACTCTTGTGCTTCATAGTGTAGACCCAAGACCTTCTTGAATAATCATCAACAAAGGTCACGAACCAATGTCTACCACTCAAAGAGGGAGTCTTTGTAGGACCCCAAACATCCGAATGCACATAATCAAGAATGCCCTTCGTCTGATGTACAGCAGTACCAAACTTCACTCTAGTTTGCTTCCCCAAGACACAATGCTCGCAGAAATCAAGCTTACAAGTCGTGGCACCTTTTAGAAGACCTTGTTTCACAAGCCCTTGTAGAGCTCTCTCACCAGCATGGCCTAATCTCATATGCCACAGTCTAGTAGTATCTGAATCAGATGTGCCCATATTTTCAGAAACTACAGATGCTTCATCTGTCACAGTGCTTCCCTGCAATAAATACAAATGGCCACATCGAGGAGCTTTCATCACAACAAGTGCACCATAAGTAACTTTCAATGTCTGTCCATCTGAATGAAACCTGAAGCCCTTGGATTCCAAAGTACCCAAAGAAATAAGATTTTTCTTCAAATTCGGTACATACCGAACACCTGTCAACTCTTTAACCATGCCATCATGCAACTTCAAACGAACTGTACCAATCCCTTTTGTTGTGCAAGGATTGTCATCTCCCATGAACACAACACCACCATCAAACTCTTTCAAGCTTGAAAACCAATCCTTGTGAGGAGTCATATGATGAGTACAACCCGTATCCAACACCCACTTAGTAGCACAATCAAATGATGAGGAAGTGGTTAAAGCAAAATCAGAAAAATCTGTTCAACCTCAGCAACATTAGCTTCAGAACTTTCTTTGCCTTTGGTCTTCAATTTAGGACAAACTTTCTTCCAATGGCCCTTATTATGACAAAAGGCACATTCATCCTTTTCCAAAGGTTTTCTACCTTTAGAGTTTCCTCTAGGTCGAGACTGTGATTTTTTCCTGCTAGAAGATGATCTCCTCTCCGATGATCTACCTCTAACAAATAAAGCTTCAGAGGTACTATCATGATTTTTATCTCTATGCCTCATTTCATAATTCATCAAGGCATTTGACACATCTTCAAATTTTACAGTTTCTTTACCATGCATAATAGTGGTAACAAAATGCTCATAAGAGTCCGGCAAGGAATTCAACAATATTAAGGCCTTATCTTCATCCTTAATATCCTCATCTAAATTTAACAAGTCGGCAATCAACTTATTAAAAGCATCAAGGTGTCTAATCATTTTTGAACCTTCTTTGTATTGGAAGCGGTAGAGCTTTTTCTTCAAGTGTAGCCGGTTCTCTGCACTCTTCGTCATATACTTGTCTTCCAATTTTTGCCACAACACACTTGCTACCGTCTCCCGCATCACAAAATACTTCTGAGTTTTTGCAAGGCACAACCGAATTGAAGAGCAAGCCCACAAATTTAATTTCTCCCATTCCGACTTCGAAATAGCTTCCGGTTTTTCTCCCAAAGCGGCAAGTAGATCTTGTTGAGCCAACACATCTTTAACCTCACATTGCCACATCCCGAAGTTGTTTGTGCCATCAAACTTTTCCACTTCGAACTTTGCATTTTGCACCGTAGTTCTTATAGAGAAAGAAATATAATGAATAATTTATTCTCTATACATTTAACTCAAAGCTATTATAACAATAACTATGATGGATGATTGCTAACAAAAAAGAAGAGCACATTCTTCTTCTTTTCAACAAAGGGTTGCTGCACCCTTTCTATTTTCTGATGCTCTGCAGCTTGCACTCCTTTTCTCTGCAGCTCTCTTCTCTCTTATGCTCTAATCTGAAAATTGAGCTCTCCTTTTCTTCTCTTCTACCGAAACAAAACAATGAATTATTATTCAAAACAAGCCATCACTCTCGGCTAATAAAAAACCACAAAAGAAGAAAAACATCATCATGATGCCTCCTCATCATGATGTCTTTATAATTTTATAACCAAAAGTTTTTTTCTTTTCCTTTTTTTAATAGCCGAAAGTTGTTTGTTTGGCCATAATTCAACACTTGATATGGCTTGAGATAAACTATAAACACAATATAAACTTTAGTTTACAAACTCAAATACTTCAAGGCCTCGCTCGATGTCTATGATTGAATTGGACTGAAAAATCGCTAGATTCAATGTATGTCAAAGAAAGAAATTTGGAAAGCAGAAGAAGGATTGATCATGAAGAACATTCCAATCACCAACGAAATGGTAGGATTGGAGGGATAAGCTTACTTCATGACTACTCCTCTTTTTACTTTCAACTTATGACTCGTCTGGAAGTGCTTTTAGAATGACTGAAAACGTTTTTGGTGAAATTGATTTTGGATTCCAAAAGCACTTGGAAGAAGCATCAAATATGTGCTTGTAGGAAGCACTTCAAGTGCTTTTTTAAGATTCAATTAGATTTTTACTAAAAATTGATTTCAAAAATATTTTCACAAAAAATACTTTCTGTTACTTTAAAAGTACTTCCAAACGACCCTTTGACTTCCATTTTTTCCTTCGACATTGAATCATAGTGAGTTATCGAATCCAGTCAAATCCTTGACACCAAACAAGAACTAACCTTGTCCGGATTAGTCCGATGAATACAATGGCATAAGAAATCATGTACTCTTGGCTAAAAGCAGAAAGGCTATCACTTTCAGCCTGTTACCAGATTTCCCATCAAACAACTTGGATTTATTGTAAACAGAAATAGTTTACAAATGAAATCAGGCACTTAATATTGCAACCGACAAACAAGTCTTGATTTTGTGATCACAAATTCAAACATTCAAGTTACCCAAAAAAACACAGGAGAGAGAGAGAGAGACCTGAGGACCACCAAGTTCATGAACTCTAATGGCTTTCACCATCTTTGTTGGCGATACTGCTTGATTTCTGGGTACGGACTATTTTCCGGTCAAAAGTGTGATTTCTTGGTAATTATCCCTTAATAATTAGCCTAACTCGTGTTAATATTATAATGTTGGACCTACATCTTTTTTTAGTCCATGTCTCGTACACGCACCAAAAATCATAAAGAGTTGTGATATTTCCACTCCGATGTCTTATTTTCTTATCCACCATTTAATGAAAATGTTAATAACATATTTATCCTTTTAAAAGAAGATTCTTAAACCCTTGAAAAAGCAAAAAATAATTTTAAATAATAAATAAATAATGGTGGGTGGGATGTGATATCTTTGGTGGAAAGAGGTTGGGAAAGATTTGGGTTAGAATCGACGGAAAAGTTGGAGGAATGAATGAGCATGTGCTAGACGAAGGCGAGAAACTTCAATGGAGAAAAAAGAGAATTTGGTGTGAGATCTGCAGTTTTGACAAAAAAGGAGGAAGAAAAGTGGTTTGGGGGTCCGGGATCTCTGCAGGACGACGATTGGTGAGAAGTAGATGATGAATGTCTAGGTCTTGCATTTTCTATGGTGGTCCCTTAGAGTTTATGTTTATTGTGCAAAGCACAGAAGACCCTGCTTATCGAGTTGTATCTATGCTACCATCAAAGCTTAAGGTATACGCAACAATAATCATGGTTTCTTTAATATAAGAAGAACATCCAGGACAAGTCATATATAATATATGCTTGGAAGCACAAGTTTAATGCATAACATTTTTTAGGTTACATGTGTTCCGAGAATGATATGTTTTACGTTTAACTTCATTTCCTTGCAGGACGAGGTTCATGCTAAGATTATTGTGGCTGGTATTTCAACAACCTGTAGTCAGAAAATTCACAACCAATTGGTATGTACCTGATTAAAATAATTTACGCTTTGCTACCATGCTGGTGCAATAGCAAGGTCTTGCACAGTTTAAGTGTTATCTTATCAAATCATTATGTACCTATAATTGTTCTATATGACGAGTTTCTTTTCTTTATGGAATAGAGAAATATAAATTTATTACCAAGTCTTAATGGTGTAGGGTATATGTAAATGAATTCAATTAGAACTCACATTTTTGTTTTCTGTTTTGTAGCTGCCTTGATCATTAGTTGGTGATATTTGGGAGATTGGGTCATCTGGTTGTTTGGATTTAAGTGGGATTGAAGTTATTTTTGCCGCTTTTTGTGATTTGGGTCTGGGTTATGGTCAAGTTATTGCTATTTATTCTGGGTATTTGCTGAAATTTGTGTTCAATTAGTGTGAGTTCTGTAATTGGTTTGTGTTCGTTCATATAACCTTATGTTCTTGGAATGTGATTTAGCTGTGGCTCTTTCATTTGATTCTTAATTCTTTATGATTCAGCACTATGTTGATATTGATGATGAATTTTTCCTCGCGATTAATGCTTTCATGTTTAAATCTTAATAACTATACTTGCTTCTCTTGGGTGTATGTTTTGCCGGTCATGAAAAACTGTCGGCCAATCTTTTTGCACCACTCTTTCGCACTCTTTTCCGTGGCTATCATGTTTCTCTCTGACCTTATAAATTTTGCCTTCATTCACAACAAAAAACCTTGCGACGAGCAAACAGGCACAACCAATTCTGCCAGAATTGCTGGAGAATTCCACAACCAAGGTCATCGAGTACGGCCGAAAGCATGTTGAGGGTCGAGACGGCGATAGCACCGATGTTGGCAAGAGCGGCGACCCCTTTTCAAGGTACGGTCTTCACTGATTTGAAGTTTTAGTTTGTTTGTGATTTTTTTTCTTTTGGATATGTAATTTATCCTTTTGTACTTGACAATTTGTGATCCAAAATTTTTTTCTCGTGTTTTGATTTTCCTGTGAATTTATATGAGTTTAGATTTTTATTGTTAATTTACTGATGTTGGGGGATCATTTTGGCTTCTAGATTGGTTTGAACTTTTTTCTGTCTTTGTTTTTTCCTTTGTGTAATTTTAGTCAGATTGAAGTGTTCTTTTCAATTTGAGATTTAATTGAAGTGTTTAGGATTATCTACATATATATAATCAATGTTGAAATTTTAAACTAAATCACTATGCTGCAATCAAACCCACAGATTGTTGGGTCCAAAAGAAGAAGAAGAAGAAGGAGTGAACAACATGAAATTGGCTTTGGGTAAGCTTCCACTCTCTTCTGTGTATGATCTCTTTGAGAAGTGATTTTGGTTTGTGCTTTCAAAAATGATGATGGCAATTTCATATTTGGACAGAGAAAACAATAGGCATGTATGATGAAGTGGAATTTTTCGTGGTATTATCAACATGCTTGTTATAAAGAATTCTTCATTTAGTTTTTTGGGTTGTGTGTTTTGTGCTGTTTCATTCGTGACTTGTGTGTTTTGTTGTATCTGATTCAAGAATACGTCATTGAAGAATGTTAATGAATCCAAACATGGGTTTTGGGGTGTTCTTGCTAGAAAAGCCAAAGACATTCTCGACGATGATGATAATGGAGTTCAGGATTATGATTCACCCCGAACAACAAGGACGAATATGCTGTCTTTGCCAACAAGGGGATAAGGTGAGATATAGTTTTCGTCATGTCTTTATAGTAGCTGGGCATTTTCCAAGGACTTTTAATTGCTGCTGCATTGTTGAATACATTAAGAATGATCCGGTAAACCAGAGAGGGAGTCATCAGCTTATGGATTTGTTAACACATCCAATGTGTTGTAATCTTTTCATTACTTAAACATGTTAAGACATCAATTCTAAAAAAAACTTGGTCTGCTACTTTACTTATGGTGCTGTTGGTTTACTCCAACGATAATACCTAGCTAGGATAGCCTTTTCTTTATGTCTTAATTATTGATAGTGCTATCATCATGGCAGGCTATGTTGGGGCAAGAACTGTGCAGGCAAAGACATAAGAGTGATGGATTTTGGAACGAAATGCAGAGGATATCATTTTGTGCTGCTTAAGTAAAAGTTTCCTCTTCTGTTATATTTGTGTGTTGGATATTGTAAAAAATTAATATAAGTTGTATATTCATGATAACTGACTGATTAAGATTACTTACAAGGGGTATATATGCACAGGAGAGCTCAGCATGAGGGTGCTGTTGGTTTACCTTGCCTGGATGTGTAGCAGTGTGGGGTTGTTCAAGAAAAAAGGTTTTAAAGGATCCTTTGCAGATGCAGGATCTTCTGCTAAATGATAACATTGCAATCCGAGTGTAATTAGTTTAGTTTTTTCTAGTTTTTTTTTTTTTTTTGTGAAATGTTATTTACAATGTCAGAATGTTTCTTGGAATTCAGTTGTCAAGGTTTCTTTTTATATTTTCCCTTTTTTAGACATTTGCAGTTTTGTCCGGAGTGTGTGAGCTGTTGCTTCAGCCAAAACAGGTGCTCTCTCCATTTTTCATTTCTTCCATACTCAAACCCTAGCCGCTCCACCTGTCTCTCCCACACATAAGCAAACTCCATCTGAAAGCCGAAGAATCCAAAGGTAAATCCCTTCGAACTCTTTGATTATCAACCAGATTTCAGAATGTTTTTGGGATATACACTGCTATTTCATATAGTGTTAGTTCAATAGTTTAGTCCTAAGACCTAGCTCATGAGACATCAGAATTTCGATTGATTTAGCTTTTGTCCTATGCCTTTTTTGTAGGCACAACAAGGATTGTAGACTACACAAACTTAGAAGATATGAAGTGTGCGGTAAGTCCTTTTACTTTCTCACTCCAGAGTCCATACATTCATATTTTCTGTAACCTTCTATGGAGCATGGGTACTAGGTTGTTGAATATTGCTTCTTCAATATGTCGATGTGTCTGAAGCATCTATAAGAATCTCAAACTTCATAAATAATTTCCATGCAGATCAAAAAGCTTGATGGCTCTGAGTTCCGAAATGCTTTTGACCGCCAATCTGTTTGCGTATGAATCTTACAAGTTGAAAATTTATTTTCTCTCCTCCTGTATTTTTGTTTATCTTTTGCTCTGTTGGGTTTTTTTTTCCAACAACTCAAAGGGCCGAAAGGTATTCTCTTTTCATATTCTTCTCTCCCAATTTCTTTAGGGTTAATTTCAATTTTCTTATGCTATTTGCATTGGTGCTTTTTAGGGTTTAACTATTTGATTTCACAGATTCATTTCAGACACAGTAAATAGTTACATTTTAAATTCGTATTTCATAACTTGGTTGCTTGATTCTAATGTCGATTCGTTACAACAGAAGTGAACTTTTTCTTTCAATAATTTAATCTGATGTAACTCTGTTTTTGTTCTCTCATGTCTAGGTTGGTCAAGGACATGGGGAGAAGAGCACTTTGGAAATGGGTACGAAAGGAAATAAACTTGCTGAACTGCATTGGCATCTATTGTTTTGGTTTTTCTTTGACAAGTTAACTTGCTCTCTCTTTGCAGTAAGGTGCACAAATATGGAAAAAGCACGACAGGGGAAAGCTGGGATATTGTTGTGGATGAGGAGACCTATTACGAGTGAGTCTGGACTTGGTTCTGGTTCTGTCTACATATAGTATGTTGAAGCAGTCAAAAGGATTTCAGGGGCTATAAGGGATGGCTGTAGAGGCCACCCGCTCGATATTGCCTTGTTCGGTTGTTCATCCAGATACAAATTCTTGTTTAGCTCAGAATGCACGGGCTACATCAGCTACATTTAGGAAAACATTTCCGCTTTACTTTTCTTTGATGTTTGTACCATTCATTGTTTTCAGCCTACAGAAGGTAAATTCTTCAAACTCAGCCTTTTCTTCTCATTATTTACCAGGATAATGCTTCTTTAACAATTATTTTCTGAAATGGTGCGTTTACCTATTAGTTCTGCCGACCACGATATTGGATTTATTGCCATGAAATGGTATGGAATTTGTTTATGATTTTGCCAATTACACAAACTGAGTCGTTTTTGCTGTTATCTGTTGGAGTTTTATGAGTTGTGTCTGGTGTGCCTTGCCATGAATAGTGAAGGATCATTGACTCTCCTTCTTGGCAGTAGCTGGATAGTCTTTCATATACAATTGGATCATGGTAATGTTTTGAGGCATTTCAAATTATTCCACATGTAAATAGTTTTGAATTCAGAGTTTGGTCTTTCAATTTCAAGCTGGCATATGATCTTTGAATAGTTCAAGCATTTTTGTTATCATTCTAATTCTCTGAAGGTAAATAGAAAAATTGCATGTAAATCGAACAATGTTTCATAACCTTTTGTGTGTTGGTACTATTGTTGATCCAAAGCCACAAGAACTTTGTTGGTGTAATCTTTTTTGCATGTAAATAGAAGTCTGATCTTTTGTGTGTATACAAGCAACAGTATCATTTAAACGCTTTTAAAATCCACAGCATCGTTTGGGCAATTTTTGCTAGTTATAACCAAATGTATGAAATTGAAATGTTATAGAAATGTTGTACGAGGTTACAATTGGAGAGAATTTTTCAGTGTGATTGGAACACGGGATGGTACACCACGTGTCACTATATAAATGGTAGAATGTGTGTTAAAAAATTAATAATTTAAAAAATAAATTTTTCACCACTTATATAAAAACACGTGGTGTACCACTCGTGTTTCGATCATAATGAAAAATTTCTCGTTACAATTGTACCGAAATGTAAAGAAGTAAATTGTAATTTACCCTATTTACTTTCACTTGCACATTTACCTGTTTGACGCCCAGCTTAGGTGGGCATATTATATCCCAGTAAAAATATCACATCCATAAAAAAAATTAATTTTTCATCTATATTAATACAATGTATTTGAAGGACCGACGATTCCCAATTCCAAGTGGGGTCTTAAATTAACTTGTGTCTCTATAGATGCGGACTAGCTAGTCCTAAATAGCCGCTTAGTTTATTCCATCTTATCATCTATCAAACTTTTGTCCAAGATTCCAAGAGTCCGTCCGACGACTGTTACTCTCATTGATGTGCACCGATTTTGAAAATGCGGTCTCATGCCGTAGAGGATGGTTTAGAAAAGGTGAGGCTCCCTAGTATATATAGGTAGCTCTACTCTGGATTGTTCATTGCTCATACACATCACCTGCTTCATACACTTGAACTTTATGGCCATTGCAACCATTACTTTCAGTATTGGTTTATCCAATGGAAATCCAGCTTGGCCTCCACTTTGCAAAGAAAGCGAAAGACGAGCACTTCTGATGTTCAAGCAAGATCTCAACGATCCTGCCAATCGCCTTTCATCGTGGGTTGCAGAAGAAGATTCAGATTGTTGCAGTTGGACAGGAGTTGTCTGTGATCACATGACCGGCCACATCCACGAGCTGCACCTTAATAATCCCGACACTTATTTTGATTTCCAATCTTCCTTCGGTGGTAAGATAAATCCTTCTTTGCTCAGTTTAAAGCATCTCAACTTCTTGGACTTGAGTTACAATAATTTCAATGGAACACAAATTCCTAGTTTCTTTGGTTCTATGACAAGTTTAACACACCTTAATCTTGCATACTCATTGTTTGATGGAGTAATTCCTCATACACTAGGAAATCTCTCCAGTCTACGCTATCTCAATCTCCATAGTTATGGTCTCTATGGTTCCAATCTGAAGGTAGAGAACCTTCAGTGGATTTCTGGTCTTTCTCTGCTGAAACACTTGCACTTGAGTTATGTAAATCTTAGCAAAGCATCTGACTGGTTGCAAGTTACAAACATGCTCCCTTCTTTGGTAGAGTTACATATGTCCTTTTGTCATCTTCATCAAATCCCCCCTCTACCCACCCCAAATTTTACTTCCCTGGTCGTCCTTGATCTTTCTGGAAACAGTTTTAATTCTTTGATGTTGAGGTGGGTTTTCAGTCTTAAAAATCTAGTTTCTATTCTTCTCGGTGATTGTGGTTTCCAAGGTCCAATTCCTAGCATTTCACAGAATATCACATCTTTGAAGGTAATTGATTTGGCATTCAATTCTATTAGTCTTGATCCGATTCCCAAATGGCTGTTTAACCAAAAAGATCTGGCTTTGGATCTAGAAGGTAATGACCTTACAGGACTTCCAAGCAGTATTCAGAATATGACTGGTCTTATAGCTCTTTATCTTGGGTCGAACGAATTCAATTCTACCATACTTGAATGGTTGTATAGCCTGAACAATCTTGAGTCCTTAGATCTTTCTCACAATGCCTTACGTGGTGAAATTTCGAGTTCCATTGGAAATCTTAAAAGTTTAAGGCACTTTGATCTTTCAAGTAATTCAATATCAGGTCGCATTCCAATGTCACTAGGAAATATATCAAGCTTAGAACAATTGGACATATCTGTAAATCAATTTAATGGAACTTTCACAGAAGTTATTGGTCAGCTCAAAATGCTAACGGATTTGGATATATCTTATAATTCGTTAGAAGGTGTGGTGTCGGAAATTTCTTTTAGCAACCTTATAAAGTTGAAGAATTTTGTTGCAAGAGGAAACTCATTTACTTTGAAAACTAGTCGAGATTGGGTTCCTCCTTTTCAACTTGAAATTTTGCAGCTGGATTCCTGGCATTTGGGGCCTGAATGGCCAATGTGGTTGCGGACACAAACTCAATTAAAGGAACTAAGCTTGTCTGGTACAGGAATTTCAAGTACTATTCCAACTTGGTTTTGGAACTTAACTTCCCAAGTAGACTATCTGAATCTCTCTCACAATCAATTGTATGGGCAGATTCAAAATATATTTGTTGGTGCTTTTCCTTCAGTAGTTGATCTTGGTTCTAACCAATTCACTGGTGCATTGCCCATTGTTGCCACCTCATTGTTCTGGCTAGATCTTTCCAATTCATCATTTTCTGGATCTGTTTTCCACTTCTTCTGTGATAGGCCGGATGAACCAAAGCAACTTGAAATTCTTCATCTCGGGAACAATTTTCTCACTGGAAAAGTACCCGATTGTTGGATGAGTTGGCAATACTTGGGCTTCCTAAATTTAGAAAACAACAACCTAACTGGGAATGTCCCAATGTCCATGGGATACTTGCAAGATCTGGAATCACTGCACTTGCGCAATAATCACCTGTACGGAGAATTGCCACATTCCCTGCAGAACTGTACCTCGTTGTCAGTTGTTGACCTTAGTGAAAATGGGTTTTCCGGAAGCATACCAATATGGATAGGGAAAAGCCTTTCAGGGTTGCATGTTCTTATCCTTCGTTCAAATAAGTTTGAAGGAGATATTCCTAATGAAGTTTGTTATTTGAAAAGTCTCCAGATATTGGACCTTGCACATAACAAACTCTCAGGAATGATACCGAGATGCTTCCACAATTTGAGCGCCTTGGCTAATTTTTCAGAATCATTTTCTCCAAGGATTTTTGGGAGTGTGAATGGAGAAGTTTGGGAGAATGCAATCTTGGTAACGAAAGGGACAGAAATGGAATATAGCAAGATTCTGGGATTCGCAAAGGGCATGGATCTTTCATGCAACTTCATGTATGGAGAGATCCCTAAAGAACTTACCGGCCTCCTCGCATTACAGTCACTCAATTTATCGAATAATCGCTTCACTGGAAGAATTCCTTCAAAGATTGGTGATATGGCAAAGTTAGAATCTGTTGATTTTTCCATGAACCAACTTGATGGTGAAATTCCTCCAAGCATGACGAATTTGACATTTCTGAGTCACTTAAACTTGTCCTACAACAATTTGACAGGACGAATTCCGAAAAGCACTCAACTGCAGAGCCTTGATCAGTCGAGCTTCCTCGGCAACGAACTATGCGGAGCTCCACTCAACAAGAATTGCAGCGAGAATGGGGTGATACCGCCACCAACAGTTGAGCACGACGGAGGAGGAGGATACAGTTTACTCGAAGATGAGTGGTTCTACGTGAGCTTGGGAGTTGGATTCTTCACGGGGTTTTGGATTGTGCTTGGTTCTTTGCTGGTAAACATGCCATGGAGCATTCTTCTTTCACAGTTGTTGAATAGGATAGTGTTTAAAATGTATCATGTAATTGTTGAATATGTTTAGATTTGTTTTGTACTTTGAGTAAGTTCGTTGGCATTTTCCTTGCTGTGACGAATATGCCAGTATGGTTGTGTTGTATGATTTTGTCAAATTTAGTCCTCTTGTTTCATTGTGTTTTTCTTTCAGGTTTGGTTTTAGAGGGGTTAGGTTTCATGTCCCCCCATCCCTTGTATCATTTTTGTTTTCGTTTCTAGAGGGGTAAGGTTTATGTCTCTCATTCTTACTCAATGTTGTTTTTCTCCTTTTCTTGGCATTATGAGGGGTAAGGTTTATGTTCTCCCCTGACTAGGTGTAACTTATTTTTTTCGTTATCAATAAAATATTCCTCGTACCATCAAGGTTTTCGTAAAAAATAAAAAATAGAAAAAAATATCCCATATAAAATTAAAAGACTTGTTTTTTGAACAAGTAGCTCTTAATTCAGCAGAAGTAAATTGAATGACAAGAGAAATGTGTGAAAATGGTTTAGGGATTAGTTACCTATTAATTAATTATCAGCAAACTCATATTATTCACATTATTTCGTGGTTGTATTTTTAATTATTTTTCATTTACAATTTTACCCTTGGAACTTTCTAAGAAAACTAAAACAACGCTTCTCTCGAGTTCGAATCCCAAAACCAAAATTCATCCGGTATATATATCCCAAGATGCAAAAGGACCAATTGGGAATTAAATAAAATACTTTCGAATAAGATGACAGAATAAATGAACGAATTTTCAGTGTGATCGTCACATAGAGTGATACATCACGTGTCGTTATATAAATGGTGGGATATGTGTGTTAAAAAGTTAATAACTTAAAAAATAAAAAATTTCACCACTTACATAAAAACACATGGTCTACAATCTGTGTTCCCGTCACAACTAAAAATTTCTTCATGAACTCAACCACCTGCACAACCCCGGCCAGTCCACCAATGACTCTAATTTACTCAGAATTTTAATTTGGTAACGACAATTTTCACCACTTACATAAAAACACATGGTCTACAATCTGTGTTCCCGTCACAACTAAAAATTTCTTCATGAACTCAACCACCTGCACAACCCCGGCCAGTCCACCAATGACTCTAATTTACTCAGAATTTTAATTTGGTAACGACTTAATTATTTATTTATGAAAGGGTAATTAAAGAAAATCAAGTTGTGAAGTCCTTGTAGTTTGTATTGACCAGTACTGACGGATAAGAAGGGTAGTATGGTCAAAAAGGTGGTGCTGAAGTAAGGCAGTTAGTATATTTGGAAGTTAGTTAGAATTGGCGGTAAAATTAGTTAGAGCTGTTAGTACCATTGAGCTATATAAGTGCGTAAGAATCTTGTAGTAATTATTCGAAGAAATATACAGAAGCTCATAGCCTCTGCTCTCTCTGCAATTCTGTTTCTTTCTCTCTAAGTTTTCTGCTTTTCTTCAATTCTCTGTGCACTGTTATCATGGTATCAGAGCTGGCCGATCCTTGGTTTCAATTCCGCTGTGCAAGTCTTCTTGATTGATTGAAGCTCGATGGTAGCTGCAAGTTCTCAGGGATTTCTGCTCAAAGGTTCAAGATTTTCATTTGTATCAGGTTCTTTGTTTCTGATTTCACAGTGCACACCATCTGTTTGCGTTATGTTCTAGTTGGAGAGTGTTTGTTATTTTTCTGAAAGATTGAAGGCCCATAACCATTGTTAGAAAATTGATGAAACACCCCAACCCGGAAGTTTGAGGTAAATTCTTCTTCTTCCTAAAATTTTGCTTACTTTTCACTTTTACCCCTTATCCTAACAAAATCCTAGCCGTTCATCTAAATTGTCTTTCTCTCCTAAACTGCCAAGTGGCAGCACCCTAACTCTCTCCCTTTCCTTTTCCCGAAAACCCTCAGACCTTCTTAGGGTAATTCGACGTCCCGGACCCGTTTTTGAAGTCCGTTTTCCCAAATTCAATCGTTTGAGTAGAGTTTGACTAAATGTACCCTTTATGTGCTTAGGGGCAATTAATGGTGACGTTTCCGTCTTCGCTAGTGGCGCAGCTTTTGGCGACTAAGTACTGTGAGTGGACCCCTTCTAAAATTACATGATTTTATAGTTTAATTGCATAAATGATTAGCATGCCTACGAATTTATGAAGTGATTTATATGAAGCATGTCGATTAAATATATTGATTATCGTCTCGTGTTTTGGTGAGGAATTAATTGTTAGCCTATACTGAGCTATATTTCAATATATCGTATTTTCTATAGAAACCATGATCTGGTAGACTATCTGATAGGTGACGATAGGATACTAGAACATGTTTTGAACCCCTCTTTATAGTGTAGACGATGATCGGTAACCTATGCTATGAAGTGGTTATTTATGAGAGACGTAAATATTTGTGCGTACCTAGTAGACACTATGCCGCTTGGGGCGAGGATCTGGTGTTGGCATGTGGGCCGGGAGAAATAATCCCTAGCGAAAGGCTGAGGGACACGGAGACAGGCATTGGGCCGGGAGGGAGTTATCTCTGGCTACGGGCACAGAGACTGAGGTGCAGGCATTGGGCCGGGAGTTATATTCATTCAGTGATCTTTCTAGCAGCACACCGCGCTTACGAGACGATTTATGAGACGTTTACTGTTTTGATTTCTGCGATGAGATTCCGCAATATGGCTTTTGAGATATTTTTGGCATGCTAGAATTTTTATTAAATCCATCACTTACTATGCTAGTAGTTTTCACTATTAAACTTTGGGGGTTAATATCTTGATAAATGTTTTATTATTATATTATATATAAACTTGGTCCACTCACCTTTGTTTTGCGCCCCCATTCAGGACTTAGAACCGAGGCATACGATCCCGGCGTGAAGGCACTTCCGTAGCAGCATCTTCGGATCCTCTCGATGTAGGACCCACTTCTTCATTCATTCAACTTTATCTTAATTCTTTTTAGTGACTAGGTTTAGTTGTATGCTCTGAACACGTTCCTAAATTATTAATTCATGGTATTTTAAATTTCTAACCCTTATTTATTTCTTATTCTTAGCTTTTGTATCAATTAATGGCTTTCGTCACCCCCGGGTGTCGGCGAGCACGTGTCGGTCCTGGTATTCAGGGAATATCAGGGTCGGGGCGTGTCAGATTGGTATCAGAGCGTGGTTTGTTCAGAGCATACTTAGGATTCTTTTCTATTCTCTTAAAGTGTCGGTTTTGACATCATTTGGATGTCACGATTTCCGGATTTTGTGCTAGTCGGTGCAGTTGTACAAATCTCTCTCGGATTGAATTGTCGCCTTCTGGTTGAAATTCAAGAATTCGTGTCGGGATTGTGCCTCAACAGTGATGAAGTGAATTGTTGGACGACTTTAAGGATCAGATTGATACTCTACGACGTGCATCCCTTGGGAATGAAGGTTAGAGTCAGTATTACTTAGAAGCGACGTGTTTTAGAAATCTCAATTTGAGGAATTCTGGTTAAGACTAGCTGTAGATTCGAAATGGCGATGCCACTCTGCAACATGCGTTCCCTAGGAATTGCGGGCGGAGTCGGCTCTACATCGCAATCTTGAGAAACTCGTCAGTAGCAAACGCTATTGTCATTAATTTCCAAAATGAGTTGCAATTCGTGTTGCTGTTGTAGTTGGATTTGGATGATGAATATCCAGTCTTGTTTGGATAAACAGATTCCTTGAACTTCACCTGGGTTTAGTACTTGGGGGTAAATCCTAGCTTCTAGCCTTCGTACTTTTCGACGAGGATGAACTTAGTCTCTGCTTGCAACCTAAATGTCCAGTCTTGTAATTTTCAGTGTAATGGCTTGAGACTCTATCATATTCATCATTGTATGAAGATCGAGCTTTACTCTGAACTTCTCTGGACTCATTGAGTTTTGGTTTGCTCAAGGGCATCACTTTAAGGTAACCAATCGTGGCACTGCATGCTTACGCAGGTTGCTTTGTATCTTTCTTCTTCGTCCCATTGATTCAGAGGTTCTATGTTTAATTTCTGAATTTTTAAATGGCTCTCACAAAGTATTGTGAATTTTGAAATGTCTTTGGCCTCGTCAAATCTTATTGACAGTTCTTAACTATTCCTGAGCTTAGACCTATTTCCTTTTTAACTAAGAAACCAGTTGACCATACTGTGATGATTTGCAAAATAATCAGAAACAGTGACTTCTATTTCTGCATCTTTACCTTCCTTCGCTTGTTTGTTTGTCAATGTGAACTGGATCATGCCGGAACATTATTTGGAGGGTGCAAAAAAAAAAAAAAAAAAAAAAAAAAAAACGTTTGTTCTCGGCATGGTTTCTCGTTCAAATCGCAATATCTTGTACTCCAGTTTTATTGGACTTGTTTTGACTCTCAAATTCTTGAGTGTTCTTTTAGCCTTCTCGACCTGGTTTCTTGCTCGATTAGTGAGGAATTCACGATCGATGGATTCGACGGAAGTGTCCACCCAATGCGGGTCGATTTGGACAGGAATGTTGGGAGCATAATCTTTTCACCAGCTTACCAAACTTATCATAAAGAGTTCCACGTGGGTGTGAAGTTTGAGCTGTATTTTGGTAAGAGATTGGTGAAGATTTTGGTGCAGAAGGTCAGCATATTGCATCACCATCTTATTAGAATTCATAGGCATCACATTGGTTATTTTCCAACGATATGTGTTCGTCTCGACGCATATTTCCACTGCTTCACTTCCGAACCTTATTGTTGTGAGTACGTGGTTGTTAAAACACTTCTAGCAGATCTGTTTGGTGCATTCTGGAATGGCACTACAGGACGGTCGAAGCGAGAATTGGATAATCTTTGCACTTCTCTCGAATTGTGCGTGTTCTCTTTGGTTGTTAGGATGACCATTTGCAAGTCGTTCTTCTTTCCACCAACTTTGACCTTGTTTGACTTGAAATCTGCAACTAAGCAAAAATGGAAAGGTGGTTTGAGCACCGCAACGGTTCCCAAGAGATACTGCTTGTTGAGGAATATGACTTCTCGTTTTCTGCTTGCTTGACTCGAGCTTTTGGGTCTACTACTAACATGGTAGCCACTTCTCTTGAATCCCAAGGTACAATTTTCAAATGAGTTCTTTACTGGTGAAATTCTGAAGTAGTTGGTCACATTTGGAAGAACTGAGGAGGATAGGATGCTTGGTGCTAGATGGAATCATTACGACGACAGTTTCTGTTTTGTTCGGTTTGGAGTATGGCACTTTTGCGACATGGTATGAAGGTTGCTATATGCAACACTGGTTGTTAGAGGAGTTGTGCGAGCTTGGATTCGGAGGATCGAATTTTCGATATGGAAAATTGTACACCTTTGAGAAATTACTACTCGCTTATCGAGACAACAAATGTGAGCTCGATATTGCGGGCTGCAGACCGTTGTATCGATAGCTTATTTGTTGGGTTCGTTAAGCAAGTGGGCAAGAAGATTCGTCTACAGCAGCTGATGCAGATTCAGAATTGTTATTCTTGGGACTCGACCCAGAAACACATTTATTCTCGGAGTACGTGACATTTCGAATTCTTGGGCGAGACCCACTCTTATTTTTCAGTTTTGGTTTTTAGTATAAGTATTTTAACTTCATTTTCCTCTAGTTATTTGTTTTTGTCGTTACAAATGTTTTTGGAAAAATATTTCTGTTTTCATTTGTAAGTTGATTTGAGTTTTGACCTATATGTGATTACTTATCTATTTTGGCGTTATCTGGCCTTAAATTATTTTGTGTTTTCGACTTTATATTTTATTAAAGTATGTTTTCTATATTTTTACACTGATGGGGAAAGAAGGTATGAGCCTGGAGGCACGAAAGATGGAATCATTGCAGCCGATCGCGACGGCGTGGCATTTTCCTTTTTGTGCAACCGCTCTGACTTGATTTCTTCGTTACGTATACATATATATATATCATTTTTCGTATTTTCGAGTTTTTCAGTGTAGTATGTTATTTTAAATTTCGAGGACGAAATTTTTTTATAAGGGTGGTAGATTGAAACACCCCAACCCGGAAGTTTGAGGTAAATTTTTCTTCTTCCTAAAATTTTGCTTACTTTTCACTTTTACCCCTTATCCTAACAAAATCCTAGCCGTTCATCTAAATTGTCTTTCTCTCCTAAACTGCCAAGTGGCAGCACCCTAACTCTCTCCCTTTCCTTTTCCCGAAAACCCTCAGACCTTCTTAGGGTAATTCGACGTCCCGGACCCGTTTTTGAAGTCCGTTTTCCCAAATTCAATCGTTTGAGTAGAGTTTGACTAAATGTACCCTTTATGTGCTTAGGGGCAATTAATGGTGACGTTTCCGTCTTCGCTAGTGGCGCAGCTTTTGGCGACTAAGTACTGTGAGTGGACCCCTTCTAAAATTACATGATTTTATAGTTTAATTGCATAAATGATTAGCATGCCTACGAATTTATGAAGTGATTTATATGAAGCATGTCGATTAAATATATTGATTATCGTCTCGTGTTTTGGTGAGGAATTAATTGTTAGCCTATACTGAGCTATATTTCAATATATCGTATTTTCTATAGAAACCATGATCTGGTAGACTATCTGATAGGTGACGATAGGATACTAGAACATGTTTTGAACCCCTCTTTATAGTGTAGACGATGATCGGTAACCTATGCTATGAAGTGGTTATTTATGAGAGACGTAAATATTTGTGCGTACCTAGTAGACACTATGCCGCCTGGGGCGAGGATCTGGTGTTGGCATGTGGGCCGGGAGAAATAATCCCTAGCGAAAGGCTGAGGGACACGGAGACAGGCATTGGGCCGGGAGGGAGTTATCTCTGGCTACGGGCACAGAGACTGAGGTGCAGGCATTGGGCCGGGAGTTATATTCATTCAGTGATCTTTCTAGCAGCACACCGCGCTTACGAGACGATTTATGAGACGTTTACTGTTTTGATTTCTGCGATGAGATTCCGCAATATGGCTTTTGAGATATTTTTGGCATGCTAGAATTTTTATTAAATCCATCACTTACTATGCTAGTAGTTTTCACTATTAAACTTTGGGGGTTAGTATCTTGATAAATGTTTTATTATTATATTATATATAAACTTGGTCCACTCACCTTTGTTTTGCGCCCCCATTCAGGACTTAGAACCGAGGCATACGATCCCGGCGTGAAGGCACTTCCGTAGCAGCATCTTCGGATCCTCTCGATGTAGGACCCACTTCTTCATTCATTCAACTTTATCTTAATTCTTTTTAGTGACTAGGTTTAGTTGTATGCTCTGAACACGTTCCTAAATTATTAATTCATGGTATTTTAAATTTCTAACCCTTATTTATTTCTTATTCTTAGCTTTTGTATCAATTAATGGCTTTCGTCACCCCTGGGTGTCGGCCAGCACGTGTCGGTCCTGGTATTCAGGGAATATCAGGGTCGGGGCGTGTCAATTGAAAGGCCGATAGCCATTGTTTGAGAGCATAAGAGGCCGATAGCCATTGTTTGATCAAGATTTTTTGGTATTCATTCAGTTGTTTCATTGAAAAAGGCCGATAGCCAGTAGGGAAGAATCTGTGATAGTGTATTTGGGGTTCAAGAACAAGTCTTGTTTGTCTGCAATATAAATTTCTGGATTAATATTCTCTGTAACTTTGTTCAAATGGCAGAATCTATTGTTAAAATTGAAAGGTTACTTGGTATGCTTACAGTGAAGCTTCAAGATGATAATTTTCAGTTTCAATCTGTTCTTAGGGGGTATGATCTTTTCGATCATTTCACGGGTGAAGCTCCATGTCCTCCGAGATTTGTTATTGATAGAAAGTCTACAAGTGGATATGTTTTTCTTCTTGCTGCTGGTGCAATCTCATGGAAAAGCTCCAAGCAGAAGGTGATTGCTTCTTCAACTACGGAGTTCAGGAGTTGAATTTCGTTTATCAACCTGAAAACTTGAATTCTGTCAAGCAACATAGTGCTTATGGTATAGGTACTTGTAATCATAAAGTGCACATGTAGAAGAGATTACATACTGCATTTATGATTCAATATTCGAAGCTATAAGTGACAGGTTGTTAAACGTTTAATTGCAGCTTTAGGGGACTTGTGATCACCTTAGTCTTAGCTTATGTAATATCATCCTTCTTGGACACTCAAGTGGGAGAATGTAAGGTGTGAGTGTCAAGAAGAATGAGTTCTTGTTCTCGACAAACTGATAGCTCAGTGTATGAGTTATCATCCCTTTCGAGTGAACCCTATTCTAGCTGGATCATTGGCTGTTGAGTGTAGAATGACCTTCTGTCATTCAAGTGCTGCGATGTCCAGTTCTTCGTCAGGTAAGTCTATCAACTTTACTTATGCATGTCATCGTGTGTATGTGATTCTATGCATGCAGCGTGTTAACTTCCTACGGCATAAACTAACAGCCGAGCAAAAATTTAACGAAATATACATCAAATACTGCCTAACAAAGAAAAAGTATTAACAAAATGGATGACTTATGTGAAGAAAAATTAACAAAAAGTAATGTCCTGCTCTAACTGCTTTCTGGGTTCTAACTGTTGATGGTCAAGGTTAAAAATCATTTGTTACACGTCACTCTAGTTACATTGGCACCTTTGCATGAACTCCACGTACTAGTATTCTAAGGCTCACTGTCAAGAAAAGCATGCATACGTTTCACATTATAAGAGAGATAAATATACGTTTACACTAATTTGTGATAAATGTATGACGGTTGGTGACGAAGTTGTCTTTTTCTTCTCTTTCTCCAGTACAAATTGACTAATTTAAATCTGGGGAAATTAAACTTTAAAAAAACGAAAATAATTAATCTACACAGATTTGTAATGATTTTCATTTCTTTTGGTAGGAAATAACTGGATATGATTCATTCAATTTCTATTACTTTATTCATATGCCGATTAGAAAATATAAAAAAAGCAATAAATACAAGACAATGCTGGGAATTTGAAAATCAGCGGTGGCAAGGTCAGCTTTCTGGGCATAACATTTGTGTAATGGTGAGCATTGTTGGCAGAGGACTATACTGGTTTCTTGGTCCTACCTCCAACGTGTGGATGCTAAACGGGTGAATAATCAATATTTATAAGGAGCTCACTGTTATAGTGACATCTTTATTCATCAATGAATTGTTACGTGAAGAAAAACTTACACATGACAACGCATCTAATTAAGCGCATAAATTTTACGTGACAGTAAACTCATTCTATATAACGTCTGAGGCTTGTTAGACTCACTTTACTAATGTTTCAGCCCAAATATTTTCATTAATTGGTTTAATTCCTGTTAATTTTGAATTACGCATTGTAGTGTTGGATTCACAAACTTTTTAATTCTCGATTTTCAATTGAATAAACGAGTGTGGTATGTATTTCAAACAAACAAGATTGAACATCTAATTATTTCAAATAAAATGCATCAAACACTCATCTTCTTCTGGCAAGTAAGAAAAACTAGTTATGCGATGCGGCATGTTTGAATTGCGTGACATAAACCAAATTTCCAATCGCAAATTTGGTGATAAATAAAATAATTTCAATAAGTGAAAAACTCAAATAGGTTACATAATTTGATTTTTTTTTCTTTTTTCGAGGGGATTAGCTTGTGGGAAAGCTACGGTAGTCCATCTCTTTGGAGGTCGGGAAAACTTACAGAGGCATTTCAGCTATCCTCTTACTATCATCGTGTGATTCACTATCGTTAAAAATCGAACCTATGACAAGATATGTGGAATGGGAATCTAAATTGATGAAGCATTTGTAATTTCAAAATTTCCCCCTCCATACATATTTCTTTTATCAAGCCCTCCTTACATATAACAATTGGAAAAATTAACTTAATTAGTATGGGGTAAAATAGTAAATTAATACGTGCGAATTAAAACCACTCCACGTTGGGGTAGTTACAAACTTTTTTTTAAGTACGCTTGTGACAAGAGATTTGTGTCTACATTGATTTTGGTCGCAATTAATTTGAAAAGTGAGATGGAGATCTTGGTGATGTTGATTTAAAGGAGGCCTCCTCATCGGACGGTGTTGGTGAATAGCACCATGCAGCAGTCAATGGGTGTTGTGTACAAACTCTGGTCATCTGGTACTTCTCTTTATTGAAAAAAAAATTAAACGAAAAAAAAAGCAAGATAACTATTTTGAAGTGCCAGGAACAATTCTCCGAGAATGAAATTAAAAAATGTGGTCAAGTTCTTCAAATCTAGTTGAATCTGCTAAACCATCACCTGCTAAAAAGAAAGAAAATAAGTTATAAACATTACCAAAATTGTATCAATCGTAACAAAGACATCAAAAAACAAAAATTGGAAAAGAAAATGAAAATTGTTTGAAATCAAATTCAAAATCTCTAATTGGATGGCATAAAAGGGAAAAGGGAGAGACTCTCAGAAACAATAAAAATGAGTGGCATGGGAGAGAACTCATGTTATGTCATTTTCTTAATTTTATGAAGAAGAGAAGATGGACATAGATTGTGAGATCACCCTCCCTACCACTCATCTTGACTGGCTTCTAAGAGATTATCTCCCATTTCAACTCGGCCAATTCTAAGAATGTATGTTGTGGTTACATGACTATGATGCCTTAATTTATAGAAACTCGAGGGCACACAGATTCAGAAAACCAACCTTAGAGTTAGACTTCTAAACGGGTTAGGTTTATTGGATTTGGATCGGGTTCAATCCGACCCGTTAAGCTAACGGGTCATCCGAACCTGACCCGTTAAACTAACGAGTCACCCGTTTCACCCATTAACAATTAATTTTTTTTTTTTTTGCATAGAGTTTTTTTTTGTTGTTAAGACTTTACTGAAATTACTAAAATATCATCAACTAACCGGTCTAACGGGTTGACCCAAAGTGACCCGTTATTTAACGGGTTCACCCGTTAACGACCCGACATGTTAAGCATCCATCCAAATACTAATATTAATAGATCGAATCGGATTGGGTTAACGGGTCAGATCCAAAATAACAAGTCTACTTAGAGCCCATGGTTTTCACAGCGAGGATTGCGTGTGTCAGTCTAGTTATATTCACACACACGCCTGCTTCTCATGTCATTCTAGCAAAGTTGGTAATCTCTCATGATTCATGGACTCCGCGTCACTCTAGTAACGTTAGCCATTTCAAGAAAAACGTGCGCGCGCTCGCATGATAAGAGATATGAAAGGCCTAAATTTGACTTGACAATAAGGGAAAATAATCTAAGAGCCATAAGGGTTGGTGAGTGAGTTGTCAATTTCCTTTTCCTTATGAGACCCATCAGGGTTGGTGACTAGAGGCCTGATTTGGTATACTTGGATCTGATATCTCGTCGTTGCATTCACTTTGCACATTTATAGAAACTTGAGGGCACACAGATTCAGAAAACCAACCTTAGAGATAGACCTCTAAACGGGTAGGGTTTATCAGGTTTGGGTCGGGTTGAATCTGACCCGTTAAGCTAACGGATCATCCGAACCCGACACATTAAACTAATGAGTCACCCGTTTCATCCGTTAACAATTATTATTATTATTATTATTATTTTGTATAAAGTTTATTTTTTGTTGTTAAAACTTTATTGAAATTACTAAAACATCATCAACTAACGGGTTGACCCAAAGTGTTCCGTTATTTAACGATTCACCCGTTAACGACCCAATCCGTTAAGCATCCACTCAAATACTAATATTAATGGGTCAGATCGGATCGGATTAACGGGTCGGATCGAAAATGACAGGTCTACTTAGAGCCATGGTTTTCACAATGAGGATTGCGTGTGTCAGTCTAGTTATATTCACACACACGCCTGCTTCTCATGTCATTCTAGTAAAGTTGGTAATCACTCATGGTTCATGGACTACGCGTCACTCTAGTAACGCTAGCAATTTTGAGAAAAACGTGTGTGCGCTCACATGATAAAATATATGAAACGCCTAAATTTGACTTGACAACAAGGGAAAATAATCTAAGAGCCACAAGGGTTGTGAATAGTTCAAGCATTTTTGTTATCATTCTAATTTTCTGAAGGTAGATAGAGAAATTGCATGTAAATCGAACAATGTTTCATAATCTTTTGCATGTTGGTACTATTGTTGATCCAAAGCCACAAGAACTTTGTTGGTCTAATCTTTTTTGCATGTAAATAGAAGTCTGATCTTTTGTGTGTATACAAGCAACAGTATCATTTAAACGCTTTAAAAACCCTCAGCGTCACGTGGGCAATTTTTGCTTGTTATAATCAAATATATGAAATTGAAATGTTGTACGAGGTTACAATTGGAGAGATTTTTCAGTGTGATTGGAACACGGGATGATACATCATGTGTCACTATACAAATGGTAGAATATGTTTGTTAAAAAATTAATAATTTAAAAAATAAAATTTTCACTACTTATATAAAAACACGTGGTGTACCACTCGTTTTTCGATCACAATGAAAAATTTCCCGTTGCAATTGTACCAAAATGTAAAGAAGTAAATTGTAATTTACCCTTTTTACTTTCACTTGCACATTTACCTGTTTGACGCCCAGCCATATTATATCCCAGTAAAAATATCACATCCATCAAAAAAATTAATTTTTCATCTATATTAATACAATGTATTTGAAGGACCGACAATTTTGAAAATGCGGTCTCATGCCGTAGAGGATGGTTTAGAAAAGGTGAGGCTCCCTAGTATATATAGGTAGCACTCCTCTGGATTGTTCATTGCTCATACACATCACCTGCTTCATACACTTGAACTTTATGGAGAGAAGCATGAGAGTTGTTTTACTACTAATCAGGTTTCTAGCCATTGCAACCATTACTTTCAGTATTGGTTTATCCAATGGAAATCCCGGTTGGCCTCCACTTTGCAAAGAAAGTGAAAGACAAGCACTTCTGATGTTCAAGCAAGATCTCAACGACCCTGCCAATCAGCTTGCATCGTGGGTTGCAGAAGAAGGTTCAGACTGTTGCAGTTGGACAAGAGTTGTCTGTGATCACATGACCGGCCACATCCAGGAGCTGCACCTTGATGGTTCCTACTTTCATCCGTATTCCGACCCTTTTGATTTGGATTCCGACTCTTGCTTCAGTGGTAAGATAAATCCTTCTTTGCTCAGTTTAAAGCATCTCAACTACTTGGACTTGAGTAACAATAATTTTCAGGGAACACAAATTCCTAGTTTCTTTGGTTCTATGACAAGTTTAACACACCTTAACCTTGCATACTCAGAGTTTTATGGAATAATTCCTCATAAACTGGGAAATCTCTCCAGTCTACGTTATCTCAATCTCAGTAGTTCCAATGGTTTCAATCTGAAGGTAGAGAATCTTCAGTGGATTTCTGGTCTTTCTCTGCTGAAACACTTGGACTTAAGTTTTGTAAATCTTAGCAAAGCATCCGACTGGTTGCAAGTTACAAACATGCTCCCTTCTTTGGTAGAGTTAGATATGTCTAATTGTCAACTTCATCAAATCACCCCCCTACCCACCACAAATTTTACTTCCCTGGTCGTCCTTGATCTTTCTGGAAACCGTTTTAATTCTTTGATGCCGATGTGGGTTTTCAGTATTAAAAATCTAGTTTCTCTTCGTCTCATTTATTGTTGGTTCCAAGGTCCAATTCCTAGCATTTCACAGAATATCACATCTTTGAGGGAAATTGATTTGTCATTGAATTCTATTAGTCTTGATCCGATTCCCAAATGGCTGTTTAACCAAAAAGACCTTGCCTTGAGTCTAGAATCCAATCAACTTACAGGACAACTTCCAAGCAGTATTCAGAATATGACTGGTCTTAAAGTTCTTAATCTCGGATCGAACGACTTCAATTCTACCATACCTGAATGGTTGTATAGCTTGAACAATCTCGAGTCTTTACTTCTTTCTTCCAATGCCTTGCGTGGTGAAATATCGAGTTCCATTGGAAACATGACATCCCTTGTCAATCTTCACTTAGATAATAATCTGTTGGAAGGGAAAATCCCAAATTCTTTGGGACATCTTTGTAAGTTGAAAGATCTTGATCTGTCAAAGAACCATTTCACGGTTCAAAGACCATCCGTAATCTTTGAAAGTTTGTCCAGATGTGGTCCGAATGGAATAAAATCATTGTCGTTGAGGTATACTAATATATCAGGTCCCATTCCAATGTCTCTAGGAAATCTGTCAAGCTTAGAAAAATTGGACATATCTGGAAATCAGTTTAATGGAACTTTCACAGAAGTTATTGGTCAACTCAAAATGCTAACGGATTTGGATATATCTAATAATTCATTAGAAGATGCAGTGTCGGAAGTTTCTTTTAGCAACCTTACAAAGTTGAAGCATTTCATTGCAAATGGAAACTCATTTACTCTGAAAACCAGTCGAGATTGGGTTCCTCCTTTTCAACTTGAAATTTTGCAATTGGATTCTTGGCATCTGGGACCTGAATGGCCAATGTGGTTGCGGACACAAACGCAATTAACACGTCTAAGCTTATCCTGTACAGGAATTTCAAGTACTGTTCCAACTTGGTTTTGGAACTTAACTTCCAAAGTAAGGTATCTGAATCTCTCTCACAATCAATTGTATGGGCAGATTCAAAACATAGTTGCTGGTCCTATGTCAGTGGTTGATCTTAGTTCTAACCATTTCACTGGTGCATTGCCTATTGTTCCCACCTCATTATTTTGGCTAGATCTTTCCAATTCATCATTTTCTGGATCTGTTTTCCACTTCTTCTGTGATAGGCCAGATGAACCACGGCAACTTCATTTTCTTCATCTCGGGAACAATCTTCTCTCTGGAAAAGTACCCGATTGTTGGATGAGTTGGCAGTACTTGAGCTTCCTAAATTTAGAAAACAACAACCTAACGGGGAATGTCCCAATGTCCATGGGATACTTAGATTGGCTGGAATCGCTGCACTTGCGCAATAATCACCTGTACGGAGAATTGCCACATTCCCTGCAGAACTGTACCAGGTTGTCAGTTGTTGACCTTGGTGAAAATGGGTTTTCCGGAAGCATACCAATATGGATAGGGAAAAGCCTTTCAGAATTGCAGATTCTGAACCTTCGTTCAAATAAGTTTGAAGGAGATATTCCTAATGAAGTTTGTTATTTGACAAGTCTCCAGATATTGGACCTTGCACATAACAAACTCTCAGGAATGATACCGAGATGCTTCCACAATTTGAGCGCCATGGCTGATTTTTCAGAATCACGTGATGCAAGTGTATATGTTATTTTGAATGGGATTAGCGTTCCACTTAGCGTTACAGCGAAAGCAATCTTGGTAACGAAAGGGAGAGAAATGGAATATGGCAAGATTCTGAAATTCGTAAAATTCATGGACCTTTCATGCAACTTTATGTATGGAGAGATCCCTGAAGAACTTACCGACCTCCTCGCATTGAAGTCACTCAATTTATCGAATAACCACTTCACCGGAAGAATTCCTTCAAAGATTGGTAATATGGCACAGTTAGAATCTCTCGATTTTTCCATGAACCAACTTGATGGTGAAATTCCTCAAAGCATGACGAATTTGACATTTCTGAGTCACTTAAACTTGTCCAACAACAATTTGACGGGACGAATTCCGAAAAGCACTCAACTGCAGAGCCTTGATCAGTCGAGCTTCGTCGGCAATGAACTATGCGGAGCTCCACTCAACAAGAATTGCAGCGAGAATGGGGTGATACCGCCACCAACAGTTGAGCACGACGGAGGAGGAGGATACAATTTACTCGAAGATGAGTGGTTCTACGTGAGCTTGGGAGTTGGATTCTTCACGGGGTTTTGGATTGTGCTTGGTTCTTTGTTGGTAAACATGCCATGGAGCATTCTTCTTTCACAGTTGCTGAATAGGATAGTGCTTAAAATGTATCATGTAATTGTTGAATATGTTTAGCTTTGTTTTGTACTTTGAGTAAGTTTGTTGGCATTTTCCTTGCTGTGACGAATATGCCAGTATGGTTGTGTTGTATGATTTTGTCAAATTTCGTCCTCTTGTTTCATTGTATTTTTTTTCAGGTTTGGCTTTAGAGGGGTTAGGTTTCATGTCCTCCCCTCCCTTGTATCGTTTTTGTTTTCGTTTCTAGAAGGGTAAGGTTTATGTTCCCCCTTCTTACTCAATGTTGTTTTTCTCATTTTCTTGGCATTATGAGGGGTAAGGTTTATATTCTCCCCTGACTAGGTGTAACTTATTTTTTTTCATTATCAATAAAATATCCCTCGTACTGTCGAGGTTTTCTTAAAAAATAAAAAATAGAAAAAATTATCCCATATAAAATTAAAAGACTTGTTTTCTGAACAAGTAATTCTTAATTCAGCAGAAGTAAATTGAATGACAAGAGAAATGTGTGAAAATGGTTTAGGGATTAGTTACCTATTAATTAATTATCAACAAACTCATATTATTTCGTGGTTTTATTTTTAATTATTTTTCATTTACAATTTTACTCCTGGATCTTTCTTTTGTTCTCTCTCTTCTCTCTCCCCTTCTTCGTAGTACTTCTCTCTCTCTCTCTCTCTCTCTCTCTCTCTTCTTCATACTAATTCACGTGACACCTCTCGCTCTTGTACGAGAAAACCCAATTGCTATGCAGTTTTGAAATGCTCGTGATGCAAGCAAAATGGAGACGACAGAGTTAGCATGTTTCTATGGTGAGTAAGTTGTCAGTTTCCTTTTTCTTATGAAACCCATCAAGGTTGGTGACTAGAGGCCTGGTTTGGTGTACTTGGATCTGATATCTCGTCGTTGCATTCACCTTGCACATTTTCCAGCCCAAAAAACTTTCAACTAATGTCCGACCTTATCATAAGCATATTTAAAAACATGTGGTCCAATATTTTATTGAATATCACACTGGATTTCTAACCATGAGTCGTCGGTTCGATGTACTATGTGCAATGCAGGGAAAAAATATTGTTTTGAATTTGTAAAATTCTAAGTTTTGTTCATACAAATCACCCCTTTTTACGTTGATGGAAATTAATCGAGGTTCACTACATCGCAAGTCTCTTTTTTGGTCAAGAGTTTACTTTATTTATAACACAACAGATTACAAAAAAGAAGGCCCAAATACAATAAACACACAAACAAGAAGACGGACCTCCATAGTAACCCAACAGCCCAAAACAAACATAGTTTTGAGCCCTAAACAGGAAAAAACACCAAAGCAAACCCTAGCAGATTTCTACCTCCGCCTTCAACCCGCTTGCCGAACGAACAACCCCTGCACCCATCAAGAAATCAAAATAACTAAAGCCCCAAAGCTGGATGAAAACAGAGCTACAACAGGAACCCAAAACAGAGCCCCAAATTCCTCCACAGCACACCACAGCAGTAACCGCCACAAATCGAAGGAAGCTAGTGGGAAAAAACCCACTAGCAACAGTGCCAACAAAGTCAAACCAAAGGAAGGAGGTGGTGTGAACACCGAGCCTAAGCTCTACTCACCTTCCGGGAGAAGCACGATAAATCGCATTGAAAAAAGGTGGGAGCCAAGCCGGACTGTGAGATCAAAGAAGGATGAAGCCGATCCGGATTGGGGAACGTGGGGGGAAAGAGGGGGAAATGGTGGAAAGAAGGAGAAAATGTGGAAAAGGTGGAAGAAAGACGAAAGGAAACAAAAGGGAAACGTGGAAGAACGGAAGAAATGGGAGAAGTTGGAAAAGGGACTGAGGTCAAAGAAAACAGATACACGGGGTTGAGTGGCAAACAGGCCACTGGGCGGGGGTACATGGAAGATGAAGGAGAAGGAGAAGGAAAGAAAAGGAAAAAGGAGAAAGGAGAAAGGAGAAGAGAAGGACTGCCACCGACCCTGGCCATAACTAGGGTCGGTGGCTGCGGGAAGAATGAAGTGGAGGACACACACACAACAGGTATAACAAGTTTAGGAACCGGAAGGCGATATTCCGTTCCTTATTCGTAATTTTTTTCACACATACCGCAAAGCTTTTGAAATGAACAAACCAACTCGTATATATTCGCTTCAGACCTAGGGGATAAGAACGATAGATCCAGATGTTTTCCTGTTCTCAAGGTCTGCGTGTGCCTGTGCTGCTTCAGATAATGAGTAGGTGTGATTCACTCGAACCCGCAATATACCCGATGCAACATTAGCAAATACCTCTCCTGCAGCCTTCCTCTCGGGTTACAGCGTAATGAAAGAGGCTAGGCCGAGTCAAGAAGAGTGATTTCGCTGCAAGGGCTGATAATGGAACTGGATCAGACGCACCTGATGACTGCCCAAAATTCACCATGTATCCCCGAAGTTTTAAGACTTCCAGTGATCCCTGAAAACAATACCTCCCGATAAGAATTCATAGTCGACAACATTACTTATCTATTAGATGATGTCAATGTTGGAGTTGAGTAGTTTGGATAAATCATGACAAGCTTATGAATATAAGACAAGTATAACTTACCTCAAACGTATCCTTCCCTACAGAATCGTAGACAACTTCAACCCCATTGTTGCGATGGGGGGTGAGAACGGGAAAGCCATTGTAGCAGTTGCAGAGACCAGAATCAAATTATAAGGGCAAAGACCAGTTCAGCCTGTTTTGAAGGGAACAGATAAAAAATATGTCAAAGAAGATCGAAGGCCACTACTTTTCAGAGGTTCTACAAATTCAAGAGAAAAAATGGCAATAAATCACAACGGTTTCCCTCTTTCGCTAAGAAAAACTAAGGTATATATAAGAAGGAAACCAGCTTTGATTTCACACGAACTCGAAAACCAAGTTAAACAATAAATCATCAAAATTTCCCTCTACTCCAATAAAGCAACGTAAACAATAATCTTTCTGAGTCAACTGTTTGGTTGGTGAGAAAATAAAAGAAAGTCAAATCCTCTCCCCCCATCATTCCCAAATACAAAATTTCTCAAGTTAAATTAAAAAACTTAAAATCTCAACTAAACCAATCAGCTCCAATCAATTCTTTTCACTGTAATCTGTCTAAAGATGATTCCTTTTTCATCAAATGTTATCCAATTATCAAAACCCAGTTCCTACTAATTACATATAAAAATTGGCCAAATCAACATCAATCAACCTGATTAAAATTTTAATTACAAATTGAAAAGGAAAATAGTACTAATACAGCAGTAGTTGAATAAAATTTTAATTTACTTTTCCACTAATTAAAACAAACAAAAACGCCAGTTTTAATCAGTGAAATTCGAGAGAAGATTACCTCGTTGGGGCTTGCTGATCAAGGAAGCTAGAAGCGAAGCAGCTGAAGGGCGAATATTGCACAATTGCAAATAGAAAAATCCATTCTTTTTAGAGAGAGAGAGAAGAGAGAGAGAGAGAGAGGAGAGAGAAAGTCGTCCTCTCTAGAAAATTAAAAAAAAAGCGCTTGTCTGCGATTGGTTGGGCATTCAGTGGGGTAGGCGGACGAATAGTATGACGCCACGTACGCGCTAACTGGCGAACACGCGGGCTGGGACTCGCGGGTGATCCTGGAGATTTAACTGATATAACCGTCGCGTGCGCGGACTGAACACTTTTGTTTGGTTTGAAGTTTAAAGTTATGATTGAGATTAACGTATTCTTTTGTTGAAAGTAGACTGAGATAATCAACTTCTTAATCAAACTGCCTGTGTCAAGGGCCCCACTCCACTCCCACGTTGTAATCTTTTCTGTTATGGTGATGGTGCTAAGTAAAATCAAGGGTGAGGATTGAGGGAATCAATCAAACGGTTGGCAATAAATAAGAAAGTTCGAAAAGTCAACCTGCTCATAGCAGGTAATGTTTGGACCTACTTATTTCAACTCATTTAGGTAAATTTAGCCAAGGATTTTCATGGATCAATGAGCTAACTCATTATATATGTGTACTTTTTTTTAATTTTATATTTATAAATTTATTGAATTTAACGGCTAAAACCTAATGTGATCAAATCCAATGATAAAAAAAAAAAATCTAACGTTCCAAATTTAAATTCAATGGCTAAAGTAAATAAAAAAATTATTTTATGTGTTTCATATTCTTTCATAGTGTTCCATGAGTTTCATGATGTTGATTTAGAGATTTTTCAATATATATCGGAATCTAATTTTTTTTTAGGTTAAAATGTTCATAAAATTAAATTATGATAGTCTACCTAATATTTTTTTAAGTTACTTTAAGAAAAAAATATCCTAAATTCATTCTTTAATACTCTCGGGCTAAAATTTAAACCAAAAGCTTTGGAGGAGAAAAATTGTTTCTGGTTAAACCCCAAATTTTCTAGCTTAAAAATTTGAAGTTTTAACTCAAAAGTTGGAGATGATCAAGTAAAGGAATAGGATCCTCTCAAGATCCTAGCAAAAATTGAACAGTCAAAAATTAATTTTTTGTTTATGTCCACTTTTTTCTGTCCATATTCTTTTATCTTCACCTTTTGCTGTTCATCTTCTTCCATCTTCTTCCCGGTTAATATGCTCATGTTCATCTTCTTCTCTCTTCAAGGTCATTTAATGGAATAATGTTTGATTATTATTGTTGTTGTATTTTTTTTTAACAAACGATATTATTTATACTAACAGTGTAGGGGAGTTAACTCAGCCTTACAATGAGTTAGCAATGATGTGATTCAAATTTATCTTTAACGAGATTCAAACTTAAAACCTCTCATTTACAAATGATATTGTTGTTGTATTTAAACCTTGGATTTTTAACATTTTTTAATATTTAGTATTGAATGATATGAAAATAAATGGTTAATTTAAAAAAAAAGAATATTTGTAACATAACATTGAATAATAAGAGCAATGATGCCATACTCGTAAATCACTGTTTGTTTATGTTATTTTATTTTATTTTATATAATCAATTCATAGATCTTCGTTATAAGTACATCAAAGAGCTTCCATCTTGGTGTCCTTGCTAGAGTCCCCCACAATCCTCCTCCAAAACCAGTGCTCCTGCCACACTATCTCCATCTTCTCAATCGGCACATTCTTCGTCTCCGGCAAAAACAAGTACACAAACACCGTCATCACCGCCACCCAACCCCCGAAAAAGAAGAAAATCCCAGCCTTGAAGTGGCACAGCATTGCTAGAAAAGTTTGAGCAACAATGAAAGTGAACAAAAAGTTCACCACCACATTGATACTTTCTCCCGCTGATCGAATTTCCAACGGGAAAATCTCACTCGGAACCAACCATCCGAGCGGCCCCCATGACCACCCGAATCCCGCTACATAAATGCATATCAAAACCAGCACCAAATAGGCATACCCCTTGCTCACTCCACCGCGATCACCAAGCTGAGCTGCCATTACACCTCCCACCACGATTTGTGACACCAACATTTGAATCCCACCAGCTAAAAACAACGCTCTTCGCCCAAATTTGTCTACGATAAGCATAGATACGAATGTTGAGATTGTACCAACCACTCCAGTCGTCAGGACAACGGACAAGAGCGAAGCGCTTTCTCCCAACCCAATTGTTCGAAAAAGTACGGCAGAATAAAAGGATATGACATTGATCCCTGTCACTTGCTGAAAAAATGGTATGGCTATTGCCATCACAAGCTGAGGCCTATACTTTCTCTCCAGGATTTTCTTAAAAGGGTGTTTAATGTTTTTCCATATGTTGTTTGCCTTGATCAGATCATCGAGTTCTGCTTGGACATCATTGACACCTCTGATACGTTGTAGCATTTGCTTGGCTGTATGGTGATCCGCGCTATGCTGGATTAGGCTGTTAGGTGTTTTGGGAAGGAAAAATGCTCCCAGTGTTAGCATTGAGGCAGGGACTGCAGCCATGGCTAGGGAGATTCGCCACCCCCAACCGCCTTTGATCTTCTCAGAGCCGTAGTTGATGAGGTTAGCTGATAATACGCCAATGCCGACGCTAAATTGGAAGCCATTGTTAATTGCTCCTCTGTATTTTGGTGGTGCCATTTCCGAAAGGTACAATGGAACAGCCTGCACAACACAAACACAGATTACACAAGTAACACGAAAAATAGAAACATCGAATAGGGTATGCTTATATGATTAATGTTGGGGGCAAAAAGTACTACCTGATTTCCAAAACCAATACCAACTCCAAGCAATAAGCGGCCGAGGATGAGCATGTAGATGTTCATAGCTGCGCCATTTAGAGCTGAGCCGGCAAGGAATGCAGCTCCACCGGCAAGGATTGAAGGCTTGCGGCCGTAAGCCCTTGTGACCAAACCGGCAAAAAGGGAAGCTACAAGACCAGCTATGTAGAGTGAGGATGTGAAGGATGTTGATTATTGACTCAAACATGTAGTCAAAGTCCAAATCTTTGGGCTACTTTTGTGGTCAAAATTGTTGGATGGCATGCTACATGTGGGAAACCAAAATTGGATGCACTTATGCCTAATTCTTTTTGACTTGATGTTAGGCCTTTGGCCATTGATGTCTTTGAGAAGCTTTTCTTTGGCTATAAAAGGAGAGCAAGGTGCAACCCATAAGCATGGAGAAGTAGAGAAGAACAAGGAAGAGAGAAAAATAGCAAGAAGCCATTTGGCATAGAGAAGAATTTTCTCAAATTGTCTTGTTTTGTATTTTTGGTTTTCTCTTCCTATTGTAAGTGTGAGAGCTTGGGGTTATTTGGGTCTTTGGGAAATTGAGTGATAAACACTATTGTATGTTCTCATTGATTATAGTGGAATACTCCGTCGTCTCCAAACTGGATGTAGGCATTGCCGAACCAGTATAAATCTTGGTGTTCTTGTTGGTGTTGTTTTTATTCTGTTCTGTCTTACTATTCACTTACAGTCGTATGCCGCTTCCGCACAACAAGTGGTATCAGAGCCCAGTTCTGTGAATAGTGTTGGCGCTACAGTTCAGTGAACAGTGAACTGCTACAGTATCTGTGAACAGTATTGTACCTGTGAACAGTGCCGTATTTGTGAATAGTGCCGAGTAGATGGCTGGAGATAAAGATGAATCTGTAAGGAAGGAGTCAGCATCGTCTTCGTCTACATCCAATAGACATCCAACCACTACTACAAGGTTAGAGGTTGATAAATTCAATGGCTCTAATAATTTTGGTATGTGGCAATGTGAAGTTATGGATGTGTTGTATCAACAAGAGTTGGATATGGTTCTGGAAGATAAACCAGAAGATATTGATGACAAGCAGTGGACACGAATTAATCTTCATGCTTGTGCTGCTATTCGATCATTCATTGATAAGGAGTTGAAATACCCGTATATGAAGGAAACTTCTGCTAAGGAGTTATGGACGAAATTGGAGGAGAAGTATATGACCAAGAGCGCAGAAAATCGTCTCTTCTTGAAGAAGCGACTCTTCCGATTTCAGTATCGTCCAGGTATCTCTATGCATGAACACCTCAATGATTATAATAAAATACTTGCTGATTTAGCAAACCTTGATGTGAAAATTCCTGACGAGGACAAGGCACTATGTTTGTTAAATTCATTGCCTGATGATTATGATCATTTGACAACTACTCTGTTGTATGGAAAATCCGAGGTGAAACTTGATGAGGTGTCTGCGGCATTGGTGAATCATGAGTGTCGTAAGAAGGAACTGAAGACTCACAATTCACAAACCGAGGCATTTGTTGCAAGGGGTCGAACAGAGGAAAGAAAATCTGGGAAGCGGGGAAAATCTCGTTCAAAGTCACGAGGGAAGTTTCCTGCTAAAGATGAATGTGCTTTTTGTCGCCAAAAGGGGCATTGGAAGAAAGACTGCCCCAAATTGAAGAACAAAGAGAAGGAGAAAGCGGGTTCTGAAGCAAATATTGCAAAATCTGGAGATGATGATTTCGAGTTTGCTTTGGCTAGTTCATATGCTAATGGTCACTCAAATGAGTGGATTTTGGATTCAGGTTGCACCTATCATATGTGTCCCATTCGGGAATGGTTTTCTAATTTCAAGGAGCTGGATGGTGGAGTTGTTTTGATGGGTAATAATAATGCCTGCAAAACACAAGGGATAGGCAAAATCTGTTTGAAGATGCATGATGGAACAGTCAGAGAATTAAGTGATGTTCGGTATGTACCGGATATGAAGAAAAATCTCATCTCACTGGGTGCATTGGAATCCAAGGGTCTCAAGATCACCATGGAGGGTGGAGTTCTTAAAGCTGTGTACGGGGCACTGGTGGTGATGAAAGGTACAAGACGAAATAACTTGTATTTCTTGCAGGGGAGTACAGTTATTGGTGGAGCAGCTGTCACCGAAGCTGCTGACGCAGATAGCACAGACACCACGAGGTTATGGCATATGCGTCTTGGGCATGCTGGTGAAAAAGCGTTGCAAGGATTGGTGAAGCAAGGCTTATTGAAAGGTGCAAAGGCATGCAAATTGGAATTCTGTGAGCATTGTGTGTTGGGTAAGCAAACTAGAGTAAAATTTGGCACTGCTATTCACCACACTAAGGGCATTCTTGATTATGTTCACACTGATGTTTGGGGACCTTCCAAGAATGCATATTGGGGAGGTAGCCATTATTTTGTCTCCTTTGTTGATGACTTCTCTAGAAGAATATGGGTGTACACCATGAAGCGTAAAGATGAAGTCTTGAAGATATTCCTGAAGTGGAAAAAGATGATTGAAACGCAAAGCGGTCGAAAGATCAAGACTCTCAGATCAGACAATGGGGGTGAATATAAGTCTGATCCTTTCTTGAAAGTTTGTCAAGATGAGGGTATTGTGAGGCACTTCACGGTTAGGGAGACACCGCAACAGAATGGGGTGGCAGAGCGCATGAACCGTACTTTGCTTGAGAAAGTTCGGTGTATGTTGTCTAATGCTGGATTAGGCAAGGCGTTTTGGGCTGAGGCACTCACTTATGCAAGCCATCTCATTAATCGATTGCCAGCTGCTGCGAACGAGGGCAAAACGCCCATGGAGGTATGGTCTGGTAAACCTTGTACTGATTACAAGTTTTTACACATATTTGGTTGTCCTGCTTACTATCATGTCAGAGAAAGCAAGTTGGATCCAAGAGCAAAGAAAGCTCTATTTATGGGCTTTAGCACTGGCGTGAAGGGATACCGACTCTGGTGTCCAGATGAGAAGAAATTTGTTGTAAGCAGAGATGTGACTTTTGATGAGGCTGCTATGGTTAATCAGAACAAGCATGAAGGTGAAACTAAAGCGACCGAGACCATGAGTAGCTCAAAGCAGGTGGAGTTACTGAAGACTCCAGTTGTTCCAGTAAGGTCTGATGTTTCAAACACTAGTCCTACAGTTAATTCTGATGATGAGGACGAGGATGATGAAGAGGAGGCACCTACCCAAGAGCCTCCACAGCAACAAGACTATATTGCAACCAGAAGATCGAGAAGGGAAATCCGAAAGCCTGCTCGATTTACTGATATTGTGGCATATGCACTTCCCGTTATTGAAGATGATATTCCATCCGCCTACAAAGAAGCTGTCATGAGTTCAGAGTGCGAGTTGTGGAAGAAATCTATGGATGAGGAGATGAAATCTCTTCATAAAAATGAGACTTGGAAGCTGGTTCAGTTACCAAAGGGGAAGAAAGCAATTGGTTGTAAATGGGTGTATGCCAAAAAGATGGAATCTTTGGGAAAAGACAATGTAAGATTCAAAGCCAGATTGGTAGCTAAAGGCTACGCTCAGAAGGAAGGCATTGACTACAATGAGGTATTTTCTCCTGTAGTAAAACATTCTTCTATTCGTATTCTGTTGGCTTTGGTTGTGCAGTTTGACCTTGAGTTGGCCCAACTTGATGTCAAGACTGCGTTCTTACATGGTGATTTGGAGGAAGAGATTTATATGTCTCAGCCAGAAGGTTTTAAGGTTGCTGGAAAGGAAAATTGGGTTTGCAAATTGGAAAAATCATTGTATGGCTTGAAGCAGTCTCCAAGACAATGGTACAAGCGATTTGATAGATTTATGATCGGGCAGAAGTACACAAGAAGTCACTATGACCATTGTGTATACTTTCGCAAACTACAAGATGGAACCTTCATTTATCTGCTTTTATATGTTGATGATATGCTTATAGCATGTAAGAGCAAAGTGGAGATTACAAGGTTGAAGACTCAACTAAGTAATGAATTTGAGATGAAGGACTTGGGAGAAGCTCGGAAGATACTAGGTATGGAAATTGAAAGAGATAGAGCGAAGGGCAAGATTAGTCTGTGTCAGAAGCAATATTTGAAGAAGGTACTACAACGTTTCAGGATGAATGAAAATTCAAAACCGGTTAGTACACCTCTTGCCTCTCATTTCAAACTTAGCGCTTCTATGTCTCCTAAAACTGTTGAAGAGAGTCAGTACATGGCTCAAATTCCTTATGCAAATGTTGTTGGTAGTTTGATGTATGCTATGATGTGTACTAGACCTGATATTTCACAAGCTGTTAGCATTGTCAGTAGATATATGCATAATCCAGGAAAAGGGCATTGGCAAGCTGTGAAATGGATTCTACGGTATATTCTGGGTACTGTGGATGTTGGTTTATTGTTCCAGCAGGATAAAGTTACTGGTAAATGTGTTGTTGGATATGTGGATTCTGATTACGCAGGTGATTTGGACAAGCGTAGGTCCACTACTGGTTTTGTATTCTCTATTGCTGGAGGTCCAATAAGTTGGAGGTCGATTCTGCAATCTACAGTTGCTTTGTCGACTACTGAGGCAGAATACATAGCTGTGACAGAAGCTATAAAGGAAGCCATCTGGCTTCAAGGGTTGCTTGATGACTTAGGGGTTCAACAAGACCATGTGGATGTTCATTGCGACAGTCAGAGTGCTATTCATTTAGCAAAGAATCAAGTTCATCATGCACGTACGAAACACATTGACGTGAGGTTCCATTTTGTTCGTGAGATTATTGATGAGGGAGATATTCTTCTTCAGAAGATTGGGACCGCTAACAATCCTGCAGATATGTTAACAAAGCCAGTTTCGTTGCACAAGTTTAAGCACTGCTTAGACTTGATTGGCGTTTGTAAAATTTGTTGATTGCCCCATGGGGGATTGGGAGACGACTATTAGGAGTTCTACTTAGAGGGTTTGAGTCAAGGTGGAGATTGTTGATTATTGACTCAAACATGTAGTCAAAGTCCAAATCTTTGGGCTACTTTTGTGGTCAAAATTGTTGGATGGCATGCTACATGTGGGAAACCAAAATTGGATGCACTTATGCCTAATTCTTTTTGACTTGATGTTAGGCCTTTGGCCATTGATGTCTTTGAGAAGCTTTTCTTTGGCTATAAAAGGAGAGCAAGGTGCAACCCATAAGCATGGAGAAGTAGAGAAGAACAAGGAAGAGAGAAAAATAGCAAGAAGCCATTTGGCATAGAGAAGAATTTTCTCAAATTGTCTTGTTTTGTATTTTTTGGTTTTCTCTTCCTATTGTAAGTGTGAGAGCTTGGGGTTATTTGGGTCTTTGGGAAATTGAGTGATAAACACTATTGTATGTTCTCATTGATTATAGTGGAATACTCCGTCGTCTCCAAACTGGATGTAGGCATTGCCGAACCAGTATAAATCTTGGTGTTCTTGTTGGTGTTGTTTTTATTCTGTTCTGTCTTACTATTCACTTACAGTCGTATGCCGCTTCCGCACAACAAAGGAGGTCAACAGTTCACTGTCAAATTTACAGTAGTTGCTGATTTTGGTGTCCGATTTCATCTTAGTGTTTACTTCAGGGAAGAATTTTTTAAGAAACGGCTCCATTGATGTCACGCCGCCTGAAATTCCAATGTCGTAGCCGAAAATTACACCTCCTATGGCTGCCATCATGCAAGAGAGGATGACAAACGGCGTCATCTTGCCATTGTATTGCCCGGCTTCGCCTGCTATTGCTAACTCAACTGCCATTGCTTCTTCCAAGCTCACACACAAATAGATATGAAGAGAGAACTCAGAGTTGTGATTTGTACTAAGAGAATGGAAATATAGTGAGAAGTCTTGCTCCATTTTCTGACAAATACGATATTTTAAACTACTGTAATCTACGGATAACGAATTCTTCCTAACCACGTCTCCAAGAGTGGTCTTACTTGACTGGTGTATTTCAACAAATGGTTTTGGACTTGTACGGAATATGTAGGCAGTGGTTGCAATCACTACCACTACTAGATAACTTCAGGCAGGACCATAAGCATTTGTCTGAACTCTGAAGAAAGTTAAGGGTCTATTTGGCCACTCTTCAGCTGCCATTGCCTGGTTTAACAAACCCTTTCGTACTTAATCACTCTTTTTTTGCTGCTTTAATATCTGCTTTGCCGTTAATCGCGAGCACTTAAACTTGTCGACCGCTGCCACCCGTTGGTACCCTGCCGGAGCTACTTGGTATGGTAGTCCGGATGCCGCCGGAAGTGGCGGTGTAATGCATGATTAATGTATACATGTTTTGTAATTTTTGGTTTACAGATAATACAGTATAGTTACTTAATTATTAATATTAATAGCATATGCTAAACTAATACATTATTGTCATATTATTCAAAGTGATTTCAAAACTACTTTCATTTACGGTAAGAGAGGCTCGGAGCTAATACAAAGAACAAAAATAAACAGCGAATGTGCAGAAGGAGAAAAAAAAATGTGTGCTGAAATCGTTTCCCAAATTATTCTAAAGTGAATGGCATGAAAGCAAAAAGATAGAGAGAGACTACCAGAAACAATAGAGAGTGTGCCAGTCGGGCACCTTGGCATGCTTCCCACGTCACTCTAGTTACATCGGCACCCTAGCATGAACTCCACATATTAGAATTCGAGGGCTCACTTGAGAAAAACTGTGTCCATCCTCACGTGATGAGAGAGACATATGTTACGTGATACATACCCTGCTGTTTCACAGAAACAGTTTTGCCTTTCAGCAGAAATGTGAAAAATACAATTGACTTTTTTGCTTGCTTAACATGTCTGTCTGTCACTAAAGTTGGAGATAACATCATTGCATTTTGCAAACCAACTCATATTAATCTGTTCACAAAGAACAACAGTTGAGGCAAAAATTTTAGGGTATAAGCACAGCCGAGCCGGATGTTTTCCTGTTCTTAAGGTCTGCATGAGCTTGTGCTGCGTGAGACAATGGGTATTTGTGATTTACTCGAACGCGCAATATGCCTGATTCAACATTAGCAAATACCTCTCCCGCAACCTCTACCAATTTGTCTCGAGCTGCAGTGTACTGGAACAGGCCGGCCTGGTCAGGAAGAGTGACTTTGCTGCAAGAGCTGATAGTGGGACCGGATCAATTGCACCTGATGTTTGTCCGAAACTCACCATGTATCCACGAGTCTTCAAGCATGCCAATGATCCCTGTAAACAATGCCCCAATTAAGTCCTAATTCCAAAATTCACCATTAAGAAATTAGACTAGATAATCTTCTGAACTGAAAAAAATCAAAGGGTAACTAGCATTTGCTTTAACAGTTTCATAAAACTAGCTCGAACGGAACAGTATAGAGATTTGGTATGCCTGGCCTATCATTGAGAAACTTCAACGCTAGATTAGGTAATAAGTCACAGAAAAGCAGAAGTAGTAACAAGCTGTGTTGATACTCAATGAAACCAAGAATATCAAAGGAACGGTGCAGAAGGAGAACCTAGAATCATTTCTGTAACTTTTGTATAAAATTGAGGGATGGTAAGATTTACCTGAAAGGTATCCTTCCCTACAGAATCATAGACAACATCAACCCCATTGTCAGATGTTATTTCTGTCACTCGAGCAACAAAATCCTCTTCGTGTAGACTATGACATGGTGACACCCATCATCCTTGGCCTGAGCTGTCTTCTCTTTAGTTGATAGAGTTCCAATGACAGTTGCACCAAGCGCATTAGCCCACTGGCATAAAAGGGATCCAACTCCACCAGCTGCTGCGTGAACAAGGACCATGTGTCCTGGTTTGACCTGTATAATTAACAGCACAAAATTCAGCTCGAACATTAAAAGCAGCAGCATTCAAATTTATAAACAATTTCTAACATTGAATCAACCGTGTTTAGATAATGAAATTACAAGTTCAGGAAGCATTTAGTTACAACTTGACCACCAATATTTGTCAGTTGATTGTATTTTTTTGACACATTAATCACATAGTTAACAATACAGAAAATTGTACAATAAAACAACCTTGAAAGACTGACGTAGTAGAACCTGAGCTGTCATACCCTTAAGCAATACGGATGCTGCAACAATAGGATCAATTGAAGGAGGAACGGGCACCACTTTGTTTTCAGGAAGGATCTGCTCTTCCGCATATGACCCCATCGGAGTGCCAACATAGGCCACCAGATCTCCAACTCGCCTGTCTGTTACCCCAGGTCCTACGGCTGTCCCAACTCCACAAGCTTCCATACCTGAAATGAAAATTGATTTGTAGTGACGTTGAGTTTCTCGACCATTTCTCTTAAGGATTAGTCAGTTCTATTTCAAACAGCAGGAATGGCTAATCTGGTTTCATGCCCGGCATTCTTTTAGTTTTGCTAAATCATTCTTGATCATATCTGAAAACTGTAATCTCACGCGAAATGTTTACTCAAGAAACTGTTAAGAAAAAACTAAACTTAGAAATTATGCCTTCAAAGAGTGGACTAGATGTCAATCCTTCCTACATTTCGGAACTTGGAAATGAAGCAAAACCTGGGGAGAAGGGCATTGTATCAGCCTTATAATAAAGTCCTTTGCAGAAGTATAAGGGCATTGTATCAGCCTTATAATAAAGTCCTTTGCGGAAGTATACATCGATGAAATTAACCCCTATCGCCTTGTTCTTCACACGAACCTCCCCCTCTTCCGGCTCTCCTATTTCCACATCTTCCCATTTCAAGACCTAGCAGCATTACATCACAAAATTAAGTGAAATGGGGATAAAAGCATTGGAAATTTGGATAATGACATATAGCTGAACCAGATTGCAGATGAAAGGAAAATTACGAGCAAAGGAAACTTCTTTCAAGGAAAACAAACTGAAGTAAAACTCGAAAACAAACGGGTTTTGAATAATATGTTTCAAAGGTTGTGTATGAACACACTTGATGTGGCTCGAGATAAACTATAAACACAATATAAACTTAAGTTTACAAACTCAAATACTTCAAGGCCTCGCTCGATGTCTATGATTGAATTGGACTGAAAAATCGCTAGATTCAATGTATGTCAAAGAAAGAAATTTGGAAGGCAGAAGAAGGATTAATCATGAAGAACATTCCAATCGCCAAGGAAATGGTAGGATTGGAAGGGATAAGCTTACTTCTTGACTACTCCTACTTCTACTTTCAACTTATGGCTCGTCTGGAAATATTTTTAGAATGACTGAAAGTGTTTTTGGTGAAACTGATTTTGGATTCCAAAAACACTTGGAAGAAGCATCAAATATGTGTTTCTTGCAGGAAGCAGTTCAAGTGTTTTCACAAAATATTTTCACAAAAAACACTTTCTGTTATTTAAAAGTACTTCCAAACGGCCAAAGACAAAATTTAGAAGTTGACTTCCATTTCTTCCTTCGACATTGAATCATAGTGAGTTATTGAATCTAGTCAAATCCTTGACACCAAACAAGAACTATCCTTCTCCGGATTAGTCCGATGAATACAATGGCATAAGAAATCATGTACTCTTGGCTAAAAGCAGAAAGGCTATCACTTTCAGCCTGTTACCAGATTTTCCATCAAACAACTTGGATTTATTGTAAACATAAATAGTTTACAAATGAAATCAGGCACTTAATATTGCAACCGACAAACAAGTCTTGATTTTGTGATCACAAATTCAAACATTCAAGTTACCCAAAAAAATACAGGAGAGAGAGAGACCTGAGGACCACCAAGTTCATGAACTCTAATGGCTTTCACCATCTTTGTTGGCGATACTGCTTGATTCTGGGTACGGACTATTTTCCGGTCAAAAGTGTGATTTCTTGGTAATTATCCCTTAATAATTAGCCTAACCCGTGTTAATATTATAATGTTGGACCTACATCTTTTTTTAGTCTATGTCTCATACACGCACCAGAAATCATAAAGAGTTGTGATATTTCCACTCTGATATCTTATTTTCTTACCTATCATTTAATGAAAATGTTAATAACATATTTATCCTTTTAAAAGAAGACTCTTAAACCTTTATTTAATTCAGTACTAAAATCTTGAAAAAGCAAAAAATAATTTAAAATAATAAATAAATAATGGTGGGTGGGGTGTGATATCTTTGGTGGAAAGAGGTTGTGAAAGATTTGGGTTAGAATTGACGGGAATGTTGGAGGAATGAATGGGCATGTGCTAGACGAATGCGAGAAACTTCAATGGAGAAAAAAGAGAATTGAGTGTGAGATCTGCTGTTTTGACAAAAAAGGAGGAAGAAAAGTGGTTTGGGTGTCGGGATCTCTGCAGGACGACGATAAGTGTGAAGGAGATGATGAATGCCTAGGTCTTGCATCTTCTTTTATTTTTTTTATTTTTTTATTTATTTATTTATAATATTATTTAAAGATATATTAGGGTTATTTAAAAAAATATATTATGGTTATTTTGAGAATAATGGTGGGCGGGAAAATAACATTTTACTTTTTTAAATTTTTATAGTGGGTGAGATTATTATGTGGGTAGAAAAATAGGACACGGGTCTTGTAGCACTCTTCATAAATTGTTTTTTTTTTTTTTTGTGAAAAAAATCATAAAATGTTAAGTCTATACTACTTATAAATGAACAGTGTTTGAACCCGAATTTTACTCTATTTACGACCATGCCACTGCTTTTCAGAGTGGCCTATATGTTTGGGTCCTAATTTCAGTTTAATTACGGTCATGCCACTGCTTTTCAGAGTGGGCTTTGTGGGTTTGCATTCAGTGTGGGATTTGGTAAGGGAAAGGCATGCGGCTTACAGAGAGGAGGAGAGATAGAGGGGGAAGGAGAGAGAGAGAGAGAGGGATTCGGTGAAGGGAAGGCATACGGCTTACAGAGAGGAGGATAGATAGAGGGGGAAGGGGAGAGAGAGAGAGAGAGAGAGAGAGAGAGGGATTCGGTGAAGGGAAGGCATGCGGCTTGCAGAGAGGAGGGAGGGAGGGACGAGAAGACGAAAAACAACTGCAGCAAGTTCATGGACAGGGAGAGAGAAAGCGTTCTGCAGCCCGCTAGCAGTTTTCGTTCAGATCCAGGTTTGTTTTTTTCCCCTTAAAATTTAGATTTTTTTCGCCATTTTATGTTTCGTTCAAATCCGGGTCCGTTTGGTTGCCGAGAAATTCACTTGAAAATTTTCTTTTCGTTGGGTTTTAATTTGTTATTTGGGGTCGCGTCTGGGATGAATTACTTGCCGGCATTTGAATTCGGCTTCTGGGATTGCGAAATTCTTCGATTCGAAGTATTGCTTGTCGGCATTTCATAGACCACATTATGCATTATGTTAGTGAATCGTGCTGAGAACATGTCAATCATATTTAGGTTCTGTGCAAGGAAAGGGACATATGAATCCTGCTCTTGATGATTCAATATGCCATCAAACATTACTTAGGCTTCTAATTTCATACAGAAATCGAAAACCCATTTGGTGAGCCCTTGAGTCAGGGGCTACGCTAGAACATTTGGAATGAGAGTGGTCAAAGCGAATCACGTTTTTGTATTATTTTCGAGTTGAAAAATTAGGTTTTTCTTCATAAGAAGTTCAAATTACACTCTATTGGGTCTGAGACATGGAAACTCAATATCTTTGTGATATTACATTAACATAGTTAAACTATATTTTCTTTTGATGGGCATGTCTAAATTTCTGTATTTGCGCTGTAGGGATGTCTTATCGGGTGAAGTGTTCAAAATCCTTCTGCTAACTGATTTAATAGGTTGAATTTGTATCCAATGTTTTCTTCCAATATGGTCTGAACTATTTTGTTTAATTAACGAAAACAGGTCACTTCTCTCTATGGTGGTCCCTTAGAGTTTATGTTTATTGTGCAAAGCACAGAAGACCCTGCTTATCGAGCTGTATCTATGCTACTATCAGAGCTTAAGGTATACGCAACAATAATCATGGTTTCTTTAATATAAGAACATCCAGGACAAGTCATATATAATATATGCTTGAAAGCACAAGTTTAATGTATAACATTTTTTAGGTTACATGTGTTCCGAGAATGATCTGTTTTACGTTTAACTTCATTTCCTTGCAGGACGAGGTTGATGCTAAGATTGTTGTGGCTGGTATTTCAACAACCTGTAGTCAGAAAATTCACAACCAATTGGTATGTACCTGATTAAAATAATTTACGCTTTGCTACCATGCTGGTGCAATAGCAAGGTCTTGCACAGTTTAAGTGTTATCTTATCAAATCATTATGTACCTATAATTGTTCTATATGACGAGTTTCTTTTCTTTATGGAATAGAGAAATATAAATTTATTACTAAGTCTTAATGGTGTAGGGTATATGTAAATGAATTCAATTAGAACTCACAGTTTTGTTTTCTGTTTTGTAGCTGCCTTGATCATTAGTTGGTGATATTTGGGAGATTGGGTCATCTGGTTGTTTGGATTTAAGTGGGATTGAGGTTATTTTTGCCGCTTTTTGTGATTTGGGTCTGGGTTCTGGTCAAGTTATTGCTATTGATTCTGGGTCATCTTCTTCAAAGTTATTGCTATATATTCCTTCTTCTTTTGGACCCAACAATCTGTGGGTTTGATTGCAGCATAGTGATTTAGTTTAAAATTTCAACATTGATTATATATATATATAGATAATCCTAAACACTTCAAATAAATCTCAAATTGAAAAGAACACTTCAATCTGACTAAAATTACACAAAGGAAAAAACAAAGACAGAAAGTTGGGCGGTGAAACATCAACACTAATTTTATAGGACGGCAATAAGGCCGGCGATGCTGTATGGCACAGAATGTTGGGCGGTGAAACATCAACACGTACACAAAATGGGTGTAGCGGAGATGAGGATGCTTCGTTGGATGTGTGGGCACACGAGAAAGGATAAGATTAGGAATGAGGATATCCGGGGTAAAGTAGGAGTAGCCAAAATTGAAGGAAAGATGAGAGAAAATCGGTTACGGTGGTTTGGACATGTGCAAAGAAGGCCTACTGACGCTCCGATTAGAAGATGCGACTATGGGACAGAGGTTCAGGGCCGAAGGGGTAGAGGAAGACCTAGGAAAACTTTGGAAGAGACTCTAAGAAAAGACTTAGAGTACTTGGATCTAACGAAGGACATGACACAGGATCGAGCACAATGGCGTTCTAAGATTCATATAGCCGATCCCACTCAGTGACTTGGATTTTCCAAGTCTCCAACCGAGAAGTTTTCCTCACTCGGGAAATTAAGGGAACACTACCCCAACCTACATGCTCCACTCAGAAAGCTTCAACATACAAGCTTCAACAAAAGAAAATTCAAAGAACTTAGCGAAGAAGGCTTTGGTGTATTTAACACAATACGTTGAAATGAAGGAAAACTTATTTATTGATATCCCCGATAAGCTACAAATATGTACATATGCATGAGTCAAAATAAACACACAAGAGGGAGCCTTCACAAAGGTTGCTTAGGAGAAGTCTCAGCAGTCGGTAGAGCCCCAGAAAGAGAAGGCACCGGAGGGGGATCATTTGGAGCCTCAGTACTGGACAGAACCCTAGAAGGAGGAGGCATCAGAGGTTGATCATTCGGAGCTTCATTATGCGGTACAGCCCCAGAAGACGAAGGCAATAAATGCCTTTGGAACAAACCCACAAATCTCTGATGATCAAGTAAAACCTGACCATCAGTTTCCTTCATCTGGTCAAGCTTCCTCTTCATGTTTGTAGCATAGTCATGTGCGAGCCGGTGCAACTGTTTATTCTCATGCTTGAGCCCCCTAATCTCCTGTTTGAGACTCATCACTTCAGCCGCCAATGACTCAACTTGGCGGGTTCGAGCAAATAGGCGTTGGGCCATATTAGACACAGAACCTGCACACTGAACACTGAGAGCCAGCGAATCCTTAACAGCTAACTCATCAGACCGTTTGGAAAGTAGTCTGTTATCTTTGGGAGTGAGAAGGTTCCTGGCCACCACCGCAGCGGTCATATCATTCTTCATCACGGAATCCCCAACGGTAAGAGGACCAGTAAGGGAGACGAAGGATGGGCGCCATATGTTGTCTGGAGAAGGCGGGGCTGCCTCTTCAACAAGGTTCAAGTCAAAACGACGGTCAGAGGGGCCAGACATTTTCAAAGGTGTTGAAGAGAGAAAAGGTCGGACAAATCAAGATCTTAGAAGTGCAAGAATGAAGCTTCTACTGGTGGAGATTCAAGTGTGCTTTGGAACTTAATGCCAACCCCTATAAAAATCTGCACTCGACGGAGCTTCAGAAATCGAAGAGGCGCCTGCTCAGAAATCGAAGAGGCGTTTGCTTTCTCAAAAGTTGGGCTGCTTAGAGATCACGAGGGTTGATCTCAGAAATCGAAGAGGCGTTTGCTTTCTCAAAAGTTGGGCTGCTCAAAGACCACGAAGGCCGATCTCAGAAATCGAAGAGGTGCTCGCTTTCTCAAAAGCTGGGCTCCCCAGAGACCACGAGGGCCGATCTCAGAAATCGAAGAGGCACCTACTTTTCCAGCCTTGTCAGCACCTGTCACACGCACACTCAGCTTTGCGGAAATTATGGGCATTCTGTCAAAGACTTCTGGGGAAGTAGAAAACACATGAATCTTACTGTTCAATCACCCACTTCCCACACGCAACAATAGCTCACGGGTACCACAGATAACTTTGCCAAAGTTCTCTGCCAAAGTTGAGCACGTGAAGCTTGCAGCTCCCACTACATCGCTCTGACCAAGAAGGGTAAAAGAATAGCAAAGAAACAACACTAACAAAGTTTAGACCCATAAATTTTGAAGGTCTAGCTACCATATTATTACCCACAAGGGTAAAGGAACAGTACCACTGCTGGATAATTGGAAAGTCCCTGTGTGTCAACCTCTGTGCTTCGTGGCAAGGTAGACTAGCAAACATGCCCAACCTTTACTCACATTCGAGAAAACACTCCCAATAAGATTGCTTGCTCCAAAATCGAAGAGGCATCGTCCTCCAAATCTCGAGAGCCAGACTCCCAACATGACTACTTTCTTAAAAATCGAAGAGAGGGTAAAGGAACAGTACCATTGCTGGATAATTGGAAAGTCCCTGTGTGTCAACCTCTGTGCTTCGTGGCAAGGTAGACTAGCAAACATGCCCAACCTTTACTCACATTCGAGAAAACACTCCCAACAAGATTGCTTGCTCCAAAATCGAAGAGGCACCGCCCTCCGAATCTCGAGAGCCAGACTCCCAACATGATTACTTTCTCAAAAATCGAAGAGACACTGCTTCCCGAATCTTCGAGAGCCAGACCCCCAGCATGATTGCTTTCTCAAAAATCGATGAGGCATCGTTCTCCGAATCAATCGAAGAGGCGCTCGCTTTCTCAAAAGCTGGGCTGCTCAGAGACCACGAGGGCCGATCTCAGAAATCGAAGAGGCACCTACTTTTCTAGCCTTGTCAGCACCTGTCACACGCAACAATAGCTCATGGGTACCACAGATAACTTTGCCAAAGTTCTCTGCCAAAGTTGAGCACGTGAAGCTTGCAGCTCCCACTACATCGCTCTGACCAAGAAAGGTAAAAGAATAGCAAAGAAACAGCACTAACAAAGTTTAGACACATAAATTTTGAAGGTCTAGCTACCATATTATTACCCATAAGGGTAAAGGAACAGTACCACTGCTGGATAATTGGAAAGTCCCTGTGTGTCAACCTCTGTGCTTCGTGGCAAGGTAGACTAGCAAACGTGCCCAACCTTTACTCACATTCGAGAAAACACTCCCAATAAGATTGCTTGCTCCAAAATCGAAGAGGCACCGTCCTCCGAATCTCGAGAGCCAGACTCCCAACATGACTACTTTCTCAAAAGCGAAGAGAGGGTAAAGGAACAGTACCATTGCTGGATAATTGGAAAGTCCCTGTGTGTCAACCTTTGTGCTTCGTGGCAAGGTAGACTAGCAAACATGCCCAACCTTTACTCACATTCGAGACAACACTCCCAACAGGATTGCTTGCTCCAAAATCGAAGAGGCACCGCCCTCCGAATCTCAAGAGCCAGACTCCTAACATGATTACTTCCTCAAAAATCGAAGAGACACTGCTCTCCGAATTTCGAGAGCCAGACCCCCAGCATGATTGCTTTCTCAAAAATCGAAGAGGCATCGTTTTCCGAATCTCGAGAGCCAGATACCACAGACCACTTTTTCAAAGTGCTCTGACAGAGTTAAAACATGTGAAACTGGCAGCTCCCACTACCGTGCTATGACCAAGCAGGGTAAAGGAATAGCATTACTACTTGTTGTTAGGGAGACTCCTATATATGTCGACCTCCATCCTCAACGGACAGGCAGACCTGCAAAAATGCTCAACCCTTCATCATATCTAAGAGGGCACTCCCAACGAAGCCTTTCGAAATATTCAGCTTTCTTTCCCCCCGATAATACCTCTGCAAACAAGCTATACTAGAGCAAGAATATCTCATATCATCAGGGTTAAAAGCAAGAGTATCCCATATCATGCTTTTTCCCTGTCTTTTCCTTTGGCCTTGTTTTTACCTGCAAGACAAGGAGAAAGAGAGCAATCAGTCAGCACTTGGAATCAAGCTTCCAGCCAGGAACTGACTGCCTGGAACCCCTTACCTGATTACTTACCTGGCATTGCTCTCGAGTACTCATCTTCAACATGTTATGTTTCCAGGGAAGATTACGCATCTGCTTGAGGAACAGATAGGGCAAGTGCGAAGGATACAAGGAAGCATGTGGAGACAAGCGTAACAGCACACGTGCCGATACATCCATTACTCTGTCAAAAGCAAAAGTATCCCATATCAGCAGGGTGGAACGTACTCTAGATTTGATGGACTTGTTTTGACCCTCAAATTCTTCAGTCGGCCTTATACTCTGGAGGAAACCAGAAAACCCTCCAGCTCAGTTCAAGAATAAGCCTGTGGAAAGTTACTTCTTCAAAAGCAAAAGTATCTCATATCATCTCTTCTCATTTTTCTTCTCTTTATCCTTCATGCTGCTGCAAGATGGGGAGAAGGTGAACAATCAGTCGGAGCTCTGATTGCTTACCTTGTCTGTCACCTCTTTCAGCAGACCCCCTAGCTCGGCGACTTGGGGGACTCCTACTACATGGTTTGTATCGCGCTTGACCAAGCCTGAAACTACAAGTAAGCTTCAAGTGAAATTGATACATTACCTTGTGCATCTCTACCAGTTAAAGATACCACCCCTGGATGGAGGAAGAGTACTTCCAGAGAAGATGCCACATCTACCTATGAGACAGATAAGGCAAGTTAAGACGACACCACACTCCGATACTTAGAAGTTTCGTGATTACGAGATCATTCTCCCACAATATTTCCTAATGTCATTTGTACTAAATCATTCACTTGTACTCACTAAAGGAGAGCTTGAACCTATGTACTTGTGTAAACCCTTCACAATTAATGAGAACTCTTCTATTCCGTGGACGTAGCCAATCTGGGTGAACCACGTACATCTTGTGTTTGCTTTCCTATCTCTATCCATTTATATACTTATCCACACTAATGACCGGAGCAATCTAGCGAAGATCACAAAAAGCGACCGTTTTCGCTACCTAGGATCTATCTTGCAAGAGAACGGAGAATTAGATGGAGATCTCAACCATAGAATACGAGCTGGATGGATGAAGTGTAAGAGTGCATCCGGCGTGTTGTGTGACCGTCGTAGGCCACTGAAGCTCAAGAGAAAATTTTATAGGACGACAATAAGGCCAGCGATGTTTTATGGCACATAATGTTGGGCGGTGAAGCATCAACACGTACACAAAATAGGTGTAGCGGAGATGAGGATGCTTCGTGGGATGTGTGGGCACACGATAAAGGATAAGATTGGGAATGAGGATATCCGAGGTAAAGTAGGAGTAGCCGAAATTGTAGGAAAGATGAGAGAAAATCGGCTCCGGTGATTTGGACATGTGCAAAGAAGGCCGACTGACGCTCTGGTTCGAAGATGTGACTACGGGACAGAGGTTCAGGGCCGAAGGGGTAGAGGAAGACCTAGGAAAACTTTGGAAGAGACTCTAAGAAAAGATTTAGAGTACTTGGATCTAACGGAGGACATGACACAAAACCGAGCGCAATGGCGTTCTAGGATTCATATAGCCGACCCCACTTAGTGGGAAAAGGCTTTGTTGTTGTTGTTGTTGTTGTTGTTGTTTAGGATTATCTACATATATATAATCAATGTTGAAATTTTAAACTAAATCACTATGCTGCAATCAAACCCACAGATTGTTAGGTCCAAAAGAAGAAGAAGAAGAAGGAGTGAACAACATGAAATTGGCTTTGGGTAAGCTTCCACTCTCTTCTGTGTATGATCTCTTTGAGAAGTGATTTTGGTTTGTGCTTTCAAAAAAGATGATGGCAATTTCATATTTGGACAGAGAAAACAATAGGCATGTATGATGAAGTGGAATTTTTCGTGGTATTATCAACATGCATGTTATAAAGAATTCTTCATTTAGTTTTTTGGGTTGTGTGTTTTGTGCTGTTTCATTCGTGACTTGTGTGTTTTGTTGTATCTGATTCAAGTATACGTCATTGAAGAATGTTAATGAATCCAAACATTGGTTTTGGGGTGTTCTTGCTAGAAAAGCCAAAGACATTCTCGACGATGATGATAATGGAGTTCAGGATTATGATTCACCCCGAACAACAAGGACGGATATGCTGTCTTTGCCAACAAGGGGATAAGGTGAGATATAGTTTTCGTCATGTCTTTATAGTAGCTTGGCATTTTCCAAGGACTTTTAATTGCTGCTGCATTGTTGAATACATTAAGAATGATCCTGTAAACCAGAGAGGGAGTCATCAGCTTATGGATCTGTTAACACATCCAATGTGTTGTAATCTTTTCGCTACTTAAACATGTTAAGACATGAATTCTAATAAAAACTTTGGTCTGCTACTTTACTTATGGTGCTGTTGGTTTACTCCAACGATAATACCTAGCTAGGATAGCCTTTTCTTTATGTCTTAATTATTGATAGTGCTATCATCATGGCAGGCTATGTTGGGGCAAAAACTGTACAGGCAAAGACATAAGAGTGATGGATTTTGGAATGAAATGCAGAGGATATCATTTTGTGCTGCTTAAGTAAAAGTTTCCTCTTCTGTTATATTTGTGTGTTGGATATTGTAGAAAATTAATATAAATTAATATAAGTTGTATATTCATGATAACTGACTGATTAAGATTACTTACAAGGGGTATATATGCACAGGAGAGCTCAGCATGAGGGTGCTGTTGGTTTACCTTGCCTGGATGTGTTGCAGTGCAGGGTTGTTCAAGAAAAAAGGTTTTAAAGGATCCTTTGCAGATGCAAGATCTTCTGCTAAATGATAACATTGCAATCCGAGTGTAATTAGTTTAGTTTTTTCTAGTTTTTTTTTTGTGAAATGTTATTTACAATGTCAGAATGTTTCTTGGAATTCAGTTGTCAAGGTTTCTTTTTATATTTTCCCCTTTTTAGACATTTGCAGTTTTGTCCGGAGTGTGTGAGCTGTTGCTTCAGCCAAAACAGGTGCTCTCTCCAGTTTTTCATTTCTTCCATACTCAAACCCTAGCCGCTCCACCTGAATCTCCCACACATAAGCAAACTCCATCTGAAAGCCGAAGAATCCAAAGGTAAATCCCTTCGAACTCTTTGATTATCAACCAGATTTCAGAATGTTTTTGGGATATACACTGCTATTTCATATAGTGTTAGTTCAATAGTTTAGTCCTAAGACCTAGCTCATGAGACATCAGAATTTCGATTGATTTAGCTTTTGTCCTATGCCTTTTTTGTAGGCACAACAGGGATTGTAGACTACACAAACTTAGAAGATATGAAGTGTGCGGTAAGTCCTTTTACTTTCTCACTCCAGAGTCCATACATTCATATTTTCTGTAACCTTCTATGGAGCATGGGTACTAGGTTGTTGAATATTGCTTTTTCAATATGTCGATGTGTCTGAAGCGTCTATAAGAATCTCAAACTTCATAAATAATTTCCATGCAGATCAAAAAGCTTGATGGCTCTGAGTTCCGAAATGCTTTTGACCGCCAATCTGTTCGCGTATGAATCTTACAAGTTGAAAATTTATTTTCTCTCCTCCTGTATTTTTGTTTATCTTTTGCTCTGTTGGGTTTTTTTTTTTCCAACAACTCAAAGGGCCGAAAGGTATTCTCTTTTCATATTCTTCTCTCCCAATTTCTTTAGGGTTAATTTCAATTTTCTTATGCTATTTGCATTGGTGCTTTTTAGAGTTTAACTATTTGATTTCACAGATTCATTTCAAACACAGTAAATAGTTACATTTTAAATTCGTATTTCATAACTTGGTTGCTCGATTCTAATGTCGATTCGTTACAACAGAAGTGAACATTTTCTTTCAATAATTTAATCTGATGTAACTCTGTTTTTGTTCTCTCATGTCTAGGTTGGTCAAGGACATGGGGATAAGAGCACTTTGGAAATGGGTACGAAAGGAAATAAACTTGCTGAACTGCATTGGCATCTATTGTTCTGGTTTTTCTTTGACAAGTTAACTTGCTCTCTCTTTGCAGTACGGTGCACAAATATGGAAAAAGCACGACAGGGGAAAGCTGGGATATTGTTGTGGATGAGGAGACCTATTACGAGTGAGTCTGGACTTGGTTCTGGTTCTGTCTACATATAGTATGTTGAAGCAGTCAAAAGGATTTCAGGGGCTATAAGGGATGGCTGTAGAGGCCACCCGCTCGATATTGCCTTGTTCGGTTGTTCATCCAGATACAAATTCTTGTTTAGCTCAGAATGCACGGGCTACATCAGCTACATTTAGGAAAACATTTCCGCTTTACTTTTCTTTGATGTTTGTACCATTCGTTGTTTTCAGCCTACAGAAGGTAAATTCTTCAAACTCAGCCTTTTCTTCTCATTTTTTACTAGGATAATGCTTCTTTAACAATTATTTTCTGAAATGGTGCGTTTACCTATTAGTTCTGCCGACCACGATATTGGATTTATTGCCATGAATGCACATTTGCCTTCAGAAGGCAATTCGATCTAACTTTTTCACTTCCCTTGAGTTAAGATCTAACTTTTTCACTCTAACGGAATGTTCTGTGCAGACTGGGGGTTATTACATAGCATTTTTACTCACTTCAAGAGATCTGTTTTACTTTCCGATCAGTTTGAGTGAATAAATTCCTTGTGAACTTGGAAATCTCTCAAGTCTAAGTGTTTTGCACCTCGGTTGATATGAGTTTTGTAGATACTAGAAGAGCAAATGATTGTTAAGAGTAGTGGATTAAATCATTTACGTGTTTGATATGCCTAGCTAGCTACGAGGGTCTTCAGTCTTAGCTTCGACTTGTACGAAGGACCGTTCCCAGTTCCTGGTGGGGTTGTGAATATGACTGGTCTTAAAGTCCTTATTATCTTTGAGCAAGAAAAATCAAAGCTTTAATTATTCTGCATGACTTTTCATGCATTCACCATCGTATGGAATATATCACAGTTTTTGGCCAAATTTTCCACATAAAATTTAATCCTCTCAACTTCCTAACATTATCAAACATTCAATGACAGTCGGACTGTCTCATTCAATGACAGTCTGATCTGGAGATAAAGTTGACAAGTATTATTATACGGCAACTTGATGATGTTGCTGGTGATGTATCTGGATTGGCCGTGAAATGGTATGGAATTTGTTTATGATTTTGCCAATTACACAAACTGAGTCGTTTTTGCTGTTATCTGTTGGAGTTTTATGAGTTGTGTCTGGTGTGCCTTGCCATGAATAGTGAAGGATCATTGACTCTCTACTTCTTAGCAGTAGCTGGATAGTCTTTCATATACAATTGGATCATGATAATGTTTTGAGGCATTTCAAATTATTCCACATGTAAATAGTTTTGAATTCAGAGTTTAGTCTTTCGATTTCAAGCTGCCATATGATCTTTGAATAGTTCAAGCATTTTTGTTGTCATTCTAATTCTCTGAAGGTAAATAGAAAAATTGTATGTAAATCGAACAATGATTCATAATCTTTTGCATGTTGGTACTATTGTTGATCCAAAGCCACAAGAACTTTGTTGGTCTAATCTTTTTTGCATGTAAATAGAAGTCTGATCTTTTTTGTGTATACAAGTAACAGTATCATTTAAACGCTTTTAAATCCCGCAGCATCGCATGGGCAATTTTTGCTAGTTATAACCAAATGTATGAAATTGAAATGTCATAGAAGTGTTGTACGAGGTTACAATTTGAGAGATTTTTCATTGTGATCGGAACACGGGATGATATACCACGTGTCATTATATAAATGGTAGAATATGTGTTAAAAAATAAAATTTTCATCACTTGTATAAAAACACGTGGTGTACCACTCATGTTTCGATCACACTGAAAAATTTGTCGTTACAATTGTACCAAAATTTAAAGAAGTAAATTGTATTTTACCCTTCTTACTTTCACTTGCTCATTTACTTGTTCGACGCCCGGCTTAGGTGGGAGTATTATATCCCAGTAAAAATATCACATCCATAAAAAAAATTAAATTTTTCATCTATATTAATACAATGTATTTGAAGGACCGACGATTCCCAATTCCAAGTGGGGTCTCCCTTGATCTTTCTGGAAACTTTTTTAATTCTTTGATGCCGAGGTGGGTTTTCAGTCTTAAAAATCTAGTTTCTCTTCGTCTCAGTGATTGTTGGTTCCAAGGTCCAATTCCTAGCATTTCACAGAATATCACATCTTTGAGGGAAATTGATTTGTCAGGCAATTCTGTTAGTCTTGATCCGATTCCCAAATGGCTGTTTAACCAAAAAGACCTTGCCTTGAGTCTAGAATCTAATAACCTCACAGGACAACTTCCTAGCAGTATTCAGAATATGACTGGTCTTACAGCTCTTGATCTCAGTTTCAACGACTTCAATTCTACCATACCTGAATGGTTGTATAGCTTGACCAATCTCGAGTCCTTACTTCTTTCTTCCAGTGTCTTGCATGGTGAAATATCGAGTTCCATTGGAAACATGACATCCCTTGTCAATCTTCACTTGGATGGTAATCAGTTGGAAGGGAAAATCCCAAATTCTTTGGGACATCTTTGTAAGTTGAAAGTTCTTGATCTGTCAGAGAACCATTTCATGGTTCGAAGACCATCCGAAATCTTTGAAAGTTTGTCCAGATGTGGTCCAGATGGAATAAAGTCATTGTCGTTGAGGTATACTAATATATCAGGTCACATTCCAATGTCACTAGGAAATCTGTCAAGCTTAGAAAAATTGGACATATCTTTAAATCAGTTTAATGGAACTTTCACAGAAGTTATTGGTCAGCTCAAAATGCTAACGGATTTGGATATATCTTATAATTCGTTAGAAGGTGTGGTGTCGGAAGTGTCTTTTAGCAACCTTACAAAGTTGAAGCATTTCATTGCAAAAGGAAACTCATTTACTCTGAAAACTAGTCGAGATTGGGTTCCTCCTTTTCAACTTGAAATTTTGCAGCTGGATTCCTGGCATTTGGGGCCTGAATGGCCAATGTGGTTGCGGACACAAACGCAATTAAAAGAACTAAGCTTGTCTGGTACAGGAATTTCAAGTACTATTCCAACTTGGTTTTGGAACTTAACTTTCCAATTAGATTATCTGAATCTCTCTCACAATCAGTTGTATGGGCAGATTCAAAATATATTTGGTGCTTATGATTCAACGGTTGATCTTAGTTCTAACCAATTCACTGGTGCATTGCCTATTGTTCCCACCTCATTATATTGGCTAGATCTTTCCAATTCATCATTTTCTGGATCTGTTTTCCACTTCTTCTGTGATAGGCCGGATGAACCAAAGCAACTTTATATTCTTCATCTCGGGAACAATTTGCTCACTGGAAAAGTACCCGATTGTTGGATGAGTTGGCAATCCTTGAGATTCCTAAATTTAGAAAACAACATCCTAACTGGGAATGTCCCAATGTCCATGGGATACTTAGTTTGGCTGGGATCCCTGCACTTGCGCAATAATCACCTGTACGGAGAATTGCCACATTCCCTACAGAATACCTCGTTGTCAGTTCTTGACCTTAGTGGAAATGGGTTTTCCGGAAGCATACCAATATGGATAGGGAAAAGCCTTTCAGAGTTGCATGTTCTTATCCTTCGTTCAAATAAGTTTGAAGGAGATATTCCTAATGAAGTTTGTTATTTGACAAGTCTCCAGATATTGGACCTTGCACATAACAAACTCTCAGGAATGATACCGAGATGCTTCCACAATTTGAGCGCCTTGGCTGATTTTTCACAAATATTTTCTACAACTAGTTTTTGGGGTGTGGAAGAGGATGGACTTACAGAGAATGCAATCTTGGTAACGAAAGGGATAGAAATGGAATATACCAAGATTCTGGGATTCGTAAAAGGCATGGATCTTTCATGCAACTTTATGTATGGAGAGATCCCTGAAGAACTTACCGGCCTCCTCGCATTGCAGTCACTCAATTTATCGAATAATCACTTCACCGGAGGAATTCCTTCAAAGATTGGTAGTATGGCACAGTTAGAATCTCTCGATTTTTCCATGAACCAACTTGATGGTGAAATTCCTCCAAGCATGACGAAATTGACATTTCTGAGTCACTTAAACTTGTCCTACAACAATTTGACGGGACGAATTCCGGAAAGCACTCAACTGCAGAGCCTTGATCAGTCGAGCTTCGTCGGCAACGAACTATGCGGAGCTCCACTCAACAAGAATTGCAGCACGAATGGGGTGATACCGCCACCAACAGTTGAGCAAGACGGAGGAGGAGGATACCGTTTACTCGAAGACGAGTGGTTCTACGTGAGCTTGGGAGTTGGATTCTTCACGGGGTTTTGGATTGTGCTTGGTTCTTTGCTGGTAAACATGCCATGGAGCATTCTTCTTTCACAGTTGCTGAATAGGATAGTGCTTAAAATGTATCATGTAATTGTTGAATATGTTTAGCTTTGTTTTGTACTTTGCGTAAGTTTGTTGGCATTTTCCTTGCTGCGACGAATATGCCAGTATGGTTGTGTTGTATGATTTTGTTAAATTTCGTCCTCTTGTTTTATTGTATTTTTCTTTCATGTTTGGCTTTAGGGGGTTAGGTTTCATGTCCCCCCCTCCCTTGTATCATTTTTGTTTTCGTTTCTAGAGGGGTAAGGTTTATGTCCCCCCTTCTTACTCAATGTTGTTTTTCTCTCTTTCTTGGCATTACGAGGGGTAAGGTTTATGTTCTCCCCTGACTAGATGTAACTTATTTTTTTCGTTATCAATAAAATATCCCTCGTACCATCGAGGTTTTCTTAAGAATAAAAAATAGAAAAAATTATCTCATATAAAATTAAAAGACTTGTTTTCTGACCAAGTAGTTCTTAATTCAGCAAAAGTCAATTGAATGACAAGAGAAATGTGTGAAAATGGTTTAGGAATTAGTTACCTATTAATTAATTATCAGCAAACTCACATTATTCACATTATTTCGTGGTTGTATTTTTAATGATTTTTTATTTACAATTTTACACTTGGATCTTTCTCAAAAAACTAAAACAACGCTTCTCTCGAGTTCGAATCCCAAAACCAAAATTCAACCAGTATATATGTCCCAAGACGCAAAAGGACCAATTGGCAATTAAATAAAATGCTTTCGAATAAGATGACAGAATAAATGAACGAATTTTCAGTGTGATCGTCACACAAAGTGCTACACCACGTGTCGCTATATAAATGGTGTGATATGTGTGTTAAAAAATTAATAACTTAAAAAATAAAATTTTCCTCTACTTACATAAAAACATGTGATGTACCGTATTGCCCCTCAAAATTAAAAATTTCTCCATGAACTCAACCACCTACACAACCCCGGCCACTCCACCAATGACTCTAATTTACTCAGTTTTAATTTGCTAAAGACTTAATTTATTTATTTATTAACGGGTAATTAAAGAAAATCTAGTTGTGAAGTGCTAGTAGTTTGTATTGACCAGTATCGACGGATAAGAAGGGTAGTATGGTCAAAAAGGTGGTGCTGAAGTAAGGCAGTTAGTATATTTGGAAGTTAGTTAGAATTGGCGGTAAAATTAGTTAGAGCTGTTAGTACTACTAGCTTAAGAGATGGGGCAGTTAGTATTCATTCGAAAAAAAATATACAGAAACTCATAACCTCTGCTCTCTCTGCAATTCTCTTTCTTTCTCTCTAAGTTTTCTGCTTTTCTTCAATTCTCTGTGCACTGTTATCATGGTATCAGAGCCGGCCGATCCTTGGTTTCAATTCCGCTGTGCAAGTCTTCTTGATTGATTGAAGCTCGATGGTAGCTACAAGGTCTCAGGGTTTCTGCTCAAAGATTCAAGATTTTCATTCGTATCAGGTTCTTTGTTTGTGATTTCACAGTGCACACCATCTGTTTGCGTTATGTTCTAGTTGGAGAGTGTTGTTATTTTTCTGAAAGATTGAAGGCCCATAACCATTGTTAGAAAATTGAAAGGCCGATAGCCATTGTTTGAGAGCATAAGAGGCCGATAGCCATTGTTTGATCAAGATTTTTTGGTATTCATTCAGTTGTTTCATTGAAAAAGGCCGATAGCCAGTAGGGAAGAATCTGTGATAGTGTATTTGGGGTTCAAGAACAAGTCTTGTTTGTCTGCAATATAAATTTCTGGATTAATATTCTCTGTAACCTTGTTCAAATGGCGGAATCTATTGTTAAAATTGAAGGGTTACTTGGTATGCTTACAGTGAAACTTCAAGATGATAATTTTCATTAATTGGTTTAATTTTTGTTCATTTTAAATTACGCATAGTAGTGTTGGATTCACAAACTCTTTAATTCTCCACTTTCAATCGAATAAACGAGTGTGGTATGTATTTCAAACAAACAAGATTGAACATCTAATTATTTCAGATAAAATGCACCAAACACTCATCTTCTTCTGGCAAGCAAGAAAAACTAGTTTTGCCATGCGGCATGTTTGAATTGCGCGACATAAACCAAATTTCCAATCACAAATTTGGTGATAAATATAATAATTTCAATAAGTGAAAAACTCAAATAGGTTACATAATTTGATTTTTTTTTTAAGGGGTTCAACAAAAGAAAATTCAAAGAACTTAGCGAAGAAGGCTTTGGTGATTTAACACAATACGTTGAAATGAAGGAAAGCTTATTTATTGATATCCCCGATAAATTACAAGTATGTACATATACTTGAGTCAAAATAAACAAACAAGAGGGAGCCTTCACAAAGGTTGCTTAGGAGAAGTCTCGGCAGTCGGTAGAGCCCCAGAAAGAGAAGGCACCGGAGGGGGATCATTCGGAGCCTCAGTATTGGACAGAACCCTAGAAGGAGGAGGCATCAGAGGTTGATCATTTGGAGCTTCATTACGCGGTACAGCCCCAGAAGACGAAGGCAATAAATGCCTTTGGAACAAACCCACAAATCTCTGATGATCAAGTAAAACCTGACCATCAGATTCCTTCATCTGGTCAAGCTTCATTTTCATGTTTGTAGCATAGTCATGTGCGAGCCGGTGCAACTGTTTATTCTCATGCTTGAGCCCTCTAATCTCCTGTTTGAGACTCATCACTTCAGCCGCCAATGATTCAACTTGGCGGGTTCGAGCAAATAGGCGTTGGGCCATATTAGACACAGAACCTGCACACTGAACACTAAGAGCCAGAGAATCCTTAACAGCCAACTCATCAGACCGTTTGGAAAGTAGTCTGTTATCTTTGGGAGTGAGAAGGTTCCTGGCCACTACCGCAGCGGCCATATCATTCTTCATCACGGAATCCCCAACGGTAAGAGGACCAGTAGGGGAGACGAAGGATGGGCGCCATATGTTGTCTGGAGAAGGCGGGGCTGCCTCTTCAACAAGGTTCAAGTCAAAACGACGGTCGGAGGGGCCAGACATTTTCAAAGGTGTAGAAGAGAGAAGAGGTCGGACAAATCAAGATCTTAGAAGTGCAAGAATGGAGCTTCTACTGGTGGATATTCAAGTGTGCTTTGGAACTTAATGTCAGCCTCTATAAAAATCTGCACTCGACGAAGCTTCAGAAATCGAAGAGGCGTTTGCTTTCTCAAAAGCTGGGCTGCTCAGAGACCACGAGGGTCGATCTCAGAAATCGAAGAGGCGTTTGCTTTCTCAAAAGCTGGGCTGCTCAAAGACCACGAAGGCCGATCTCAGAAATCGAAGAGGTTTGCTTTCTCAAAAGCTGGGCTGCTCAGAGACCACGAGGGCCGATCTCAGAAATCGAAGAGGTTTGCTTTCTCAAAAGCTGGGCTGCTCAGAGAGGGCCGATCTCAGAAATCGAAGAGGCACCTACTTTTCCAGCCTTGTCAGCACCTGTCACACGCACACTCAGCTTTGCGGAAATTATGGGCATTCTGTCGAGATTTCTGGCGAAGTAGAAAGCACATGAATCGTACTGTTCAATCACCCACTTCCCACACGCAACAGTAGCTCATGGGTACCACATATAACTTTGCCAAAGTTCTCTGACAAAGTCGAGACACGTGAAGCTTGCAACTCTCACTACAACGCTCTGACCAAGAAGGGTAAAAGAATAGCAAAGAAACAACACTAACAAAGTTTAGACACATAAATTTTGAAGGCCTAGCTACCATATTATTACCCACAAGGGTAAAGGAACAGTACCACTGCTGGATAATTGGAAAGTCCCGGTGTGTCAACCTCTGTGCTTCATGGCAAGGTAGACTAGCAAACATGCCCAACCTTTACTCACATTCGAGAAAACACTCCCAACAAGATTGCTTGCCCCAAAATCGAAGAGGCATCGCCCTCCGAATCTCGAGAGCCAGACTCCCAACATGATTACTTTCTCAAAAATCGAAGAGAGGGTAAAGGAACAGTACCACTGCTGGATAATTTGAAAGTCCCTGTGTGTCAACCTCTGTGCTTCGTGGCAAGGTAGACTAGCAAACATGCCCAACCTTTACTCACATTCGAGAAAACTCCCCAAACAAGATTGCTTGCTCCAAAATCGAAGAGGCACCGCCCTCCGAATCTCGAGAGCCAGACTTCTAACATGATTACTTTCTTAAAAATCGAAGAGAGGGTAAAGGAACAGTACCACTGCTGGATAATTGGAAAGTCCCTGTGTGTCAACCTCTGTGCTTCGTGGCAAGGTAGACTAGCAAACATGCCCAACCTTTACTCATATTCGAGAAAACACTCCCAACAAGATTGCTTGCTCCAAAATCGAAGAGGCACCGCCCTCCGAATCTCGAGAGCCAGACTCCCAACATGATTACTTTCTCAAAAATCGAAGACACCGTTCTCCGAATTTCGAGAGCCAGACCCCCAGCATGATTGCTTTCTCAAAAATCGAAGAGGCATCGTTCTCCGAATCTCGAGAGCCAGATCCCCGACAGGATTGCTTGTTCGATTACCGAAGAGGCACCACTTTCCCAACTTCAAGAGCCGGATCTCCTTGGATAAAGCTTGTCTGTAATCTTCACACGCAACATCAGCTTTCCAGATACCACAGACCACTTTTTCAAAGTGCTCTGACAGAGTTAAAACTTGTGAAGCTGGCAGCTCCCACTACCGTGCTATGACCAAGCAGGGTAAAGGAATAGCATTATTACTTGATGTTAGGGAGACTCCTATATATGTCGACCTCCATCCCCAACGGACAGGCAGACCTGCAAAAATGCTCAACCCTTCCTCTTATCTAAGAGGGCACTCCCAACGAAGCCTTTCGAAATATTCAGCTTTCTTTCCCCCCGATAATACCTCTGTAAACAAGCTATACTAGAGCAAGAATATCTCATATCATCAGGGTTAAAAGCAAGAGTATCCCATATCATGCTTTTTCCCTGTCTTTTCCTTTGGCCTTGTTCTTACCTGCAAGACAAGGAGAAAGAGAGCAATCAGTCAGCACTTGGAATCAAGCTTCCAGCCAGGAACTGACTGCCTGGAACCCCTTACCCTGGCATTGCTCTCGAGTACTCATCTTCAACATCTTATGCTTCCAGGGAAGATACCGCATCTGCCTGAGGAACAGATAGGGCAACTGAGAAGGATACAAGGAAGCATGTGGAGACAAGCGTAACAGCACACGTGCCGATACATCCACTACTCTGTCAAAAGCAAAAGTATCCCATATCAGCAGGGTCGAACGTACTCTAGATTTGATGGACTTGTTTTGACCCTCAAATTCTTCAGTCGGCCTTATACTTTGGAGGAAACCAGAAAACCCTCCAGCCCAGTTCAAGAATAAGCCTGTGGAAAGTTACTTCTTCAAAAGCAAAAGTATCCCATATCATCTCTTCTCATTTTTCTTCTCTTTATCCTTCATGCTGCCTGCAAGATAGGGAGAATGTGAACAATCAGCCGGAGCTCTGATTGCTTACCTTGTCTGTTACCTCTTTCAGCAGATCCCCTAGCTCGGCGACTTGGGGGACTCCTACTACATGGTTTGTATCGCGCTTGACCAAGCCTGAAACTACAAGTAAGCTTCAAGTGACATTGATACATTACCTTGTGCATCTCCACCAGTTACAGATACCACCCCTGGATGGAGGAAGAGTACTTCCAGAGAAGATTCCACATCTACCTATGAGACAGATAAGGAAAGTCAAGACGATACCACACTCCGGTACTTAGAAGTTTCGTGGTTACGAGATCATTCTCCCACAATATTTCCTAATGTCATTTGTACTAAATCATTCACTTGTACTCCCTAAAGGAGAGCTTGAACCTATGTACTTGTGTAAACCCTTCACAATTAATGAGAACTCCTTTATTCCGTGGACGTAGCCAATCTGGGTGAACCACGTACATCTTGTGTTTGCTTTCCTATCTCTATCCATTTATATACTTATCCACACTAATGACCGGAGCAATCTAGCGAAGATCACAAAAAGTGACCGTTTTCGCTACCTAGGATCTATCTTGCAAGAGAACGGAGAATTAGATGGAGATCTCAACCATAGAATACAAGCTGGATGGATGAAGTGTAAGAGTGTATCCGGCGTGTTGTGTGATCGTCGTAGGCCACTGAAGCTCAAGGGAAAATTTTATAGGACGGCAATAAGGCCAACGATGTTGTATGGCACAGAATGTTGGGCGGTGAAGCATCAACACGTACACAAAATGGGTGTAGCGGAGATGAGGATGCTTCGTGGGATGTATGGGCACACGAGAAAGGATAAGATTGGGAATGAGGATATCCAAGGTAAAGTAGGAGTAGCCAAAATTGAAGGAAATATAAGAGAAAATCGGTTCCGGTGGTTTGGACATGTGCAAAGAAGGCCTACTGACGCTCTGGTTCGAAAATGTGATTACGGGACAGAAGTTAAGGGCCGAAGGGGTAGAGGAAGACCTAGGAAAACTTTGGAAGAGACCCTAAGAAAATACTTGATTACTTGGATCTAACGGAGGACATGACACAAAACCGAGCGCAATGGCGTTCTAGGATTCATATAGCCGACCCCACTTAGTGGGAAAAGGCTTTGTTGTTGTTGTTGTTGTAGTTTGTGGGAAAGCTACGGTAGTCCATCTCTTTGGAGGTCGGGAAGACTTACAGAGGCATTTCAGCTATCCTCTTACTATCATCATGTGATTCACTATCGTTAAAAATCGAACCTATGACAATGTGTGGAATGGGAATCTAAAATTGATGAAGCATTTGTAATTTCAAAATTTCCCCCTCCATACATATTTCTTTTATCAAGCCCTCCTTACATATAACAATTGGAAAAATTAACTTAATTAGTATGGGGTAAAATAGTAAATTAATACATGCGAATTAAAACCACTCCACGTTGGGGTAGTTACAAACTTTTTTTAAGTACGCTTGTGACAAGAGATTTGTGTCTACATTGATTTTGGTCGCAATTAATTTGAAAAGTGAGATGGAGATCTTGGTGATGTTGATTTAAAGGAGGCCTCCTCATCGGACGGTGTTGGTGAATAGCACCATGCAGCAGTCAATGGGTGTTGTGTGCAAACTCTGGTCATCTGGTACTTCTCTTTATTGAAAAAAAAAAATTAAACGAAAAAAAAATGCAAGATAACTATTTTGAAGTGCCAGTAGCAATTCTTCGAGAATGAAATTAAAAAATGTGGTCAAGTTCTTCAAATCTAGTTGAATCTGCTAAACCATCACCTGTTAAAAGAGAAGTTATAAACATTACCAAAATTGTATCAATCTTAACGAAGACATCAAAAAACAAAAATTGGAAAAGAAAATGAAAATTGTTTGAAATCAAAATCTCTAATTGGGTGGCATGAAAGGGAAAAGGGAGAGACTCTCAGGAACAATAAAAATGAGTGGCATGGGAGAGAACTCATGTTATGTCATTTTCTTAATTTTATGAAGAAGAGAAGATGGACATAGATTGTGAGATCGCCCTCCCTACCACTCATCTTCACTGGCTTTTGAGAGATTATCTCCCATTTCACCTCAGCCAATTCTAAGAATGTATGTTGTGGTTACATGACTATGATGCCTTAATTTATAGAAACTCGAGGGCACACAGATTCAGAAAACCAACCTTAGAGCCCATGGTTAGTAACGCTAGCAATCTCGAGAAAAGCATGTGTGCGTTCACGTGATAAGAGAGATGAAACGCCTAAATTTGACTTGACAATAAGGGAAAATAATCTAAGAGTCATAAGGGTTGTGAGTATGTTGTCAGTTTCCTTTTCCTTATGAGACCCATCACGGTTGGTGAATAGAGGCCTGGTTTGGTATTCTTGGATCTGATATCTCGTCATTGCATTCACCTTGCACATTTTCCAACCCAAAAAACTTTCAACTAATGTCCGACCTTATCATAAGCATATTTAAAAACATGTGGTCCAATATTTTATTGGATATCGTGCTGGATATCTAACCATGAGTCGTCGATTCGATGTACTATATGCAATACAGGGAAAAAATATTGTTCTCAATTTGTAAAATTCTAAGTTTTGTTCATACAAATCACCCCTTTTTATGTTGATGGAAATTAATCGAGATTCACTACATCGCAAGTCTCTTTTTTGGTCAAATGTTTACTTTATTTATAACACAACAGATTACAAAATAGAAGGCCCAAATACAATAAACACACAAACAAAAAGACAGACCTCCATAGTAACCTAACAGCCCAAAACATAGTTTTGAACCCTAAACAGGAAAAACACCAAAGCAAACCCTAGTAGCTTTCTACTTCCGTCGTCAACCCGCTTGCCGAACGAACAATCCTTGCACCCATCAAGAAATCAAAATAACTAAAGCGCCAAAGCTGGATGAAAACAGAGCTACAACAGGACCCCAAAACAGAGCCCCAAACTCCTCCACAGCACACCACAGCAGTAGCCGCCACAAATCGAAGGAAGCTAGCGGGAAAAAACCCACTAGCAACAGTGCCAACAAAGGCAAACCAAAGGAAGGAGGTGGTGTGAACACCGAGCCTAAGCTCTACTCCCCTTCCGGCAGAAGTGCGATAAATAGCGTTGAAAAAAAGTGGGAGCCAAGCAGGACTGAGAGATCGAAGAAGGATGAAGCCGATCCGGATTGGGGAACGTGGGGGGAAAGAGAGGGAAATGGTGGAAAGAAGGAGAAAAGGTGAAAAAGGTGGAAGGAAGACGAAAGGAAACAAAGGGGAAAAGTGGAAGAAAGGAAGAAATGGGAGAAGTTGGAAAAGGGACTGAGGTCAAAGAAAACAGATGCACAGGGGGTTGAGTGGCAAACAGGCCACTGGGCGGGGGTACATGGAAGATGAAGGAGAAGGAGAAGGAAAGAAAAGGATAAAGGAGAAAGGAGAAGGGAGAAGAGAAGGACTGCCACCGACCCTGGCCATAACTAGGGTTGGTGGCTGCGGGAAGTAACGAAGTGGAGGACACACACACACAACAGGTATAACAAGTTTCGGAACCGGAAGGCGACGTTCCGTTCCTTATTCGTAATTTTTTTCACACATACCGCAAAGCTTTTGAAATGAACAAACCAACTCGTATATGTTCACTTCAGACCTAGGGGATAAGAACGATAGATCCAGATGTTTTCCTGTTCTCAAGGTCTGTGTGTGCCTGTGCTGCTTCAGATAATGAGTAGGAGTGATTCACTCGAACCCGCAATATACCCGATGCAACATTAGCAAATACCTCTCCTGCGGCCTCTAACAATTCCTCTCGAGTTGCAGCGTAATGAAAGAGGCTAGGCCGAGTCAAGAAGAGTGATTTCGCTGCAATAGCTGATAATGGAACCGGATCAGGCGCACCTGATGACTGCCCAAAATTCACCATATATCCCCGAAGTTTTAAGACTTCCAGTGATCCCTGAAAACAATAACTCACGATAAGAATTCATAGTCGAAAACATTACTTATCTATTAGATGATGTCAATGTTGGAGTTGAGTAGTTTGGATAAATCATGACACGCTTATGAATAGAAGACAAGTATAACTTACCTCAAACGTATCCTTCCCTACAGAATCGTAGACAACTTCAACCCCATTGTTGGATGTTATTTCTTTCACACGAGCGACAAAGTCCTCGTCCTTATATATTATGACGTGGTGGCATCCATCCTCCTTGGCCTGAACTGCCTTTTCTTTAGTTGATACAGTCCCAATGACAGTCGCACCAAGGGCATTAGCCCACTGGCATAAAAGGGATCCAACTCCACCAGCTGCTGCATGAACAAGGACTGTGTGTCCAGGTTCGACCTGTATAACAATGGTCGAGTCAGATCTTTTCACACTTAGCTGTGATGCTTTTCTTATTTCCGCAGACTGTCCATCATAACGGAAACAAGAAGCGTACCACAAATGAAAAAGTGAAAGAGAAAAGGAATGGCAGTTTTCCCATGTATCAGATAGTTAAAGGAACAGATTAATAGAGAGAGAAAGCTTCTCAACTTCTATGAGTGCTCATGATTCGCACATGAAAGGGTTACACACAACTCAGCTTACGTCGCCGAAACAGGGACAATAGCTAAAATTGGTTCAGCGGTACACTGAATTTCATTTACTGATTTACATTTGCTGGCAGTGACCAGTATTATTAGTAACAAATATTCACCTTGACAGGAACAGTATGCGTATGAAACAAAGAGCTCTATAAAAACATTCTGCAATTCCACATTTATTTTCAAGAGAGATTAAAAAAAGCAGATGCGGGTACATATGTGTAAAACTACCTTGAAACAGCGGCGTAGTAGAAACTGAGCTGTCGTACCCTTAAGCATGAGGGAGGCTGCAACTTTAGGATCAATGGAAGGAGGAACAGGCACAGCTCTGTTTGCAGGAAGGATCTGCTCTTGCGCATATGAGCCCATTTGCTGACCAGCATAGGCTACAAGATCTCCAACTTGCCTGCCCGTTAGACCTGGTCCCACAGCTGTCACGACTCCACAAGCCTCGACACCTGGAATCAGTTTTGGTTTATACATAAATAGGGTAACTAGTAACTACATCAGTGATGTCCCATAAAGTTTTAGATGTATATATACACAATAAAACTATTGGTGGGAACTGTTATCTGATTTCATGCTCTGCACTCTTGTTTTAAGTTCATCCAAATCATTCCTCGAAATTTATACTCATGGGAGAGGTTGACAGTTTACACAAAAACTGTCAAGAAACCCAAAAATTTTAATAGAACGTTGAAATGTATCTCCATAATCTCAAAAAATGAATTTTTATTCTATCAGTGAACTTGTTGAAATGAAGCAAAACCTGGGGTGTAGGGAAGCGTAGCAGCCTTATAAAGGCCCTTGCGGTAGTACACATCAATGAAATTAATCCCGATGGCCTCATTCTTGACGCGAATCTCGCCCTCCTTTGGCTCCCCTACTTCCACATCTTCCCATTTCAACACCTAACATGATCAGATGGCAAATGTAAGAAAAACGATTAGGAATTATTGGCATAAACTAATAACCAAAGCAAAACTTTAACGAAATGGATATCGAATAATCAGTATCAAAGTGAGTATAAATCGTTTTCGGGTCCAATTGCCGGCTTATGTGAACGATTATAAAAGAAAAGCACTTGATATGGCACTATAAACTCTCTACCAGACAGTATAAATTGAAGCTTATCATCCATCAACAAGCATGCTCACTTCCAAATAAATTATCATAGCACGGATCAGAAGCAATTCTCAAATTCAATGAGTCAAAATTACAAACAATAAAAACAACTCAGATGCTTCTTAATTAAATTGGGCTGATTCTGTTTTCTCATACAAATCAAAGCACAACCCAGAATTCCAATTCATAAACAATATATGTAGAGAGAGAGAGAGAGAGAGAGAGAGAGAGAGAGAGAGAGAGAGAGAGAGAGAGAGAGACCTCAGGGCCACCATGTTCATGGATTCGGATGGCTTTGACCATCTTTGCTGCTGGTGGTGATGCTGCTGCTTCAGTGGCAACTGATCTAACTGCTACTGATGATCTCTGGGTCCTGGAAGGTAAACAATTGATGAAATTGTTGCCGGAAATCTGTGAAAAATGTGTGAATTTTGGAGCCGACAGCAACTGGAAATAGGGCGGTGGACTTGTGATTAAGAAAGGGGTTAAACTTAAACCGCGGTTCTGGATGCTAATTGGAAGTAAACCCATTTCGGTTTTGACGTTGCTGATTTGATTTGTCCTACGTCGGAATTGTATCCGCTCTGAGATAGCGGCCGGATGAAGAAAGGCCACCTGCAGGGTTTTGTTTCAGCCCAAAAGAATGGCAGGCCCAATCATTTTGGAGGGAATGTGCTTTTGTGGATGGACACGTGGGTGGCAATGATTTTGACACGTGGTTAGTTGAGGGGTGACTGATCAAATCTCATGTGTACTGTGTGGAATGTGGATCACTCTCAACTATATTTCAAGAACAAGGAAAATAAATTGTACTTGTTACTTTCACATATGATCAATGGTATGTTTTACAATACATGTATCACATGTTCAATGACGGAACTAACATTTTATATTGTTAGGGGCTTCTTATAGAAAACGTATTTCAAAAGAGAAGTTTGTTAACCCGATTGATATTTGAGAGTAGAAAGAAACTATAGTGTTAAGGACATTTTCTCTCAGTGGTTAGTATTCATGTTCTAATTGCTCTATCCTTGTATGTGTTCCTGCTCTAATAAAGCGGTACTATTAGATGTAACAATTGTGTCATTTTTGCCACTTTTTTTTTTTTTTTGGGTTATTGGCTTGGATGTCCATTAATTTAAAGATGCAAACTTTCAATGTGTGACAACTACGAGCTGGTGGTCCAGTGGATTACAAGACTTCCTTAAAACTAAAAACTGGAGGTGTTGGGTTCGAAACCCGTTGCTGGTGTGGAAGCCAGACTTGTGGTCATGGGGAGGCTGAAATGTCTCTGTAAGTCTTCTCGGCCCCTGAAAATAGTGTATAATGTTGTCCTCAAAAAAAAAAAAAACTTTCAATATGTGGCAAATGTGAGTTGTGGCATTAAGCCATAGTATGTGATATTACAACATAAAACGTTACTTGATAAATTAGACGTACCAATTTATGTATAACTCATGACTCATGGGACCATCCACCTCAATATATCCATATAAGAACAATCCTCTCCCTCTCTCTCTCTCTCTCTCTCTCTCTCTCTCTCTCTCTCTCTATTCCGTTACTCTCCCGCTAACAACTTTCATCCCATCACAACCACAACGCTCCAAACCCAACGTCACCCAAAACAGATCCAACGGCCAAGAAATTCCATCCCCAACAACCAAGAAACACATCCGACGCTCCACGTTAAAAACTCAGTAAGGCAACCAATCAAAACGCCCGTCATTCAAAGTCACTGCTCCTCCGGTCTCCCACGCGCCAAGACAAACGCGCGTGAAAAAGCCGCCGCGCGCGAGATTATCGCGTTCATGCAGCAGAGCAAAACGACGTCGAGTGTCCGCAGCGATTTCTGTATTTATGAGATTGCAGACAAACAAACCCGCATGAACGTCCGAATAATGCAGAATCGAATTTACCCAGCGGTAAATTCTAGAAGGTTGTTTGGGTAAATCGGTCTGCATCCCGCAGGCTTTATAAGTATCTACTGCGGTGAAAAGTGTGAGTTTTTGGTGGAAGCTTGGGTTTTTAACTGAGTGGTGATTTCTCTGTGGGAGTGTGAAAAGAGTGAGCTTTTTCTTCGATTTTCTTGGAGAGGATGAGCAAGTACTTGGAGAAGAAGCAAGTCCAAAACAAGCCAGAAAGCAAAAGCACTTTTTTGGCCACACATGCTCTGCTCACCTCTGCTTCTGCTTCTCCTTCTTCCTCACCCGTTTCTTCTCTCGGTACGTACTTTCATCGAACACATTGTCTTCATATCTTCGTCTTCCTTCTTCTTATTCTGATCATTTCCGTTTCGGTTTCATTTTTTTTTTCCTGATGTGATTGTTTCTTTTGGGTATTTTGCAGATGCTATCGAGCACATTAAAGTCGGCTGTTTCTACCAAATGGACCAGTCCAAGCTCCATGGAAGAACAGTACCAGAGCAGCTCAGGGCCGTACGGATCGTCATGGTACTACTTCATATTTTCATTACCCATAAAACACACAAAAACCCACTGATAATTTTCGCCATTGTTCTTGAATCTGGTTTATATTTTTCAGTTTTTTTTTTTTTGTTGGTTTCAATCAAATGGGGTTTTTTATTTGGGTTCGTTTGATTTGTATACAGGTGAGTGCGAAGGGCGCGTTTAAAGTGGCGGTGAGGTTTCCGAGCCTTCACTCTCTCCACGCTCATATCTCCGCAAAGGGGTATCCAAAACAAGACGCCAAGCAGATTCCGGCGCTCAACGAGAAGTATGTGATGTCCCCGGAAATGGCGTCGGAGGTGCTTTACCGGAGAATCCCACCACAGGAGATGGTAGATCGGAGCAACATTTGGAGCTTCTGGGCCGTTCAACCTCCGTTGAAGAATCACCCGAGAAGCACGTTGTCGAGCCCAGCAGTAAGTGGCGGAGGCGGAGCCATTACTAGCAGCGTGGTTCCTAAAAAGGGTCCGTGTTGGTCCGAGCTCACGTTTGCCGGAATGGTGAAGTGGGGCAAGCGCCGGCAGATTCGCTACCTCCGGAGGCACGAGTCGTCGCCGAGCTCTGGCTCTGACGATGAAGAAACGGAGAAGGGAAGGGAGGTTATGGAGCTGGAGGAAGATAGCGATGATGGTTTCACTGAGAAAGTAGTAACTGTGATAGACGAAGACGATGGCATTGAAGAAGAAGAAGAAGGTGAGGAGACAGAGGAAGAAGCTGCTCCTCATGTTCTGCCATGGAAGATGAACCTCCGGAGTCGGAAGCGGAAGCATCCCGATAATAAGAGAAAAATCAAATCTCCAACCCAAAAGCGATCAAAATCCAGAGCAAAGCCTCCGAATCAGAATAACCATATTGTAGCAGTTCCTGATCGCAGCAGCAGAAAATTGGCTAAAGTTAAACACACAGTAGCAAGATGGTCAGCAGGAAGGTGAGAATGAGATTAATATAGTAATATCATTAATTGGGTTTATTAATCTGTTAATTATATTAACTGGGTCGATTTTTGGGTTTAATGATCGTGGGTTCTTAACTTGATTTGGGTTTTTTGCAGGTACAAGCTGGCGGAGGAGAACATGTTGAAGGTGATGAAGGAGAAAGGGGCGGCGATTGGGAACCCAATACGGCGGCCGGCGCTGAGAGCGGAGGCTCGGAGGCTGATTGGAGACACGGGGTTACTGGATCATTTACTCAAACACATGGCGGGCAAGGTGGCGCCTGGTGGGACGGAGAGATTTAGGCGGCGGCACAACGCCGATGGAGCCATGGAGTATTGGCTGGAGAGTGCTGATCTGGTCCACATCCGGAAGGAGGCTGGGGTTCAAGATCCTTACTGGACCCCTCCGCCGGGGTGGAAGCCCGGCGATAGTCCCACCCAGGACCCCACTTGTGCAAGAGAGATTAAGGAGCTCCGTGAAGAAATTGACAAGATTAGAAGGTAGTTAAACACGTTTTTAGTCTCTTAATTATGGTATTAGTCTCTTAACTGTTTGTGACACACTGGATTTTTACAGGGAGATGGAGGAGTCCAAGCAGCAAGGGAATGCTGGTTTGGCTATGGTGACCGCTTCAAATTCTAATTTGACCGGTGTTGACTTGGATCGTTACGGTTCATTAATCCCGATTAAGGTTGTGACTTTGTTTATGATTAAGTTTGATTATATTTTCTTAATCATGATTAAGTTATGTACTTAATGTTTGATAGGGTTTTATCATTTTTGCAGGAGGCTTGTGCAGAGCTGGAGAAGAAGATAGCTAAGATGGATGAAGAAAGGATCGAGTTTGTGACCAAAAAAGAAGAACAAATGATGGAGGTTACTCAATCTTTGTCCGGAATTAAGGTAATTAATTGACCCCCTAATTATCTTAATTATGTCTGTCTTAATTGCGTTTAATAAATACATTGATTGGTGGAGGTTTAAATGTTAATGCAGGAGAAAATCAGGATGTTCGAATCAAGCAAGGAAGATGCAGTCACAATTTCAGGAGCACCACCACCATCAGAAGCAAAACCAGCCGGTGAGAAGAAAGAAATAGATACACTAAGCGGCGGAGACAAGGCGGCTGCGGCGGCGGAGTGCAAGGCGGCAAAAATAGAGAGGCTGAGGAGTGGGTTCAGGATATGCAAGCCGCAAGGCACGTTTCTCTGGCCAGACATGGGCAGCCCCACCAACATTCCCAGTCCTTCTTCCCAGATTCTGGCCCCACCACATGACCTCTTTGTGGTCCCCACCCCACCCTCATCCTCCTCCTCCTCCTCCGCTCCCCGCCCCCTCATCAGCCCCACCACTCCCCCTGTGAAGCCGGTGGCTGAGCGGCGCCCAGTGACCACCACCACATTGTGCAATGTGACCACAATACCCTCTTCCACTCCTATTGTCGCTCCTCCACCTGTCCTGGCCCCACAGACCCAGAGTTCCACTACCGTCACCATCAGTAAAACCCTACTCATAAACCTCAACGAGCTCCCTGCAACAACAGCACCGAACCCTAACCCTAATCCCCAAACCAGCTGTGAAGCTATCACTACGCTCACCACCTACCACAGAAGACACCACCATCATCTGCCACGTGTACGTCTCTCACCCCCTTCTCCTTCTTAATTGATCATTTCCTCAGCCCTAATTATCTTATTAAATTAAACTAATTACATTTTTTTGTGTGGAAATTATGCACAGATGGTGAAGGAGGAGGAGGAGGAGGACGACGAAACTGCAAGAAACGGTGATGATCAGCAGAGGCGGTGCGCCTCTCCTGCTTCCACCTGGAACGGAGAGAAATGGTGGATGGCTGTGGGAAATCCTAGCACTTCTTTGGAGGGTTGATTTTGGACCGTTGATTCAATCTTGCAGCGGGGCTAAATATATATGGGGTATACTTTATAGGGCTACTTTATAATTATAGGAAATTGGCGGGTATAGAAATAACTGTATCTAGGTATACATGATGATTAGGGATTTTGCACTATAGTCCAAAAATTGGGTTTTTTGCTGGCATTTTTCTAAGATTGCTGGTATGCCATTTTGGACACGGATAAAGATTGGTTTTGTCCAAGTGAGAAAATCAAAAGGAGGCTAAATTTTGTCACACACACGTGTGAGCGTGGTTAATATAATTAATATTATGTATAATAAGGCAATGATATGTGTCCTTTTTATTAATGCTTACTTTTAACTATGCTTTTAGAAATCCATTTTATTTTAACTTTGCTTTTGTAATAAAAAAACTGTCACCTTACTCTCTAAACCGCAAAATTTTATCCAGTTTACCTCATGAAACTCGATTTTGGATGGGAACCCTCCTTAACCGCTTGCAGTCGACAATTTGAATATACTAAGATTTGGAATTGCATCATCTTCCAACTTCCAACTCTTCCAAATTTTCCAACACGTGGAGATGGCAAGTTCCCATTTAGTCTTGGTATTGCGGGTGTAGGCTTTTTTTTCCAGGAAACTTGGAAGAGGCTTGGTGCAGTCTATTACTGTCAACTTGCTTTCTTCATTTTTGACATCTTTTGAGAGATCTTAGGTTCGATTTTCACATAAGGCGAGTTTGAACCACTTTATTGCTAGCTCATTGTGAGGCTAAGTTCACCCATTTCCCGTGTTGATAATACCATTTGTTTTAAAAAAAAATATCTCTGAAAACCTTGGATGTTTGGTTTAAGAAATTCAAAAACCAAGAATCTAGATCAAAATGCCATTCTGAAGCTGATGGGGTGTCCTAAATTTTAGCCCGAGACTCGTGTATCAGGCAGCTTACTTAATGACGCAGCCAACAGAAGAGAGTTGAGAAAGTGATGGGAACACAGCCATCGACAGACTACAACGACAGCCTTGGCCAAGGAATCGAAAAGTTGGTAACGTCCAAAGACATCAGAAAAGTGTCGACGATGACCATAAGACCATCACACAAGATTATCTGTGTATCCATTCACGTGTTATGATATGAGAAGAAGACTGATTTATATTATCAGGTACCCAAGAAACTCATTGTGTCACATCAACTTCAACATAGTATATATTCATAGGCTTGCAGGACTATGAGGGAACCCATAAACAGTTACAAACTAAAACCCCTAATATATGTTCCAGATCCATATGTCAAACAAAACCAAACCATAGTACTCTACAAATTATAAGTTGGTAGAATCCATATCGGAGGTACATCGGTCTTGCTCATCAGAGTCCCAGCATCTCCGTGGAACGGATTTTCTAAAAGCCTCTTTTCCTCGACGTTGTAGACGCCATAATCAAAAGCTCCACTTGGTCCAAGGCCTCCTTCAACCACAAGATGATCATGAATGAAGTATATGCAATTCGCTCGATATCCCGACTTTGAAGCACAAACAGATATTGAAGAGTTGTTTCCCAGAAACAAAGCAACGTCACCTAAAGTGTTCTTCTCCGTGCACTCACCCTTGCTGATATTTAGTTCAAAGACTCTGAATCTTTTTGTCTTTGTCTCATGATCGTCATAATGGTCCATGCACCTTCGAACGATCAGCATTGTTTTCTCATTACAAACCACAAGATATTCCTTGCAAATATAGTTGTCATCGACTACAAATCCGCCTAAAACCACTTTCACAGGTGACACAGACTGAGTAGCAACATCCAAAGAATAGAGTTGACGGAAATAATCAACAAGATAAAATCTCTCTTCAACTGTAACAACTTCAGCGATAAAAAACCTTCTTTGCTCAACCGTTTCCGTTTCAGGGACATAAGTCCAATTACTGTCTTTGTTAAGTCGAATAAAAGCCAATTTGTACATGTTCGCAAACATGACCATAACAATGCAGTTGTCGGCATTTAGTATTGGATCTTCTGAAATTGTAGCCTTGTAGACAAAATAATCTCCACGATGAGGAGGCCGATTCAAATCTGCAGGGCCTAGCGGAGGAAGGCGAATTATTGACTTTTCATGATCTCTTCTCCCTCCAACACCAAAAAGGAATGGATTTATCAGTGACACAACACGTTTCTCATCCACAACAATTAACCATCCTTTTGAAGACCCACAGAATAGTTGTCTTCCCAAACTCAATTGGGTTTTAAGAACCTTGTCGGTCACCGGATTGTATAAATGCCACTTATCATTCTCTGCATCAGAAGAAATCAACATCATCGGAGTTGTCGTGACGGCACAATGGGTCTGTATACCCTTTGCAGCCGAACACCATGACCTGCAAACAAAGCTAAATTCTTTTGGTGTCTCCAGTCTCCCTACAACTAAATTTAAAATCTCTGTCGGCAACGCGGCCCAATCTGACATGAACCAAAAGATAAAAAACACTGGTAAGCCGAGCTGATGATGAAGAATTAGACCGACGTTCCTATATTCTTTGATCAGCATGTACCAGTTCACAAACTAAACAGATATAAAGATAAATCTAAAAAACCCTAATTGAACAATTTGATTTATCGATCCATAGATTCTAACTCCACAGCAAGAATTTTTACTATTTTATTTTATTTTCAGGGAAAATCAGAAGAAATTGAGGGCGGCTGCCGCTCCGGCTCCGCTCCTTAGGCCATCTCCAACCGAAGGGTCCAGAGGACCAGAGGGCCGAAAATAGCCCTAAAATCGTCTCCAACCGAGGGCTAGGCCAGAGGGCTCTGGAATCTGGGAGGGCCCCACGGGATCGGAGAGGGCTGGAGGGCTGGCTATTTTTTTTTTTAATGATTTCTTATTGCTGTCGGTTAAAACCGACAACATTAAAGACCTTTTTTTTAATAGTTTTGCTATTAGTGTCGTTTATAACCGACACTAATAGTTTGAAATGTTTTTTAATATAACGGCTAGCTGAGTCAGCTAGCCGTTGGTTGTTTTTTTTTTTTTTTTATAATTTATTTTAAACATTTTTTTCTTCTATAAATATAGTGAAGTTCTTTCAATTCTTCACTTCATTGGCAATATTTCCTTCTTCAATATTTTTCAATATTTCCTTCAATATATTTCTCAATATTTCCTTCAATATATTTTCTAATATTTCCTTCATCTATAATATTTGTTTCAATTTTTCAATATTTCCTTCAATAAATTTTTCAATATTTCCTTCATTTCTTTTATAGGAATATGGAAAGGAACACTTCGGATTACACTCCAATGAGTAAGGCCTATTTTGATAGGAAAAAAAAAGAAATTATGTCTCGGCGGCAATTGTTTACCTCTGACTATACTCCTACAATGGCGGATGATGAAAATGATATTGATTATGGATATTAAATTTAAGTCGTTGTAATTTTTAAATTTAAGTTAATGTTGTTTTTAAATTTAATTTGTAGTGTTTAAATATAAGTTGTTGTAGTTTTTAAATTTAAATAATAAATTATGTTTGGTCCTATGGCCCTTTGGCCCTCGGTTGGAGACGGTTTTTTGTGACAAGGCTAAAACGAGCCATTTGGCCCTCTGGCCCTCGGTTGGAGACGGAGGCAAATATGACCATGTACTGTTCATTAAAATATTAATATCTTGGGAAATCTTGGAGGGCTAGAGGGCTCAAACGAGCCATCTGGCCAGCCCTCGGTTGGAGATGGCCTTAGGGTTTGACTAGGGATTAATCTTGCCTTTCGGAGTGTGGGATGCCTCAGCCTTCAGAAAAATAAATAAATCAATCAACAGTACAACGAATAATAAAATGCAATTGTAGACATCGAAATTTCGGTAAATAAATGTTGACCGATAAATCAAAGTGTCAACCCTCATGTATTACATAAATTTTACACGTAGCGTGTGACTCAACGAAAATTGAAATGAGTTGGAAAAGTCATCAAATAGGACACGTGTCAACACCTGGCAGAAACGACTTATTTCATCTGAGATATTATATTCAAAATTGGGCCTTGAAAATTTCTATAAATAGAAGCCAATTTCATTCATTTCAAAAAAAACCAAAAAAATCATTAGGCAAAACTCTTGAAGCTCTGAAGCTCTGAAACTCCGAAGCTCTCAAGCATCCAGGTTCCCGAAGAATCAAGAAAGCGTTCTTCGTTCATCGTTCATCCTAAGATCAAGCCCCGACGGCCCTTTGGATCAACAATCATCCACCTTCAAGCCCAAGCCTCAACGGCCCCCTTGAAGAAAGCGTTCATCGTTCAAGATCTGTTCATCCTCAAGGATCAAGCCCCAACGGCCCCTTTGGATCGACAACATCAACAAATCCGCTCATCCGCTGTTCATCAAGCCCAAGTCCTGACGGCCCTTGAAGAAAGCGTTCATCGTTCATCACTGTTCTTCGAGATCAAGCCCAAAAGCCCTCGAAGATCTGTTCAAGCCCAAAAGCTCTCGAAGATCCGTTCGTCACTGTTCTTCGAGTTCAAGCCCAAAAGCCCTCGGAAATCCGTTCATCACTGTTCTTCAAGATCAAGCCCAAAAGCCCTTGAAGATCCGTCAATCACCATTCTTCAAGATCAAGCTCAAAAGCCCTTGAAGATCCGTTCATCCTCGTTCATCCAAGATCAAGCCTCGACGGCCCTTGGATCAATCGCACATCCCACAAATCAACACCTTACGGAGATCGAATCAGAGGATCAAAACAGAGAGAGATTGTAACCTAAAATCATCAAATACAAATATTTTGTTTGTGCGCGTTGTTCTTGTCTCTTTCGTTTCAGGAATTTTCCGTGTTCACAAATTGGCACGCCCAGTGGGACAATCTCTACCTCTCATCTCTTTCTCCGTTCAAGGAATCCAAACACACCTCAAAGTCAATGACATCAAGCAAGGGACAAGCCGTTCTCACAATCACTGAGGGAAGGATCCTAAGCACTTCTGCCGCAAATGGACAATCCATTGGCGCCACAACCGCTCCTCAACATGCCACTTCAAAGTTGGTGCCGCTAAAAGAGCAAGGGGAGCATCAAAGGTGTGAGTCTGTCATCAACCTGACCTCGCTGGGGGCACCGAAGCATGCTGCTGAGGCACACAAGATGACACCCCAAAACAGCCAACAACGTTCTTCATCAGCATCCTGGATGTCTAAAGGAAAGTCACGTTTATTGGTTGCACAAGTCATGACCATCGGCGTTACCTCCATCGAAGAACAGCTGGCTCAAATGAATGAAGCAATCGCAAGGCTAACCCGAACTGTGGAAGAAAAAGACTTGCAAATTGCAGCACTAGTCAACCGACTGGAGGCGCAAGACGACGATAAACCCGACCCAGAGGATGATCCACTAAAGGGAGGAGCTGGCGGAGACGAAGAACCCCCGGTGAAGAAAATCGATGGGAAGCCGGAGCCAGACCAAGCAACGGCACTCATGGGATCTCTTTCTATCCAGCAGCTACAGGAGATGATCACTAACACCATCAAGGCACAGTACGAAGGGAGCTTACATACCTCCTTGTTCTACTCGAAGCCCTATTCCAAGAAGATTGATGCTCTAAAGATGCCAAGGGGTTATCAACCACCAAAGTTCATGCAGTTTGATGGAAAAGGAAACCCAAAGCAGCACGTTGCACATTTCGTCGAAACTTGCAACAACGCGGGGACGGAGGGAGACTACCTCGCCAAGCAGTTTGTGCGCTCGCTGAAAGGAAACGCCTTTGAGTGGTACACGGACCTAGAACCTGAATCCATCAACAGCTGGGAGCAATTGGAGCGGGAATTCCTCAACCGCTTCTACACCACCCGCCGCACTGTGAGCATGTTAGAGCTAACGAGCACAAAACAGTGGAAGGACGAGCCAGTCATTGACTACATCAACAGATGGCGCACTCTAAGCCTCGACTGTAAAGACAGGCTCTCGGAAACCTCTTCAATCGAGATGTGCATCCAAGGCATGCAATGGGGTTTGCAATACATCATTCAAGGCATTAAACCACGGACTTTCGAGGAATTGGCCACTCGCGCCCATGACATGGAGTTGAGCATCGCCCATTATGGGAAGAAGGAACCGATCGCCGACTACAAAAATGACAAAGTTCTTGGGCCAAAGGTGGAGAAGGCTACGTGGAAACCCACCAAGGAAGCAATGACGGTCAACACACCTCCCGTCAAAATCCCTACACGAGGCAAGGTGATTCAAGCCGAAGGCTTTCGTGATCAAGAGATGCGTAGACACACTTTGAAGGAGCTTGAGGAGAAAACTTATCCATTCCCCGACTCTGATGTGGTTGCCATGTTAGAAGACTTGCTGGAAAAGAAGGTGATCGACTTGCCTGAGTGCAAACGGCCAAAAGAGATGAATCGCACCGACAGTCCAAGGTACTGTAAATTTCACCGCTTCATCAGTCATCCGACAGAAAAATGTTTCATGCTAAAAGATCTCATCATAAAGCTGGCTCAGAAAGGAATCATCGAGCTAGATCTTGACGAAGTGGCGAAGTCAAACTATACCACCTTCACTTCTGGCTCTTCCGACTCAAAGTTTTCACCTCAACCGCTGGGGGCATCCTCCAAGACAAGCAAAATTGAAGGATGGACTCAAGTCACTCCTAAGAAATTGCACAAGAAGCATACGTCTCCTCCACAAGTCTGCCAATCGGAAAGGGGGCAAAGCAGCTTTTGTCAACCTTCAAAGCAACATGAACGTGTTGAAGATGATGAAATTTTGACACATAGATCGTCCATCCCCATCACGATGCGCGATTTCTTTCCTGAGGACTTCTTCAACTACTCAGTCAAGGCTCCTTGTTATGAAGATTGCGAGGAACGACTCTCTCAGATCGCTTGACGAACCAATGCTCCTTGTTCGCATGAGCCTAAACTGCATGGCACAATGCTCCTTGTTCGCACGAGCCTAAACTGCACGAACCAAAGCTCTTTGTCCGCACGAGCCTAAACTGTAGGACAAAAAGCTCTTTGTCCGCACGAGCCTAAACTGTAGGACACAAAGCTCCTCGCCCGCACGAGCCTAAACTGCATGACACTAAGCTCCTGGTCTGCATGAGCATAAAAGGCAACACCAACTGCTCCTTGCCTGCACGAGCTGAAACTGCAACACGGCACCAAATGCTCCTTGTCTGCACGAGTTGAAACTGCAAACGACACCAACACTCCTTGCCTGCATGAGTTAAAACTGCAAACGGCACAAAAAGAAAATACCAAAAATATGTATGTATTTGAACTACGTTACGACTTGATCTCTTCTTTGGAGGGGTACGTAGGCAGCTCGAATGTTCAATTTTTCGAGTTCAGTCACATCAAAATAAAAAAAAAGTGTTTTATTAAATAGAGTCAATTTTATTACAAAAAGGGAAAAAATGAATACATATGTTATTATGTATTTACAAAAAAAAAAAAAAAAAAAACAACAACAACAACAAAAATTATATATAATATATATTTTTATATAGCGGGCCTAGGTCCAGCTCTCACCAAACTCACCAAATGCCATGGGCCGGCCCAGTGCCATCATCATCTTCATCTCAATCGATGCAGCCGGATACCACTGGCCCAAATCCAAGCCCAACTCTCTTCTCTCTCTCCCTCGGACAGTCTGACGAGTGAGAATGGAAGGCAAATCGTACCAAAGGCTCCCGCGCGTCAAAATCTTCGAAATGCGTGACGACTACGTGAAGTTTGAGCTCCGCGACACTGACGCCAGCATCGCCAACGCACTTCGCCGCGTCATGATTGCCGAGGTCCCCACCGTCGCCATCACCCTCGTCGAGATCGAGATTAACTCCTCCGTACTCAACGACGAGTTCATCGGCCCAACCACGACCCTTTCATCCGAGCCATCAGACTCCGTAGTTCCTGCACCCGCCACAAAGGGCAACCATAAACTCACTGATGCCATTCTCCCTGAGTCGAAAAACTGGAAAGAAGAAGGCATAGTGACCCCGGTTAAAGATCAAGGTCACCGTGGATCTTGCTGGACATTCAGCACCACTGGAGCTCTCGAGGCAGCGTATGTGCAGACATTTGGAAAGCAAATCTCCCTCTCCGAGCAGCAGCTTGTGGATTGTGCTGGAGATTTCAACAACAACGGCTGCAATGGTGGGCTGCCATCTCAAGCATTTGAGTACATTAAGTATAACGGGGGTCTTGACACTGAGGCTGCGTATCCCTACGTTGGAGTAGACGGTGCTTGCAAATTTTCGTCGGAAAATGTTGGCGTCCATGTCGTCGACTCTGTCAATATCACCCTGGGTGCTGAAGAAGAATTGAAGCATGCCGTTGCATTTGTGCGACCGGTCAGCGTGGCGTTTCAGGTCGTCCAAAGTTTTCGGTTCTACAAGTCGGGAGTTTACACCAGTGACACATGCGGCAGCAGTTCCATGGATGTGAACCATGCAGTTCTTGCAGTTGGGTACGGAGTGGAAGACGGCGTCCTGTTCTGGCTCGTCAAGAACTCTTGGGGACAAAGCTGGGGGGGACGTCGGGTACCGTAGCCGCACCAGCTCAGGTCGCACGTCTTGTAGCAGTTATGGCAGGTACGAGTCGCCCACTCCTTTAAACTTCTCTGATCCCACAATCCCAGTCCAAAAAAAGGTACAGGAAGCTCTTTACCGCCGCCATTACCGCCATCGCCGCCATGCCAGAGGAAGCTTATGAGAATGGGTGTGCAGAGAGATTCGAAGCTCGATCACAACTACTTCGTGTCCGAGGTCCACGCCTGGACTGTCTCCCTGATTGATGGTTGCATCGAGAGGAGGGAAATCTTTTCTGCTGCAAGTCAGGGCACCGAGAAACCTCCATGGGTGCTTGTATCACTTGCTGTCAAATAAAAAAAAAGAATAAAAAAAAAATCTGGTTGAGGTTTAGTTGTCTTGAGCACAAGGTCTGATCTCAATAGGGCATCTTTGACAAACGATGACACGGGCAGAAGTGTCATCTGAGCATAAGCTTCGTCTGTTTCGGTGTCTGCATGCAAGATGACATGGTGAAGGAGACATATTAGCTTGGATAGTTCGGTATTTGATCATCCACATCCTTGAAGCCGCAAACTGTTCGTTGCTGGCTCCGCCCTCGTCCTCCTCTACAAGACCTTTCCTTCTGCCCAGCAAGAATGATCAGCCACGAACTCCACACCTCCGGCTCCAGCTCTCCGTCCGTCTTCGTCCGCTCCCTGCAAATTCCTCTACCCACCATCCTAATTTATACAGGAAAAAAAAAAAAAAAAAAAAAAAAAAAGTGGTGGTGCGTCTGGCACCACGTGAATAAAGAATGGATGGTGGAGTCTTTGGTGCTCTGGCACCATGTGAGAAAAAAATATATATATATAAAGGAGAAGGAATGGTGCCTCTGGCACCGTAGGAAAGTATAATAAAAAAAAGAAAAAAAAAAGAGAAAAAGGAAATCTGGATTGATCTGGCACCATACCTAAAAATAAAAAAATTAAAGAATAAAAAAAGGGAAAGCAAGTAGGAAGGTGGGATGGTGCGGATTGCACCATGTAAATATACATATACATGTATGTACATAATATATGTATGTATATAGCAAAAAAAAAATACATTGAGAGAAATAAAGTCCATTTTATTTATTTTTTTGGGAATTTTTACATAAAATTACATTCTACATACCTTAAAAAAAAAAAAAAATCAAATCAAATCAACTCAAAATTACAAGAGGGGATCTTCAAGGACGATTAGGTGGCGTCTCACAACTCGGCGGAGCTCCAGGAAGAGTAGGTGCTGGAGGTTGACTGTTTGAAGCCTCAGCAGTCGGCAGAGCCTCAGAAGACGAAGGCAAATGCTGCTGGAACAAACCCACAAACCTCTGATGATCAAGTAAAATCTGACCATCAGATTCCTGCATCTGGTCAATCTTCCTCTTCATGTTTGTCGCATAGCTATGTGCGAGCTTATGCAACTGTTTGTTCTCCTGCTTGAGCCCTCTAATCTCCTGTTTGAGACTCATCACTTCAGCCGCCAATGATTCAACTTGACGGGTTCGAGCAAATAGGCGTTGGGCCATATTAGACACAGAACCTGCACACTGCACACTGAGAGCCAGAGAATCCTTAACAGCCAACTCATCAGACCGTTTGGAAAGTAATCTGTTATCTCTGGGAGTGACAAGGTTCCGGGCCACCACCGCAGCGGTCATATCATTCTTCACCACTGAATCCCCAGCGGTAAGAGGACCAGTGGGGGATATGAAAGATGGGCGCCATATGTTGTCTGGAGAAGAAGGGACTGCCTCTTCACCAAGATTCAAGTCAAAACGACGATCGGAGGGGCCAGACATTTTCAAAGGTGTTAAAGAAAGAAGAGGTCGGACAAATCGAGATCTTAGAAGTGCAAGAAGGTACAAGCAAAATTTCAAGTGTGCTTTGAAATGAACTGCCTGCCTCTATAAAAAATCAGCACTCGACGGGATTTCAGAGATCGAAGAGGCGAGCTCAGAATTCGAAGAGGCCATTCAAAAATCGAAGAGGCAAGCTCAGAAATCGGAGAAGCATCTTGCTTTTCCAGACGCGTCGGCACCTGTCATATGCAAACTCAGCTTTGCGGAAATCACGGGTAATTTGTTGAAGCACCGATCCCAGATATTGAAGAGGCGCCAGTCTTTTTCAGCCGCGTCATCACCTGTCATATGCACACTCAACTTTGCGCAAATCACAGGCAATTTGTCGAAGATTTTCGGTGAAGGAGAAAGCACGTGAAAATTTACTGTTCAATCACGCGTTAGTTGCCGACACAAGTGAAAGAATACTACCTTTACAGGTATTAAGGGACCTCCTATAACTGTCCACATTCACCTTCCATAGCAAGGCAGACACACATAGCCTCTCTTCATCTCAAAAAAAAAAAAAATGTTTTCCCAACGAAACCTCTCGAGTCATTCAGTGTTCCTTATTCCTTGGAGCACCTCCGCAAGCCAATGACTCCAAAGCAAAAGTATCTCATATCACCAGGGTAGAAAGCAAGAGTATCTCATATCATACACTCTCCCTATCCTTTCCTTTGTCCTTGTTCCTACCTACAAAGACAAGGATAAAGAAAACAATATGCCGGAACTTCCACTCAAACTCGGGTAAGGAACCGACTGCTTGGAACCCTTCCCTGATTGCCTACCTAGCACTGCTCTCGAGTACTCGCCTTCCACTGCTGCTGTACTTTCAAAGAAGCTGCCACATCTACTTGGAGGACAGATAAGGCAAGTGAAAATGATACCTTGCAGCATGTGGAGACAAGGTGCAGAAGGAACAAGCAGAGAAGAATGCGGTTTGCACGATCAACTCAGCAGAAGGAGTCCGAACTGAGGAACTCGAGAAGCTGCCATATCTGCCTGAAGACACAAGCAGAGAAGAATGCAGCATGCACAGTCAACTCAGCAGAAAGAGTCCGAGATGAAGAACTCGAGAATATGTCGCATCTGCCTGAGGACAGTGAACTTGTTTTGACCCTCAAATTCTTGGGTCGACTTACTAGGCGTTGTGGGCTGCACGTGCCGATTCACCACCCTTGAATCGAATCCTTAAAGATCAAGTCATCAACTGGAAGAAAAGCCCATCAATCTTGAAGATCATACTGTTGACCAAACTGCTCAGGTGTGAATTAGAAAGATTGAACAAAGAAACAGGTTGTCACCTTCACCTCGTGCCTGCTTGCCATGTGTTCGAGTCAACCTTCAAGAATCAAGCCTCAACGGCCCTTGAAGAAGTTTCCGGCCAAATTCAAGATCAAGCCTCGACGACCCTTGAGGAAATCACAAGTCCGATTCAAGATCAAGCGTTCACCATATTTGAATCAAATCCAGTTCAAGAACAAGCTGTGGAAAATCAACAATTGGAGGAATCCAGAAAATCCTCCAACCCAGTTCAAGATCAAAGCTGTGGAAAGTCAACAAGCGCAACAAAATACGTGCCGATTCATCCACTACCAAAGCCAAATATCATCTACCACATGAAGCTCCTTGTGGCCCAATTTCAACCTTCAAGATCAAGCCTCGACGACCCTTGAAGAAATTTCAAACAAAAGTTCAAGATCAAGCCTCAAACGGCCCTTGAAGAAATCTCCAGCCCAATTCAAGATCAAGCCTCGACGGCCCTTGGATCGACATCTACAGTAAGGGACTTCAAAACGCATCTCCTACACGTGACAAGCACATGTATACGACGTACCTTGAAGTGGGGGCATTTGTAGACATCGAAATTTCGGTAAATAAATGTTGACCGATAAATCAAAGTGTCAACGCTCATGTATTACATAAATTTTACACGTAGCGTGTGACTCAACGAAAATTGAAATGAGTTGGAAAAGTCATCAAATAGGACACGTGTCAACACCTGGCAGAAACGACTTATTTAATCTGGGATATTATATTCAAAATTAGGCCTTGAAAATTTCTATAAATAGAAGCCAATTTCATTCATTTCAAAAAAAACCAAAAAAATCATTAGGCAAAACTCTTGAAGCTCTGAAGCTCTGAAACTCCGAAGCTCTCAAGCATCCAGGTTCCCGAAGAATCAAGAAAGCGTTCTTCGTTCATCGTTCATCCTAAGATCAAGCCCCGACGGCCCTTTGGATCAACAATCATCCACCTTCAAGCCCAAGCCTCAACGGCCCCCTTGAAGAAAGCGTTCATCGTTCAAGATCTGTTCATCCTCAAGGATCAAGCCCCAACGGCCCCTTTGGATCGACAACATCAACAAATCCGCTCATCCGCTGTTCATCAAGCCCAAGTCCTGACGGCCCTTGAAGAAAGCGTTCATCGTTCATCACTGTTCTTCGAGATCAAGCCCAAAAGCCCTCGAAGATCCGTTCAAGCCCAAAAGCTCTCGAAGATCCGTTCGTCACTATTCTTCGAGTTCAAGCCCAAAAGCCCTCGGAAATCCGTTCATCACTGTTCTTCAAGATCAAGCCCAAAAACCCTTGAAGATCCGTCAATCACCATTCTTCAAGATCAAGCTCAAAAGCCCTTGAAGATCCGTTCATCCTCGTTCATCCAAGATCAAGCCTCGACGGCCCTTGGATCAATCGCACATCCCACAAATCAACACCTTACGGAGATCGAATCAGAGGATCAAAACAGAGAGAGATTGTAACCTAAAATCATCAAATACAAATATTTTGTTTGTGCGCGTTGTTCTTGTCTCTTTCGTTTCAGGAATTTTCCGTGTTCACAGCAATGTTTTCCAAAAAAAAAAAAATAAATAAAATGCAATTTCGTAAAACAGGGCGGGCCCAGGCCCAATGCGGGCAGGGTAACTGTTCAGGACCCAGAAAAATTAAGGGCATCAAAATTATTAGTGTGACATATTTGTGTACGTTTTTAAAAGAGTATACATTTATAAAATTTGGTTTAATGACAAAGAAATTTAACTAGAATCAGTGATTTTGTTGTTTTAAATTAATGAGGAGGTATTGGTTTCAAAACACCATGTGCTTAATTAAATTCTAATTTTTACAAATTTCTTTTCATAACAGTATAAATTTATAAAATTTGGCTAAATGATTAGAAGTTTAATTAGAAGCAATGGTTTTTGTATTTAAAATTTAACGAGAGGTCCTAAGTTCGATATGTTATGTGCAACTTTATTTTTAATTACTAGCTAGTAACTATGTGGGTTGCTATTTTTAAACATTCGTTCTAATTCAAGTCTAATCTTCAACAAAAGGTAATGCGTAGACTAATTTTTTAGACCAAATTTGCAAATCATATGACGTCTCATTAAAAGGTTTAATTTGGTACCCATTCATTACTTATACATATCCTTAAAGACTCGAAAATATCATTATTTTCTTAGTCTTATATTGACGAGGTTAGTAAATAAGAAAAAACATCTCACAATTTATACAAAAACACTTTAAAAGTTCAAATGGAAGATAAAACTCATAATCTATCTACTTGTAAGCATGAAGTTTTTTTGCTTCCTTCTCTCGATACAAAATAAATTAGTTTTTCTGTGTTTCTAAATTACTGAGTTTAAAGTGTTTTTCTAAATATAATTTTATGGATGTTTTACGTGTAAAAACAACTATTTTTTCTTATGAAGTGAGGACACATTTTTTGACGTACCCCCGGACCTCACCAAACTTCAAAAGTTTCTGGAGCGGTCCTGGTAAAACAACGACACTTGTCCTTATTTAAATGTCCCAAGTACTTAACCAAACATCCTTTATTTCTGTAGCCAAACACTCATCCTCTTCCTCGCCAAAGCACACAATCAGAAAAACACTTTCATTAATCTAACTGTGGTGGAAGATTCCATTTCCAGAAGCCCAATCTGGTAATCCAAAATATGGGTTCCTTGATTTTCATACGGAGAAGACGATGGCTCGTGGGGTTGGGTGCTCTTGTTTTCACGGTTTTCTAATCTTACGTGAGATCCAGATTTTACAACGATGAAGGTGCCATGAGTTCCGGCGAGGGACGGTGGCTGATTGTGGTGGGTGAAGACGCTGGTCTGTGGTGGGAGACGATCGTGGCCGGTGGTGGTGGCCTGGTGGGAGAGGATCGTGGTTGGTGCCTGGTGGTAGTGGACCGTTGCAGGTGATTGCGCGGCGAAGACCGTGGCCACTGGCTTGGGAGAGGACCGTCGCTGGTGCCGGTGGCTTAGATCTCGGTGTATTTGGTGTGAATGAAGATGGGCGTTTGGCTAACACAATAGCGAGTGTTTGGCTAAATAATTGGTTAAGAATTTGAAGATTAAGTTTTGCCAAGTGTCTTTATTTTATTGTGCCACATAAGATAGTGTGTATATTGGGTACTCCCCAGAGAGTATCCAAGTATTATCTCTAGTAAAAATGCATGCGCGTTCCGCTGTGGGTTTTGAATCCGTAACTACAATTTAACGCATCAATTTTTAAATTATTTATAAATTCATCAAAGCAGCTGAATCTACATGATAAAATAAGTCATTCAGTTGCATCTACATGATAAAATAACTTTCATCTATATACAATGGACCCGGCTTCTTTGCCCTCCCACTTCCCATACACTCTCATCCCCTCCTATTTTGTACGGTCACGGTTAAGCCACGTCAACATTTTATATTAATTTCTTTATAGAGATAATAAGACAATATAAAATGTTGACGTGGCTTAACCGTGACCATATAAATAGGAGGGGATGAGAGTGTATGTGAAGTGAGAGGGTAGAGAAGTCAGGTCCATATACAATTTACATGAGTTTTCCTCATGAATTGGAGAATGATGGTTGTTTAATTGTACCTAAAGTGCAGTAGTAGTTGTCGGTGATGTGGCTAAATGCACCTACACAAAGATTCAAAATTGAGTCATGATTCCTTGTACTTGTAGCATAAGTAGAAAAGGAGGTGCTGCAAGACAATGTATCAGTGATAAATAACTCTTATCAAAGCTTTACTCAGAATTTACCACATGTATCACCAATGACTTTATGCATATATATCAAGGACACAAATAGTTGCAGAGGCGTGGATTATACCTTTTCATCTTGGATTGAGAACTTGGTGTCGTCTTCGATCTCGAGGCTTCTACACAGAGAATACGTACGTACATGAGACAGTCATCTTCTATTTTTCCCTAATCTACTATGATCGGAGATGAAATTCAAGGGAGAAGGTGAGAAAATTTTACCTGTGAGTGTCTCGGCACCAACATCAGGAGGTTTGGCATCTTGACTTGCACGACTGAGCACCATTTATGAAGAGCAGCGAACGATTTCAGGAACCAAAATCAACTCTAACCCCCCATTTTGGCACCCCTACTCCTCCATCTCTCTACCTCTATACTAAAGGTGATGAATCTACTATTAGATGCCATGCAATCATGGAGCAAAAAACCAAAAGCCGAAACTCAACCATTAAAAAAAGCAAAAAAGCTATGAGGAATAAGGATGCATTGCTTTCAGTTGGTGCACGTTTGGAGGCATCTAATCTACATCATCACCAGCTATTCAGTACTACGGTCTGGTGGTATTCAACTGCTTTAACGACACCAATACTACCACCTGCCCAATTCATCATGTGTGGTTTTATTACAAAAGATCTCGAGATTAATTAGAGTAGGATATTCCTATTTAAAATCATAATTGTTGACTTCCCCACCGATGTGGGATAGCCAAAAGCAGGTGTATAATCGAATTTGTTATTTCGTGTTGGTGAAGAAACTAAGAAATTGGCACTGGCAGTCACTCTTTAGGAGGTGTACCATATTGTCTCCTTTGTGTACTGTCTGTGAAACATCTTTTAAGGATCTTCAACCCTAATGATAGGCGATATCTCTCTAAGACCGGCTAATTTAGCTATGTATGTTTTGAAAGAAATATAAGCGATATTCATGTATTTTACTTTTTCTAATAACAGTATCCCTATATATAGATGTGCATTTACACTAGCTCAGTAAACTGGTAGTGATCCACCTCTTTCTGTGTTCTCAATCTCACACTCGCACATCTCTGCATCTAAACAAGTAGAAGGCAAAAATGACGAGTTTCCGCTTCACGGTGACCCTTATGGTGATCGCTCTCTTCTTCTCTACAGCAGCTGGAAATCCTCATGTGAGTGCTAATTACCTAATTAAACGTTCAGCTAATCGTTTTCGTTAAACCCTCTATCCTAGACGCAACCTGAATTTCGTATATATATGCAGGACAAATGTGTGTACACAATTTATGTAAAGACGGGGTCGATCATCAAGGCGGGCACAGACTCAAAGATAAGCATGACACTCGGTGATTTCTCCGGCCGGTCTGTATGGGTGCCGGATCTTAGGTCATGGGGGCTAATGGGGCCACACTACGACTACTTTGAGCGTGGCAACGTGGACGTGTTTAGCGTACGTGGTCCATGCATGGATGCACCAGTGTGCCGGCTCACCCTCACCTCCAACGGGTTTGGTGCACACGCCGGGTGGTACTGCGATCATGTGGAGGTTACTGCCACGGGGCCTAACACTGCATGTTCGAAATCCATGTTCTATGTTCAACAATGGTTGTCCAACGATGTTGCTCCATATCAGATGACTGCGACTCGCGATGCGTGTAATCCGTGGAACGTCAATGCCGCAGCGGAGCAGCTGGGGAAAGATGGGAAGTTTGTTGTGGAGTATCCCAAAAGATATGCTTGATTGTTATTTGTTGGGATGAATAATGACTAGTTGAATAGAAATATTTTGGTGCTTTGGTTCGTTGGGATTTTTTAATTTTTTTAATTTTATAATTTGGATCCGAAAATGTTTTGGTGTTCTTTTCTAATTGAGGAAATGGTCCTATCTGTAGTTTGGAGTTTGTTTTTTCGGAGGCTTAATTATCATTAATCTATGAAAAATTAACAATGGTGATCTCATTTTGTTCATTCACTATTCCAAACACAAGTTAGGTTCGCTTCACCATTCACGGGTAAACTTAATTTTGGTCACTGACATTGATGTGGTAAAGCTCTGGGTTCAATAGTGTAAACTGTGAATCTACTTGATTGTGGTCATGGGTAAGATGTTCCCCACTAGCCTCTTCAGGGCTCAGAAGGAGTGGATAATCGTGGTTCGCCACTAGTTGTCCCCCTTTTGTAAAAAAGAAAAAAAGAAAAGAGATATATCAATTGTCCAGGAGTATGACCTAAATCCGTTTGCTTTTCAGTGGTCATATGCGTCAATACGTGAACAAATGAATTTGTGTATCATTTGATGTGGCAAGTGAAGTGTACATGTCATGTCAATTAATAAATTTATTTTATTGGACGATTGTATACATCATGCATTACTTGTCTCATGCGATAGTACCCTAATATGGTATAAATATGTGGTTTCC